>NC_138382.1:13149824-13165542 GCF_054177405.1 Leptonychotes weddellii
TCTAATTCTTTAGTCCTGTATGCTGAAGACAGTTATTGAGTAACAGTAACCTCTAAACATATACATGATGCTGGAAGACTATGACGTAGACAAAGAAATTATGATCTGTATCTATTAGAAAAATTCAGGGTAGAGGGATCAATTTCTTAATCTAGCACCCTGAAACTTGTGATTTACACATCATGGGATGATGGATGATTGAGTCATCTAATGCGACTTCATCACCCGAGAGTGGCCAGCACTATTACTACAGGGGAAAGAAAACCATGTACCACCATCTCCCTACGGGACCCCATGCTAATTAATTTTTAAACTATATTTTTTTATGATGCTTTATGGAACCAGGATCACTACTTTTAATTGTTTATCTCCATGCCTTTGTTCATGTATTTCTTCATTCCCTCGATCACCAAATTACTTGTTCATTCAATAATTATCTGTTGAGCTCTCTGTGTGGTAAGTGCTCTAAGAGAGATCATGTCCCCAGACACAGAAGAAGGGGCCTCTTTCCTAGTACATCAAGGAACAAGGAGTCGGTGGGGCCAACGAGATGTGCCTCCCCCTTTGAAAAAGCCATAATTTGGATACCATGAAGCCCAGATTTCCTATCTAAACAACCCTGAGCCCCCTTCCAGGCTCATAGAATCAACTTTGTCCTAGTCAGGCTGACAGGTGGCCAAGTTACAGCTGTACAGAAGGGTAGTCACTGTGAAAAAGCTCAGATGTGCATTGTGGGGTCTCCACGGCTCCATACATGCCGGCAGGGTGATGAGAGATAGAGGCTGACGTGAAAAGAGAAGGGACACAGACTACGGGCCAGAAGACCCCATTTGTAAACTTTCCCCAAGTCCTGCCAATGGGCCTGGTAAGAAGTGCCACTAATACAAAGGTGGATGGAATACATTTTTTCTATGTTAGTAGATTATAACATGTGAGAAATCTCCCTCTTTTCTTTTTACATCTTGATGTTAGAAGAATGTTATATAAGTGAGCCAATAATGGCTTCTATATTGCGACTATTTATTTATTTCTTCAAAGCAAGCTGAAATTCATTAGCTCAGAAGTCTGCTGGAGCCAAACTCAAGCGTTTATGAATCCTGTTGTTTTAAATATGGCCTCAAAAAGCAGATTTTTAGCCATTTAGACCTGCCTGCTTTGCATACCCCAGGAAATGGAACCCAACATTTGATAGCCACAGATGACATCCGGGGTCTATTTAAAAACAAACAAACAAACAAACAAAAACCCCAAACCAAATCAACCAATCAAGCAAACAAACCAAGAAAATGCAACTGCCCTTTGGAGCTCTCTGACCTAGAGATTTCCCACTGTGCAGCTCAGTGACATTACCTAGACAGATAATTCCCCTTTCCAGCCTCTCTCTCTCTCTCTCTCACTCCCTCTTTTCCTCCTTCCCTCTCTCTCTCATAGGAGTTTCCTTGTTCTCTTCTCCTTCTGGATGGTGGCCTCAAGCCAGAGCCTTGAGGCTCTCCTGCTGTGAGGGACTTCCTCCGCATTCAAACCTTTCAGTTTTACTCAAAATCTGTGTGTGCTACTGCTACGTCATATCTTTTTCCTTGATCGGGCCCCAAATTCCCAAACTCATTTCCTACAAGGAAAATAATTTTTTTTTTCCTAAGGTGTAGAGCAGGAATTGGCAAACTATGACCAAATTTGGCCTACTGCTTGTTTCTGTACAAACTGCAAGCCAGGAATTTTTACATTTTAAATGATTGGAAAATGGGACACTACTATAGTTCTTAAGGATTTGAAATCTGTCCTTTACTCTCCTTGCTATTTGAGATTTCAGTTGTTCTCAAAGGTGTTTGATTTATGTTATCAGAAGGACTTTCCCTTTGATTCTGGATCGGAAGAAAAAAGCTTAACAGTGGGTTTGTAACACACTCTCCCCTTCTCTGGACACTTGAGGTCTTGCTCTCCACCAGACATCTTTATAAAATGTCATTGGCAATTACTCTTGAAAAGATCAGGAGAGTTCTTATGCAGGTATGTTTTATCAGAAATACCTGATTCACCCTACCTAATACCTGATCAGGATACTTAGTGCAAATTACTGGAAATTTATGGATTTATAAGATGCAGCTGGCTTGAAGGTAGAAGTTAGTAATATAAATTCTTCATCCACACAACAAATGGGACATAAAAATTAAGAAACTTCAAACACAAAGGGTTTTCTCTGAGTTGACATTTAACTCCACACCTTGTAAGCATTTCTGTTACTCCAAAGCCAAAATATATTCCAAGGAGGAAAAGGCCCAGGCATAAGCCTATTATATTTTATTTATCAATTCCTGGTTTTTTTCTTCCCTTTGATGTCTATAAGTTCTTTATATATTTAGAATAGTTTTCATTTTTCAGTTATAAGTGTTTCAAATATCTTCTCCCAATTTGTATACTTTAGTATCACTTTTTAAAGTATAATTTCTGATCAACAGAAGTTCTTGGTTTTAATGTAATCAGATTTGTCAAATTAATCTATCATTTCACTTATGGCTAGCATTTTCCTTTGTGACCTTATAATTCTATATTTTATTCTAAGAGTTTTAAGGTTTTACTTTCTCCTCCTCTTTTTGCTTTTGAAATATTCAGGTCTATTAAAAAGCTAAGAGAATAGTACAAGGATTACCATATACTCTTGCGCTAGAGTCACTGATTGACTTTCTCTCCTTAGATGTATATGTTTGTGTTTGTATGTGAATACATATATAAACACACATATATGCAAATATATGCAGTTATGTCTACTATTTATTTGCTTATTTATATCTAGATATCTAAGAAGAGCTTTACCTCCCTCCTTTTCTCCTTCCCAATTTGTGCAATGTTAATAAAAACTCAAAGATTTTTTTTTCAATTTAATATTGTGTAATCTTATTAGAACCATCATATCTTTTGTATCAAATTTGGCTAGAGGGAGCCCTTTCAAGATGGTTTCTGTGTTCTTTTGACATGTCCTGATTAATCTTGTTTGTTTGGTTGGTTTGGTTGGTTTGGTTTGGTCTTGGTCACAAAAACAGTGTTTGGGCTCACTTTGTACTTTGCCTGCTGCAGATTTAGAAAAGTAATTTCTCTCTTTTTTTTCTTTACTAAGAAGTGGTATTTAGACATAAATACACGGACATCAGATGTACTAACTGCCCTCATGTATCACTGTTTCTATGCTCTTTTGGTGAGAAGATCAGGAAAACATTTTTAATAAAATGTTTGTGGTGGATGTACTTTGAGATAACCTTCAATAACCCCTGCCTCTTGCTATTCATACCTTGGTTTAATTTCTTCCCATTGAGTATGAACCAGATTTAATGACTCATCCTAGTAAATAGAATGTGGCAGAAATTATAGGATGTTGCTTCTAAGAGTAGGTTATAAAAAGACTGTGGCTTCTGTTTGGATGATTTTTCTTGCTCTCTTGCTTGCTCCCACAGAAGTAAGCCAGGTGCCATGTCATAAGCTACCTTAAGGAGAGGCTCACAACCAAGGGAGAGAAAGAGAGAGACTTTCAGCCAATAGCCAGTGAGTAACTGAGGCTTTCATGAAATAGCCTATGAGTAACCTGGTGAATAAGCTTGGGAACAGACTGTTTTCCCATCAAACGTCAGGTGAGATTGAAGTTCCAACGGTTCTAGGCAAATTCGTCAGAGACCTGAAGCCAGGGGTACCAACTCAGCTGCACGTGTGTTACACAGATACTGTAAGACAGTGTGGTAATTCTTTTACACAGCAACACAAGAAGGAATTTAAGAATTTCTGGGTACCCATAAGATAATGCTGACCACTTAAATGGAATCTTTTTCCTATATTGGCAAAAACAAAAACATATAGGTCAACAAAGGGACTAAATAAACTGAGCATAACCCATGTTTATCCCATAATTAGGAAACAAAGGATAGTATGAACATCAAATTTGATCTAAGTGGCAATATGAACACTCATTCCAGTGAAATGACATGAGAGCTAGAAGCAGATGGTACAGACAAGGAGTCAGGGAAGCAGATAGGGTAGGCATAATGGGATTAGGTTGCAAACATTTCAAAAAAGAGGAAGTATAACTCTAGGGACGAAACACTCACAGGAGATCACTGACTATGTATGAACTGAAATGAAGCAGCTTGACAGTGTGTGAGACCAGGGATGGGAGTCGTGGGAAGGCACCGGTTCTGAGAGGTGGAAGTCTGTTCCAGGAAATGGATATACTTCTTGGACACTTCCTGGTGAAATGGGTTGGGAGTGGGGGGGCGAGGGGAAAGTGTAAATTAAGGATACTGCAGAACTAAAAGCCTGTCAAATAATCAGAAGACACTGTAACCTTTAATATGTGAGAAACGGCATCCTTGATTAAAGAGACTGCAGTTGACCATACCTCGAAAGCTGAGTGCAAGCACATTCCGACATGAAATGGAAACTAAAAAATACGAGGATCAATTAAAAAGAGTTCACTAATAATAGGAAGTTCTAACACACCAAGACAGATCTAAACAAGTGCAAAGGATCAAAAATAAGTGAGTATATAGAAACTTTTTAAAAGCTTATTAAAAAATATAGGGATATGTATTCTGAACTTTAACCCTATCATAGAAAATACACCTTTTTCTCAAATGCATGGTGACATTCACAAAAATTGTCTGTATACCAGTCACAAAGAAAATACTGGCAACCTTCATCTAGTAGAAATCTAGCAAACAGAACTCATTTATCATAAGGGAATCAAGCTAGATATTATTAAGAAATGACTATTAGAAAAAAAAATAATAAACAATCATTTAGTAAAAGGAAAAATGCAAAACAAAAGTAGAGAATTTCTAAAAATATAATGACAAAGATGATGCTAGGTAATAAAATTTAAGAGATATATTTAAGGCAGTGATCAGAGGGAATTTGCCATTTGTGTTTATAAAAATATATTTTTAAAATTAAATATAAATGAACTAGAATTAATTACAATTAAAGAAAATAATTTAAAAATAGAATTGAAGAGAAAAAAGTTAATGGAAAAAAAAAACAAAATAGGTATGTCATCAGATGAGCTAAATAAGAAAAATATGTGAGAAACCACAAATTTTTGTATTTTTTGTAATACCAAACACCAAAGGTAAAATAAGGAGTGAAATATATGAGTTAATTTTAAAAACTCATAAAAATGATAAGCATACATATTTTTAAAATTTGGTTGAATAATGTCCAAAATAATATAATTTACCAATATATGTCCCATTTGAAATAGAGATCTTAAGCTGATCAATATCCAAAAAGAAATTAGTATTATTTAAAAATTTCCTCACAAAATAATAAGCCCAATTGACTTTGCATGTATTTCTGCCAAATTTTCCAAGCAGAAAGTGTCAAAAGAATACAAAATTATTTTAGAGCATGGAGACTAAAGAATAACATCCAGGTAATTTTTATGAAGCAAGATTATGTTTCTACCTAGCACTAACAAATGTAGCACACATACACACTAAAAAAACCCTAAACTCACTGAGAAATATCAATGAAAAAGTCTTGAATAAAATAATAGAAAATGGAGCTAAGAAACTCATACATTATAGCAAAGTAGAATGTATTCCAGTGAATGCAAGACTGGTTCAATTTTTGGGAAAAGCATTAGAAAAATCATCAGGCTAATTCACCATATTAATATATAGGAGGAGAAAAAATCATATAATTATGTCCGTGGGTGTTGAGAAAGTAGTTTGGAAAAAAATAATAATCATTATTTAAAAAGCTCACAAGAATTAATTGATATTTTCTTAACCTTGTAAAATTAGAAATTTCAGATCTAAAGCCAGCATCCTATTTAATTGGGAAAAAATGGAATATTCCCACTAAGGTCAAGAATAAGATAAATATGCACATTTCCCCCAAGTCTCTTGTGGCCTAGCCAACATGCTGGGCCAAGGAAATGTAAATGTGTCTTCAAGGCTGGTAAGGTGCCTGGAATCTGTAGGGCAGGACACCGGAAAGGAAGGATCCTCAGAAGAAGGCGGCCTAGAAATCTATATAGAGAATTCTTAGGACTTGGACTCAATTCTAAACTGTACATTTGCTGAGAGAAACTTACAAATGCCTAACAGAGAACAGCTATTGGGCAGTAGGAACTGAAACTAGAACAGAGACTTCACAAGTCACATGCTTTAGCAGAGATGTGCATTTCAGGGCAGCCAAACAGAAAGACCTGGGTGGATATCCTAAGAATTCAGTTCAGACCACAGCATCTATAACTTCGGAGTAAGAAACTACACTATAGGACTAACAGGAATATTGAAA
Organism: Leptonychotes weddellii; assembly: GCF_054177405.1. Lineage (NCBI taxonomy): Eukaryota > Metazoa > Chordata > Mammalia > Carnivora > Phocidae > Leptonychotes > Leptonychotes weddellii. The sequence continues at coordinate 13,156,110 of NC_138382.1, forward strand.
TGGGCCTGCCTTAAGAAAGCCTAAAAGCAAGCCTTGACAAGATGACAAGATGATCTGCCAATAATTTCACCATCTGCCAAACACAATTCAACACGCTTAGAAAAAAAAAAAAAGAACATAATGCAAATCTACAATGTATAATTCATGACGTCTCACTTAAAGTAAGAAAAAGCATTGGACATGTGAAAAGGCAAGAAAATAGGACGAATATTCAAGAGTTTACAAGTGTCAGTGGGAGACCACTGATGACTCAGGTGTTGGAATTAACAGAAAAAGACTTTATAATAACCATTAAAAATACGTTAAATGAGCTGTTGATAAAGATGTAGATGTTGAGGTAATTTAAGCAGGGAAATAAAAACCCTATGGAAGAAGACATGAAAATTCTAGAACTGAAAAATAAAATATGGGAAATAAAGAATTCATTAGATGTGCCTAGTCACAGACAAGTCACAGCAGGATAATTGTGAACTCAAGAAAGGATAATATAATTTATGCAATTTGAAGAATAGAGAGAAAAAATAGTGAAAAAATTAAAAAGAGGATTCTATGACATGTAAGAATATATCAAATTGTCTAACATGCAAGGAATTAGAATCCCGGAATGAAAATCAAGAGGGAATGTGCAGAAGAAATATTTGAAAAACTACTGGCTCAATTTTTTTTTTCTAAAATAGATGAAGGACAACAATGTAGAGATCCATAAATCTCAGCAAACCCTAAACAAGGTAAATAAAAAGAAAATTACACCTAGGCACATTATAGTCACACTAATGACAAAGCGTTAAAAAAAGAAGAAAACATTAAAAGTAGTAAGAAGAAAAAAATGGCCCATTATATTGAGGAGAAAACAATAAAAATGACAGCTGATTATCTCATCAGGAAAAAAAATGGAACACAGAGACAATGCAATGTCATAATTAAAGTACTGAAAGAAACAGAAGTAAACCTAGGATTCTGTACTGAATGAAAATTTGCTTCAATAATAAAGATGAAATAAAGACATTGAGCACCCGAAATAAAGACATTTTTAATAACTGTGGAAAGTTAAGGACAATATAGTAATGTCTAGACTAACTTATTAAAATTGCTAGAGACTTAGCTAAAATTTCAGAGGTATACGAAGAATATTAAATATTTGATTAGTTCAAAAGGAGGCGGGGGAAGTACACCTACAGAAGAGAATAGCAGAAATAAATAGAAATCTTATCAATAAACCAAATGGCATTTGGGGCTAACCACCCCATTTCAATGACAGAAATTATAACAACAGATGAAAAAGAAACTCAACTATGTGCTGCTTGTTATAACCGAAGCATTTTAAATGCAAGCAAAAATTTAAAAGTAAAAGAATGGAACAAAACATACCATGCAAATAATAAGCACGAGAAAGATGATGTATTACCTCATCTACTGTGAAAGAAAGTAGACTCCAAGGTAATAAATATTACCAAAGATAACATTTCTTAATGAAAATGGAGCTAATTTATTAAGAAGAAATAACAATCTTAATTGTTCATAACGAATAGGTAGTTTCAAAATACATAAAGCAAAAACTGACAGAACTAAAAGAAGAACTAGATATATCTCCAAGATCATAATTGGAGAATTTAATGATTCTTTTTTGTAACCAAAATTAAAATGAGACAAAATATCAGTAACAATATAAAATAATGTGAACAAGATTATTAACTAAATTGACCAACTTCACATTTATAAAACACTATGCCCAATAACTTCAAAGTGTACATTATTTTAATGTTCACATAAAATTTTTATCAAAATGGATCAAATATTGTCTCATGAAAAAGTCTCAATAAATTCAAAGTGATTGCACCATGCAGAGCATATGCTCTAATAATAATAAATTTTCACTAGTATCCTATAAAAAACTTAAAAAATCTTGAACTCTTTGGAAACTAAACAATATAACCACTAAATAATCCAGGGATTCCACCCCCCCAAAAAAAACCCTGTAATGAAAATTAGAAAATATTTTGAGCTAACTATTAAGAAAAACACACACTTCAAATTATCAGGGATGTATCTAAAACAGTGCTGAGAGAAATACATATTTTACATCCATATATAACAAAAGAGGATACATTAAAATCAATAAACTAAGCTTTCACCTCAGAGGAGCAAATTAAAGCTAAAAAGTGCAAAAGGAAAACTAAAACTAAAAATATATTTATTTTCTCCAATATTACTGAGATATAATTGACATATGACATTTTTTTAGTCTAAGTTGTGCCACATAATTTATGTTGATATTGTGAAATGATTACCACAATAAGTTTGTTAACACATCCATTTTCTCACGTTGTTAAAATTTTTTTAGTTTCAAGTTTTTATTTAAATTCCAGTTAGCGAACATATAGTGTAATATAGCAATTCATCACTTACATACAACATCCAGTGCTTATCACAAGTGCCCTCCTTGATCCCCATCACCTGTTTCCCCCATGCCCCCCCCACCTCCCCCTCTGGTAACTATCAGTTTGTTCTCTATAGTTAAGAGACTCTTTTATGGTTTGCCTCTCTCTAATGCACCCCCCCATGTTCATTTGTTTCTTAAATTCCACACATAAGTGAAATCATGTGGTATTTGATTTTCTCTGACCGACTTATTTCATTTAGCACAATACTCTCTCTAGCTCTATCCACATCCTTGCAAATGGCAAGATTTCATTCTTTTTATGGCTGAGTAATACTCCATTATGTGTGGAGATATATATATATATATACACACCACATCTTCTTGATCCATTTATCACTCAATTGACATTTGGACTCTTTCCATAATTTGGCTATTGCGGACATTGCTGCTATAAACATTGGGGTGCAGGTGCCCCTTTGAATCACTATGTTTTTATCCTTTGGGTAAATACCTAGTAGTGCAATTGCTGTATCATAGAGTAGTTCTATTTTTAACTTTTTGAGGAAGCTCCATACTGTTTTCCAGAGTGGCTTCACCAGTTTGCATTCCCACCAACAGTGTAAGCCACATCCTCACCAACACTTGTTATTTCTTCCTGTGTTGTTATTTTAACCATTCTGACCAGTGTGAGGTGGTATCTCATTGTAGTTTTGATTTGTATTTCCCTGACGATGAGTGATATTGAGCATCTTTCATGTGTCTGTTTGCTATCTGTATGTCTTCTTTGGAAAAATGTCTATTCATGTCTTCTGCCCATTTTTTAACTGGATTATTTGGTTTTTTGGAGTTGAGTTTGAGAAGTTCTTTATGTATTTTGGATACTAACCCTTTATCAGATATGTCATTTGCAAATATCTTCTCCCATTCTGAAGGTTGCCTTTTAGTTTTCACATAGTTACAATTTTTGTGTGTGATGAAAATTTCAAGACTTATTCTCTTAGCACTTCCAAACATATAATACAGTATTATTAATTGTAGTTACAGTGATGTAAGTGTATATGTATAAAGATACATATACATATCTATACATATCACATTTACTTTATCCATTCACACATCGATGGATAATGAGGTTGTTTCCATGTCTTGGCTATTATAAATAATGCTGCAAGGAATGTGAGGTGCAGATATTTTCCCCAGATAATGATTTAATTTTCTTCAGCTATATACTCAGAAGTGGAATTGCTGGATCATATGGTAGTTCTATCTTTAATTTTTTGAAGAACCTCAACCCTGTCTTCCATGGTGGCTATACCAATTTATTTTCCCACCAACAGTGCGCAAGGGTTCCCTTTTCCCCACATCCTTGCTAGCACTTGTTATCTTTTGCCTTTTTGATAATAGCCACTCTTATAGGTGTGAGGTGATCTCTCATTGTGGTTTTGATTTGCATTTCCCTGATGACTAGTGATATTGACCACATTTTCATGTACCTGTTGGCCTTCTGAATATCATCTTTGGGGAAAAGAAAAGTATATTCAGATCCTTTGCCTATTTTTAATCAGATCATTATTATTATTATTATTGCTATTGAGTTGTGTGGGTTCCATATATATATATATATGATATTAAACCCTTATCAGATATGTGGTTTGCAAATATTTTCTTCCACTCTTTGGACTGCCATAACATTTTATTGATTTTTTTTCTGTGTAGAAGCTTCTTAATTTGATGTCGTCCCACTCATTTATTTGTGCTTATTTTTTCCATAAAGGGACACCAGCTCAGTTCTGTAGATGGGTAGAACTGTTGGCTAGGATCCCTACTGGAGCATCACTGCAAGGAGGAATGTGATCTGCTAAGATCGGAGTACTGGTTGCTGTGAGCTCCACCTGCTTTTCTGTCCCAATTTGAACTTCGGTGGTCAAGCTCCACAATTTGCACCTGTGATCCCTATCTGGTGCAACCTGACTGAGCCTCCTAAGAAGTGTCCTGCAATGCTGGGGATGCTAGATGTCCACCTTGGGCTCTCTTTATCCTACTGGAAAAACTGTAAGCCTGGGCAAGTTCTCTTAGTGCAGCACTGTGCTGGCCTGGAGGAGGGGTGATGTAGTCAGGGTGTAGCGGTTCCTTGTACCCTTTTAATGTAGTTCTTCTTCGTATATATGGTCCAAGGGGGTGTTTCAGCCTCACCTCAGTGTTCTGGGCTTTTCACTATAGTGTCTTGTCTATGGACAGTCGCTTGCTGGTCTTCTTGTGAGGGGCTGAAGTTGGAAACAACCTATGTTGCCATCCTAATGACATGATTCCACTATAAAAATATTAGTGGAAACCAATAAAATGAAAAGCCCTAAGCAACAGGGAAAATGAATAGAGTCTAAACTTGTTTTTTGAAAAAGATTAATAAAATTAAGATTACTAAGACTATCAAAGCTAATCAAGGAAATATGAGAGAAAGCAGATTTTGACAACAGCAGAAGTGAAAAAAGAGACATTATTATAGTTCATGCATTTATAAAAGAAAAATAAGCCAATATAAGATAAACAAAACTTTGCAAAAATACTCAGTGAATTAGACAAATGCATAAATTCCTTGAAATATACAACTTTAATAAACTAATTAAAATAATAGAACTCAATAGTCATATATCTGTTAAAATTTTTAATCTGTATTTATAAATCTCACGTACAAAACTCAATTCTCAGATGGCCTTAATAATTCATTCTATGAAATATTTAGGAAAATTATAAAAGTAAAGTTATACAAATGCTTTCAAAGAATAGAGAGAAAGTAAAATGTGTACAAGACAAGCACGATGCAGATAGCACAACATGAAAAGGATATTAAAGAAAGAAAATTTCAAACCAAGATCATGAATGTAGATGCAAAGATTTTAACTATAAGTGAAATAAATAAATGCAACATTATATAAAGTAAGTAATACATCTTGAATGACTGTGTTTATGCCAGGAAAGTGTTACTAGTTTAACATTAGGAAATAAATTGATAGAATTCACAATAACAGGAAAAAAAAAGGGTAAGTTAAATCTGTATGACATATAGAAGAAGACAAAGGAGACTATCTCCAGAACCCTAGATAAGTAAAGTTTATTTTAGGTAACACAGAAATAACTCCATTTGCAAAAGAAAAAAGAACGACAAGTTGGATTTCATTAAAATTTAAAACTTTCCGTCATCAAAAGAAACTGTTTAGAAAGTCAAAAGGCCATAGGGCAAGTCACCTTATGGATAATAGCAAACCTTTTATCTTGATTTGGGTGATTATAATACACAAGTCAATATATGTCAAAATTTATACAACTGTACAATTATGTTTAAAAACATTGTTATTATGTAAATTATAATTCAGTAGACTACTGTTAGCATAAAATAAATTTCAAAATATCTTTCATATTTTAAAAAATAGCTGTTAGAAGACATAATGGCAGAGAAAATCTGATTTTCAATGTCACTGGAAAAAGATAAAATTAACTAACCAACACATGCAAAATGTATGTTTTTAAAGACTTTATTTATTTATTTGATAGAGAGAGTGACAGAAAGCACAAGCAGGGGGAATGGCAGGCAGAGGGAGAAGCAGGCTCCTGCTGAACAAGGAGCCCCATATGGGGCTTGATCCCAGGTCCCTGGGATCATGACCTGAGCCTAAGGCAGATGCTTACTCGACTGAGCTATCCAGGAATCCCTCAAAATGTATTTTTTTAAAATATTGAATAAATGGAAAATAATTTTGTCCCAATCGTTAAGTTTCTGGGTTTTTTTTTTTTAAGTTAATTTGTAACTTTCATGTAGGTTTAACAAATATTCCAAAAATTTGAAGAGGGATGAGATAGAAGAGTTATTATTAAGTTCAAAACTAAAAATAAACATTTCACAATTGAAATAACAACAGTGGGGAAAAAGAGTAATGAGATAGGAGTAGTTCTACCAGATATTGAAACATAAAAATAATCCTCTTTAGTTAAAAGGTGTCACACTGGTGCATAAACTCATAGACCAATGAGCAAAATAGGATAACAGCACTAGAATTAGATTCAAACACATTAGGACATTTATTACATGATAAGAAGAACTAAAATTATGCTGGAAAAAAGGGACTTTTAAAATAGGTAGTATTTGTATCACTTAATAGCTACTTGGAGAAATACAGACATTAATCTACATATCACACTAGAGTAAACTCCAAATATAAGATCTAAATTAAAAAAAATACAAGTACTGGAACAACTATGGGTGAAATAATTTGTAAATTCAGTATTGAGAAAAACTTTCTGTGACTCAAAATTTATATAGAATTAGGATTGGTAAATTCAGTTGCTAAAAATAAAATAGAATTAGGGGCACCTGTCAGTTGGTTAAGCATCTGCCTTCAGCTCAGGTCATGATCCCAGGGTCCTGGGATGGAGCCCCTCATCGGGCACCCTGCTCAGTGTGGAGCCCGCTTGTCCCTCTCCTCCCAGCTTGTGCTCTCTCTTGCTATCTCTGTTGCTATCTCTGTCTCTCTCTCTCAAGCAAATAAATAAAATCCTAAAAAAAAAAAAATAGAATTAGAAAAAGCCTAATAAGCCTAGTTAAATATAAAAGACACTGATTCCACAAACAGTTTATGAATTGTAAAAATTGGTCTAAAAATTAGTTAATTGGAAAAAGTGTTCAGGGGTATGTAGATACACACATTCTTCTCAATTGTGTATGGCATATTTTCTAAGATAGACTCTATGCTAGGCCACAGCAATAGCAAAAACAAACGAAGTCAAAACTTCCCTTTCTGAACATGTTTATCTTATTCATCAAACCTCAGTAAATTTACAAAGATTGAAAATATACAGAGTGTATTTTCTAATACAACAGAATTAAACTGAAACCAAGAACCATAAGACATTAAAGAAAACCCCAAATATTCAGAAATTAATAACACAATTCTAAAAAGCACACGGGCCAAAGAAGAAATCAGAAAGGCAACTAGACAATATTTTCAACTGAGTGATAATAAGAGTGGAACAAAATTTGTGAGATAGAGTTAAAACAGTACTTAGGGAGGTATCTGTAATATTAAATACTTATATTTGAACAGAAGAAAAATCTAAAATAAATGATCTGAGAGTCCATGTTAAAGGAAAAAAAAAAAAATGAAGGGCGCCTGGGTGGCTCAGATGGTTAAGCATCTGCCTTCGGCTCAGGTCATGATCCCAGCGTCCTGGGATCGAGTCCTGCATCGGGCTCCCTGCTCCTTGGGAGCCTGCTTCTCCCTCTGCCTCTCTCTCTCTCTCTCATGAATAAATAAATTAAAAAAAAATTAAAGAAAAAAAAATGAAGTAAACTCAATGTAAGTAGAAGAAAAAAATAAATATCAGTAAAATATCAATAGAGACAAATAATAGAGAAGCTAACAAAGTCAAAAATTAGTTTCTGATAAGATTTTTTTAAATGGATAAATCCTTGCTAAATCAAAAAAAGAGAGAAAATTACAAGTCACCAATATTGGTAATGGAAAGAGGGTTCAACACTGCTCATCCTACAAATGTTAAAAAGTTAATAAAAGAATATCACAGCCAGTATTATGCCAACAAACCTGACAGTTTAAATGACATATTGAAATTCCCTGAAAAACATAAACTACCAAACTTAGCTCTGAAAGCAGGAACCTGAATTTCCTGAGAGCTATTAAATATATTCAATTTACCATTAACATTTTCCCAAAGAGAACTCTAGAGCTGAAGTTGTACCAAATATTTCTAGAAGAAATAACAGCAATTCTATGCAAAATACTTCTGAACACAGATGAGGAGGAAATACTTCCCCACTCAATTTATGAGGCCAAAATTGCACTGATACAGTTTGCATTCATACGCTTTATTGTATACAAATTATATGTCAATAAAATTTATAAGGAAAGTATAATTATAAGTATTTTATACAAATATTTACATATTTAATATGCATTTTTATTAAAGATTTGTCCCGGTTTATATAAATATATATATATATCTAAATATGCCATGTATACATATATCAATGTATATAAATATAAATGTGTATATAGAGAGAGAGAAAGAAAGAGAGAGAGTGCACAGACGTTAAAAAGAGAGGCTCTTAAACATTCTCTGGACACAAAGACCAATGGAACAGAATAGAAAGCCCAGAAATGTATATGCATATGCAATCAACTAATTTTTGACAAGAGCACCAAGAATACACAATGGGGGAAGGACAGTCTCGTCAATAAATGGTGATGGGAAAACTGGATATCTATATGCAAAAGAATGAAGTTCAACCTCTTCCTTATACCCTACACAAAAATCAACACAAAAATAGATTAAAGACTTAAAATAAGACCTGAAACTATAGAACTCCTAGAAGAAAACATAGGGAAAACACTTTACATTGGTCTTGGCAATGATTTTTTGGATATAACACCAAAAGCTCATGCAACAAAATAAAAAATATATACAAGTGGACTATGTTAAACTAAAAAGCTTCTACATGGTAAAGGAAACAATCAACAAAATATAAGAGCAACCTATGGAATGGGAAAAAGTATTTGCAAACCATTATGTCTGATAAGGGGTTTAATGTATGTGTTCAAAGAAAACATACAAATGGCCAACAGATACATGAAAAGGTGCTCAATATCACTAATCATCAGATAAATGCAAATCAAAACCACAATGTGATATCACCTCATAGCTGTTAAAATCAGAAAAGACTAGAAATAACAAGTGTTAGCAGGAACGCGGAGAAAAGGGAAGTCTTGTGCACTGTTGGTGGTAATGCAAATTGATACAGACACTGTGGGAAAAAGTATGGGGGTTCCTCAAAAAATTAAAAATAGAACTACAATATGATTCAGCAATTCAATTTCTGGATATATATCCAAAGGAAATGAAATCGCTATCTAGAGGAGGTATCTTTACTCCCATGTTCATTGCAGCATTATTCACATTAGCCAAGGCATGGAAACAACCTAAATGCCCATCAACAGATAAATGGATAAAGAAAATGGGATACACACACACACACACACACACACA
>NC_138382.1:13166042-13179768 GCF_054177405.1 Leptonychotes weddellii
ACACACACACACACACACACACACATAGAATACTATTCAGTGATTAAAAAGAAAAAAAGAAGAAGGAAATTCTGCCATTAGTGATACCATGCATGAATTTTCAGGGCAACTGAAATTAGTCAGGCAGAGAAAGACAGATCCTGTGTGATCTCACTTACATGTGGAATCTAAAAAAGCCTAATTTGAGGGCACCTGGCTGACTCAGTTGGTAGAGCATGTGACTCCTGATCTCAGGATCATGAGTTTGAACCTCACATTGGGTGTGGAGCCTACTTAAAAAACAAACAAATAAAAAAGCCTCACTTCAAGAAACAGAGCAGAATGGTGATTAACAGTGCTGTATTATATGCTTAAAATTGGCTAAGAGAGTAGATCTTATGGTAAGTGTTCTCACACACATACACAAAATAACAACAATAATAATAATATAATGGCAAGTGGAAACTTTGGAAGGTGATGGATATATTTATGGCTTTGATGGTGGTGATGGTTTTATGCGTGTGTACTTATCCCCAAACTTGAGTGGTACATGTAATATGTTCAACTTTTTCTAAGTTGAGCCGCAATAAATTATTTTTTTTTAATTCTCTGCACACTAGAATTCTCTCTTCTCACATCCAGAAACACAACCCTAATCAATCTCCTATCATTTTGTGAGGAATTTAAATTTTCCCATTGAACTTACATAATTGGACATTGAACATGGCAGATCCTATATTCAGGTGACAGTCTTCTTGGATTGATTTGAAAATTCTGTCTCAGTATCTGAAGCTTCTATAAATAAATGGATTCTTTCTGGTAGGAACATTGTACTTTGGGTGCAAATATGTTACTTTGCACCCAAAGTGCAAAATACGGTTTGGATGTAAGTATGTAAAGGATGCTACTTTAAAATATTGTCACTCAAATCTATATGTCATTATGTTAGATTTTTTAGGAATGGAACATGAAAGAGGTATGCTTAGTTGTCAGTGGTGTAGGAAGTGCTCTCTTTTAGACTGAGTGTAAGATAGGGTGTCTTTCCTTAGAGACTCCAAACAATCATTCAGTCACTTGCTATTCAATGTGTACCTTCAGGAACCAGTTATCATGAGCACTGGTACCTCCCAGGCGTTTGTTAGTAATGCAGAATCTCAGGCTTAGCCCTGACCTAATGAGTCAGATTCCGATTTTAATAAGATCTCCAGGAGGTAAATAATGTGCACAATAATTTTTAAAGCACAGATTAAGCCTACTATAGTAGAAAGATAAATGACAGGAGGAAGAAAACCTGGTTTCCCGAATATTCTGTTGCCAAAGACTATTAAAGACCTTTAACATCTCCTCCCTCCTCTCTGTTCCAATTCTGCTTTACAAGACTTAGCCTGTATTCACTCTTGCCAAGAATCTTATAATAACTTCTAAACAGTTCACCTTTTCCACCTTCCCCCACTCTTGGATTTGAAATCACCCAATTCCAACTTAGCCTGTCTAGGAATGGAGAATGCATAAAGGGAGAGTGTGTTTTAGTCACTTTGAAAGTTTTGAGACTTGGAATATGTTAATTATGGCTAAGGGAAAATAAAAATTAATAGATTCAAGAAGAGATTTAATATTTCCAAATGCTGTAAAATATGTATACCAGTGATAAACATTTTTAATGTTATTTTGGGATCAAGTGTAGAAATGAAGAAAAACTATTGCAGCTGAGGGAAAGATTAATAGACTCCAAATTTAAAAATAATACAAATAATGAGATAAGATTTTTAGTGAAAAGGAAACCTCAAAAAAATAAAAAAGAAAAAGAAACAATATGTTAATAATATCCAAAGGGGTTTTCAAAGAAATAAATAAGGATTATATATATATACACACACACACACTAATTAATGAGGAGAAGATAATGAAATCCACAAAGACTTTGAAATGATTAGGATATTGACCTGGTTTCTAAAATCATCTTTAACAAAAGATTAAAAAAAGCCAAAAAAAATTAAATAAATAAAGCATAGGTAGGAAGTTGAAACAATTAGCATGCAATGAAGATCTTGTAAAACACAGGGAAGACAGGGACATTTTAGAAATAAACCATTTTGTTTTTCCACCATACAATCCATAATGTTGAGAAATACACACACACACACACACACACACACAGATTTTGTGCCACATTTTCAATACAGAATAGGGAGACATTATCTGTTCAGTGAGTTTGCTTTCCAATGATGAGTGTAGCTTTGTTTATTTTCACAGGTAACTCGAGACTATAAAAGAGAAAAGCTCTGAGCAAACAAGACACTGTTTTCTTAAAAGGAGAGCAGTAGTCATCTCAACTCTTAGTAAAATAAGGAGACAAATCCTAAGATAAATATTGGAAGACATCTAGAGGATAAATGAATTATGAAAAGCAAGCAGTATGATTTTTAAAAGAAAAAAAAATTATGCCAGGCAAATTTAATTGCTTTTTTTTTTCCTTGTGGATCAAGTTATGAGATTAATAGATGAAAGCAGCAATAGATGTGGTATATCTTGATTTCAGCAAAGCAAAAGGATAGCATATCTTATAAAAATTTACTCAAAGAATTAGTTTAAATTAGCTTGGATATGAATACTTTTACATAGAGTAAAAACTGGTTGAAGTATCACATAAAAGGGCTCATAATAAATGGCAGTTTTTCTAGGAGGGAGGCAGTGTCTAGAGAACTGCTTAGAAGGGTTGGTGGTAGGTCCAGTTCTTTTAAACAGGCTTGTTAATGGTGGGGGTGAGAAAGTAAACAGCATACTAATTAAATTCATAGCTAGTGCTAAGTTGGGAAATACTGCACATATCCCCAAGACTGGAAAAGCAATAATGAGCCCTGAGCAGGTTTGATATTTGGTCAAAACTTGATTTTGCTTTATCCAACTTGGGATATTCATTGTGGGGAAAAAAATCTTAGGCCACCTAGGAGACTCAAGAGCAAGATGCCCCCAAAACCTGCTGTGCCAATTGGTGTCTATTCAAGAAGCAACCAACATTCAGAGCCTTCATCATTTGATTTAAGACAATACAAAGTCTAGCTGGTTTGAAAATGCATTCTCTAAATCCCTGATATTCTTATGGTCAAACCAAGGCCTACTATTTATTGGCTCTGGTCCTTTAGAGTACAGGAAGAGATTAAGAAAAAATAAAGGTGGTCCAGGATACCATGGAGAAATCCTACTAGGAAAGTTTACTTTCTGTGTTATCTCTACTGGATGTTGGCTTCATCTGTTGATAAAATTCCATTCCTTTTCACTTGACTAATTTTATGTCCAGTACCCTCCTTTAAGAAAATCGTAGGAGATTTATTGATAAAGATATTTGTTAAACTATTACATATTTTAGCAAAATATACTGGAAATAATGTCAAAGATAGATAACATTACATTACAATAATATAACGGATAAGTTTGCAGCCAAAGGAAATATTTTCAAAGCATTGTTACAGGTCAAATAAAAGATCAAATAAAAATAAAGACACCAATAAACCTGATGCCAAATTATAACATATAGTATCTTCCCAATCATATAATTGTATATGGCCTAAGAAAAAATATTGAGGAAGATTCACCAAAGTTTTAAAAAATGATTATCTCTGGGTAGCTAATGATTACTAGAAATTTATTCTATTTTCATATTTCACTGAATTTTCAAAGGTTATCTTCCTGTAATTTAATTATTAAGGTTTCATAATATTTCATACAACTATCAATACAAAAGACAAAAATGAAAATTTTAAGGCATGGGCACATATAAAGAAAAAAAAGAAAGAAAGCAGCAAGACTTATACATTAATTACTCAAGGAAGCCAAAGTCAGGGAGAACCCCCCACCCATAGCTATTTGTAAACCAGATTCAAAAAACAGACCAGAAATATGCCTGCATTAAAAGTCCATTTTGTAAGAATATTGTGGTGACATGGGACACCTTCATAATATATATGTATGTAAAAGCTGATAAACAAAAGCTCAAACTTATTTGTTCCATAGTCACTTTGGAATACTATTGGAAATCTTGAGATTTTCCCCTAGTCACTGAACTCATTTTTCCCCCTAAATATAAAGCAGTGTTTCCATGCATGGTACTTAGAATGGATAAGCATTTCTGAGGTTGAAGAGTTTTATGACAAAACTTATTGATACATTCTTTTTTAATGCTGTAAGTTATATAAATTGTTTTTTTAAAAAAAGATTTTAAAAAATTCACTGTATTCCAACCCAAACGTAAGCTTAAAATATAAGTCAGTTTCTTTGTTGATACAAGGGATGCTCACCTAACCTATATTGTTATTTCATACAATTTATCTCTCAAAAGTGAGATATCGTCCATGATCCATACAAAGGCATTGTACTGAAAATGTGCAGAATACATTGCATGCAGCAAAATTAAGGATTTGAGTCTGGAGATCAAAACTTCTTTGTCCTTCTTCTCTGATCTTTTCTTTATCAAGTTATACAAAACAGTGCTGCTCATCTACACTATAGTGTGGGGATGTTCATCTTGTTTTACCAAAGGGGATCTTGATCTTTCCTCTGGTTTGTCCACATCTCTTTTAAGAATGTCAGCAGGAACTGTACTGTTTCTAGACTAATAGCATAGAAAACAGAAATATTACAGCGTGTACTCTGCATGTGGTAATCATTTTGAAAAACTGCAGTTTAGATACTCACATGGAGCTCAAACAGTAAGAATATCTTTAGGGTTGTGTTAACTTTTCAAAAAAAAGGTACAATGAAAATAAAGGACATTGCTTGCTTTATTTTCTTATACAAGAAGGTGTGAAGTGTATGGGATAGATGTTTATTCTCATATTTAACATATTTATATTTAACAGAATTAGCTCCAATTATCCTGAAGCTGTTCATTCCTTTTCTAACTTCCTCTAGATTTTTGACGTTTCACTTTCATGATCTAGGACCCACCCACTGATTTCATTCAATTAACAAGTTACAGCATGCCCATACTTGTTCAATTCTTCAAATACGAGATCAGGTAGTTTTAGGAAATGTCCAATGTTCTCTTGTCCTGATGGCCCTCTGAAGGCTACCTAATAGCACTTGTTTATTAGCTTCTTTGCTGTGTTATCATAGAAACTATTCATCTAGGCCTACAAAGACATTTTATTTTATATTTCTGATTACTCAGTTTATGTACATAGACTTTATAATAAATTGGTTTGGACTCTGGTAATGGTTGATGTTTTGATGCAAACCATACATAATTCAATGATACAGTTACAAAATCTTCATTCCATGTTTACAAATTCTACTCTTTTAAATACAAAAAGATTAATGCAATCCTGGAACTCATTTTAATGAAAATTAAAAATGACTTGTTTATTCAAAACATGTTCATAATTTCAGAAAATAATTTTTTAAAATGATAGCAATTACTGAAAAACTAAGGTTCTTTATTTATTTATTTATTTATTTATTTATTTAAAGATTTTATTTATTTATTTGACAGAGAGAGACACAGAGAGAGGGAATACAAGCAGGGGGAGTGGGAGAGGGAGAAGCAGTCTTCCCGCCGAGCAGGGAGCCCGATGCAGGGCTCGATCCCAGGACCTGGAATCATGACCTGAGCCGAAGGCAGACGCTTAACGACTGAGCCACCCAGGCGCCCTGAAAAACTAAGGTTCTTTAAAAAAAAAATTAGAACTATAAGTGAATGAAGTAAAATAAAGCCATTCACATTTTTTAGCCAGACAATAAATGAAAATATCTAATATTTCTTTAAATTTAAAATTTCCAATATGCACTTTATAATAGACTAAAGGTTAGGACAGATATAAGTACTACTTTTAGCTTCCATTAATGAGTAATTATCAGTGAAAATTTTAGAATATAAATAAAAATCCTGGATACTCAATATAATAAATATATATTCATACAAAGAATAGACATTACTTGAATTCCAAATTGATGTCTGATAACTTAATCCAATGGAACACAGGGTTTCTTTTCTTAAAACAGAGAGCTTTTCTTAGAATGTATTTCCAATGGGATGTTTTATATAGACATGTAATGGAATGCATAAAGAATGACTTGCATAGCCTGCTATTCCCTAAACTCTTCTCATATTCTTTATGTAGAGAGCAATGCCATACTTTGAACACATTTTAGCATTCTTAGTTAACACCATCGTTTGTTTCTTTAGCGCCAGCTCATTAACAAATTGTACAATTTTGATCCACACCTCATTTTCTATGTTAAACCTTCAATACCATCAATGTTTATAACACAATTTTCTTATATGACAGCAAAATTTCATTAATATTACCCTCAGTAGGGTAAATAGAATCAACTCACTATAGTTGACACATACCTTCTTAGTTCTCAGGCCTTGGAATAGCATCATTATATTCATCAACATCACTATTATGATCATTACCCTCAATAATTGCATTAATGTTTACTGAGTATTTGCTATTTCTAGAAATTGAATATTCAATATTATTTATTTCACTAATACATATATTTCAAATTACTTATAATAATCCTTTATTAGCATTATATTTTAATAACTATAAATGCCAGTTCTACTGACATACCATATTACTGGCATAATATTTTCCTACTTTATAAATTACACATTTATTATAAATCTGTTTAACAGTATATGTTAGAAATCTGTTAGGGCGCCTGGGTGGCTCAGTTGGTTAAGCGACTGCCTTCGGCCCAGGTCATGATCCCGGAGTCCTGGGATCGAGTCCCACATCGGGCTCCCGGCTCAGCAGGGAGCCTGCTTCTCCCTCTGGCCCTATCCCCTCTCATGCTGTTTCTCTCTCTGTCAAATAAATAAATAAATCTTTAAAAAAAAAAAAAAAAAAGAAATCTGTTAAATATTATATATAATCAAAATATCCTTCAGTAAACTGTAATTCCTAAAACAATTTTCTTATAAAAATTAAAAAAAATAATTGTTAATAGTCTGTGCAATTTGTTTCTCTACATTTTATCTTTTTATTTTTATTCCTCTGTATTTTAAATAGGACACTGTTTTCTTTGATTTAAATAGAATAAGATTCAATTTGAATATTATTTCAGTATACCACAGTATCAAATATAGAAATAATATTTATTTGTGGGCATATAAAATTAACATATTTTTATTTCAGTCCAACTGTAAATATCAAACTAGACCATTTTCATATGCATTGCTAAACAACACATGAAATATTGGTATTTTATATCATAGATTATGAAGCCAAGGTAATTTATTAATCACAGATACATGGGGAAAGCATTACTCAAAAAGTCATATACTCGGAACCCATTCATTGGAGAAAACAGATATGATCAGAAATGAATGTGGATTTGACCCCAGAATCAAATGTTTAGAGTATCTAAGAAACCTACTTTTTAAATCTGGCATGTGTTGGATCACATGGCTATACAATGTTAAATTATGAGACCAGAGGCATCTCGGTAGCTCAGCTGGTTAAGCATTTGCCTTTGGCTCAGGTCATGATCTCGGGATCCTGGGATTGAGCCCTGCGTTGGGCTTCCTGCTCAGCTGGAAGTCTGCTTCTCCCTCTCCCTTTGCTCCTCACCCTGCCTATGTGTGCGCGCTCTCTCTTTCTCTCAAATAAATAATTAAAATCTTAAAAAAAATTAAAAAATAAATTATGAGACCAAATCTTTAAGAGAAATATTTCTAAGAATTGCTTAAAGTCTCACAATGAATACATAATAGAACGTAAGTTATAATGAGCAAACACTCTTATTATTGCTATTATTATTATGTTATAATTATAGCTGACATTTTTAAGATGTATTTACTGCCAGGCACTCCCATATATCTAACAACCAGATCAATCCATTTTTTGCCACACTTACTTTATCTCATTTGCTTTACCCCTAAATATTCTACCATGTTTTTCTTAAGGACAAGGGTATTCCTATTTTTTACAAAAACACAGTACAATTATCAAATTCAGGATTGTTTGCATTTATACAATACTATTAGTTAATATGAAATACATGTTGAAATTCATTAATTGTCCCAGCACTGTCAGTTACAGCTATGATAATTTTCACTGAGGTAGGTAGGACCTAATACAGAGCCACACATGGCGGTTACTTGCTGTACTACTTTATTCTTCCTTAATCTGGAAGAATTTAT
Organism: Leptonychotes weddellii; assembly: GCF_054177405.1. Classification (NCBI taxonomy): domain Eukaryota; kingdom Metazoa; phylum Chordata; class Mammalia; order Carnivora; family Phocidae; genus Leptonychotes; species Leptonychotes weddellii. Next base: position 13,174,171 of record NC_138382.1, read on the forward strand.
GACATGAATATGCTTTTTATAAAAGTATAAGCATATTGTGTTATAGAATGGCTCTCAATTTGGGTTTTTCTAATGCGTCTTTATGATTATATTCAGGTTATCTATTTTTAGTAGGAATACTGTGATGCTGTGTTCTTCTCAAAGTATCATATCAGGGGGTACCTAATGCTAGTTTGAGATTATTTGTAATGCTTACTTTGATCATTTGATTAAATTGTTTTGTGCAGAATTTTTTTCACTATAAAGTTACTGTATTCCCATTTCTAATTAATAATATAGTTGATCCTTGGACAGCACAGGGATTAGGGACACCAACCCCCATGCAGTCACAAATCTGCATATAATTTTTGACTATCTAAAAACTTAACTACTAACAGACTTCTGTTTACTGGAAGCTTTACTCTTAACATAAACAGTCAATTAACACATATTTTGTATGTTATATGAACTATATATTGTATTCTTACAATAAAGTAGGCTAGAGAAAAGAAAATGTAATTAAGAAAAGTCATAAGAAAGAGAAAGTACATTTACAGTATTGTACTATATTTACTGAAAACAAAATCTGCATTTAAGTGGATCTGCACAGTTCTAATCTGTGTTGTTCAAGGATCAACTGTAATATGTGAAATTATCATATTCCTTTTCAAACTGTCAGTCAGTATCTTTGATTATCCTTTGCATCCTTTGGTGATTCCTGCTTCAAAAAATTACTACTATAACTGTTTGAAAAAAAAGGTGATCTGGTATTGTTCCTTCTTCAATTGTTAATTGATATTCTATGAAAGGATCTTTCCCCTTTTTGGATATAAATTATCAGTATAACACAGGGATTCTTATTTTATTCAATGACTTAAAATTCATATTTGTGGTTGCTTATTTAAATGTTCAAACTTTCCAAGATTTGGCCCTTGTGAGTCCCTTCAAGAGACTCCTTCACATTTTTGAAATCTGCCCACCATCTAAAATAATGATGATGATGATAATAATAATAATAACTACTGTCTTACTTTCTAATATAACATGATCCAGCCTTATTCTGTACTTCCTCAAACCCAGCCCTGATTCAGTCATTTCTCCTAGGTGCACTGATTCCTTTTATTTGGAAAAGATGTTTAGAAACCAAGATTTGGTTGCTAGGTATGGTAACTGCTGGCAGGGTATTACAGCCCTAAAGCCCAAACTCTTAACCTAAGATATATAATCAACTCTGGACAAAACAGAAAAAGGATATGAAATAAAGTTTCTATACTTAAGCTTACAGTATATTAATTCAACAAATTCAACATTTGGGCAAAGCATAGGACAGACAGTAGATTATAAAACAGGATTCTAGGTATAATTTTGTATAGTTCCTCCTGTAAGGAACTTATAAATCACAACTTGTCGTAACAACAAGAAAAAGCTGAACACTATGAAAAATCAACAAATCTTGGGTATGTAAGAGAGGGGAGGACACAGGGCAAACCACTGTCTAGACTGCTGTCATGATTGGAGAGACAGGCAGATGAATACAAGGAGTAGAGGTGTACTGGAGTAGACAGGGGCAGAAACAGCCATGGAACCAGTACCAACATAGGAAAACCAGAACTGTCATTGACGAATTGCTGGAGGATTTGTGTGGACAAGTCTAAGAGTTAAAAACTCCAGGGGGATCCCCTGCAATGCAGTGAGATTTACCTCCAGGAGCTCACCCACGTTGCTACAGTAAATACTGGAGAAAAATTCCCTTGTGCTTCCACCAGGGGGAGGGGAAAGGAACCCTTTTTAAATATGCCAGAGCACTTTGTTCTTAACAAGGTGTGTCCTCAGAGGAAACTACTCAACCAGAGCCTAGCCTGTTGGGGTCTTATCAGAGTCTAACTAACTTGGGGGAAGGGAAATACCCAACTCAGCCCACTCTAGAAATCTTCTGCCACCTAAGTGGGGAGGAAAAAATACCGAGAAACACTTGTGAAGTTCATAGTCCAGAGGCAGAGGCTCCCTAAAACACTAGGATCTAATTGTAGGACTACAGAACACTCCCCTCCCCCCACCTCACCTCACCACCACATTGTTAGTGGCCTATTTAATGCAATTTCTTTTACCCTGTACATCATGTTCCACTATCAAGAAAAAAAAATTACAACACATACTAGAAAGCAAAAAAAAAAAAACCCGCACAATTTGAAGAGACATAGCAAGCACCAGAATCAGACAGTGCAGGGATGCTGGAATTATCAGACTGGAAATTTAACCCACCTATAATTAATATGATGGGGCTCTACTGGCTAAAAGTAAACAACATGGATGAACAGATGCATAATATAAGCAGGGATAGAAATTCTAAGAAAAAACCAAAAAGAGATGCTAGAGATCAAAAATACTGTAATAGGAATGAAAAAAAATGCTTTTGATAGCCTTATTCATAGAGTGGACATGGCTGAGGGCAGAATCTCTGAGTTTGAGGATATATTAGTATAATATCTCATTTTTAAAAAGTGTGTTCATACAAATGATAACATACAATAGTTCTGTTTAACTCTTTTAAAGTTTCAAATTTGTCAGAATGAAATATCTTGATTTTTTAAAAAAATACTATAACCATTTAGTTGTGAAAGAAATATCAAGTTGTACTACAGTAGTTGGTAAGCATATAATAGAGGAGATGGGACTGAACTGATTCTTGAAGAAAAGGTTCTGATTTCCATTGTTAGAGTGAAAGCATTATTATTCCACACTGAAAGAAACACGAGCAAAGGCAGATAAATATAGCATGTTTAGAGGGAAAAAATTATTTTGGAAAAAAAATGGATAGGTTTTGTCTAATTAATTTAGGTGGACTGAGTCCAATTTTCAAATTATGAAAGAAGAATGTATTCTAAATTCCTTAGCAGAAGAGTACTAATATAATGAAATTATTAGAACATCAGACATACTGATCTTTAGTTGTTGTATATTTGTTTTCATAATCTTTCTTTTTTCAAATGTGGAAATAGTTTTGACTTGCTTTTTGTTATTCAGCTGGGAAAAGGTATAGTTAGAGGAAAACTGACTACTTAACTCCCAAATCCCTGGTCTTAATGACTGTGGTACGGATTGCAACCTCTCCACCAGAATTCCTTCTCATTCCCATCCATGCTGGTTCTATGACTTCTCAGCCACCCTGATTTCCCGGCCCTTCTTGCAGTTAGGACAGATTACCAGTATATCATTACCAATACATTGTGAATGGACCATGCCAATTGGGTCCTGGACATGAAAACTACTATACAAAGGACCACAGGCTACAGGGGATATAGAGCAAGAACTTAAAGGAAACTGGATCCCAGAATAATCCTGTGGAGCATAGCCACTCACCGTCCAGGAAGATTTACCACATTGCAGATCTCTTTGTCATTGAGCCTAGCTGTACTTTTATGCTATATGAAAATGTTCTACTTCTTGAAAAGCATCTATCTTTCATCTCTTATTCTGATGACTAATGTGAAGTTGTGTCAGAAGCTACACTGGTCTGGGAATCTTGAAAGGAAGGAAGGAAGGAAAGAGGAAGGAAGGAAGGAAGCAAGGCAGGAAGAAAGAAAGGGAGAGAGAGGGAGAGGGAGGAAAGGAGCAGAAAGAGAGAAAGAAAGAAAATGAAAAGACTTTACATAATAAAATTTACTTGTTTTGAATGTATAAAGATTTTTAATGAATTACCTGAATTGTGCAACCAATATTATCTAATTTAAAAACATTTGTATCACTCCAAAAATATCCATATACTTCAGGCATGGGTTTGCTTTGTCTGCCTACAGAGATTCCATCAGAACCATCACTTGAAGCTTTTATAACAGCACAATATCTTGCTTAACATTGCCTCAAACCAGGGGTCCCATTTGGGCAAAGATGTAACAACGGGCGCCTAAAAATGGAATCCACTGTTTGTTAGACTCCACTATTGAGAATCATGTAGCCTAATACAATGGGAGAAATTGTTAGTTTCAGCTAAGGTGTCAGCTTGGGGAACAGTATCAAACAGGGTTCGAGTCCTGTCCTCCAGGATGTAGTATTTGTGGTGAACCAGAGGCCAATGCACAGTGCCCTCTCTCTAATAACTAGAGAATGGATCTAGAAACACTGAGGCAGGATTAGGGTTGGCCTCTCTCACCCTCTTACTATCATTTCCAAAGAACCATCTGTAGAAAGTATGCTCTAAATCCCTCAACTTTAGATTCTTCTAGATAGCCTTTATTTTTCCTCTTGGTGGAGGAAAGAGAGAGAGCTGTGGGCAGGAGGAACACATCCACCAGTGGACAAACAATAAAATTTCCACTAATCTTGAAGCTCAAGCTATCATCTGATAGCTCTGGCACTTAATGCCACTAGAACAGCAGGGGAAAATAAGAGCCACTATACTTACAGAGATGATAGACTGACTACCATAAAAAATATATATATACTACACACTACGGCAAGGAGAAATATGTTGGAGCCTCGGTGATTGCATGGATTGTCTGGATATTTCTTTATCTAATGATAACAGTGTTTGGGTAATATTCCCATAGAAAGGCAAGTTAACTAAAAGTTCACATCTCTCATAGGTAAAAGTCTGAGTCACTTCATTGTTCATGGGCTCCATATTTATCAAAGTGCTTGTTGGAGGTAAAGAATGCTAGTATGGTTGATTGAGAAAGAAAATTGAAAATATCATGTAAGGCTTTGGATTAATTAAGCTGCAGTGGTTGAGGCTATAGCTTGTTTTATTAATGCTCAAACTGAATATATATAGGGAGATTCCTGGTTATTACCTTCAAGAGGATTTGCATGAATTGGATTTAATGGAGGGCACATGGGATCTGAGTGGTGCAAAGAGTTGACTGCACTGGATAAATACCTCTTAAACTTTTCTTGAAATACTCTCCCCCTAATCTTATTACAACCTCTGCTGGGGTGACCTGTTCTATTTTATTCAATCAACTTCACATAGTGAAATGTGACAGCACTTTAGTGTAGGCTCAGACTGTGCACCTCATTTCCTATGGACTAGTGGACTGAGCACTTACATATGTATAATCCAGAAGTGCAGATAAGTTAATACATTCTGGGGCATCTCTCAGTCAGTGAACAAGGGAGCTGACTGACAGTCGTTCTCTAGTCAAGAAGTCTCTGAAGATATATCCATGGCAGACAGCGCATGGCATCAAGCATCCGGTTGCCTGTAGAGGTGGCCAATGTAATAAAGCTTCTTCATTCCCTCTTTTGCTCTTTCTGTTCCAGATTTCTTCTCTCTGCATGACACTCCTAAATAAAGTACTTGAACTTAAACTTCTGGCTCAGGTCCTGATTTATAAGGAACACAAGCTAAGTTAAATATCACAGGCTCAAGTGGATGCCTAGGTAAATGTGAGAGTTTTCTCATGGAGCACAGAACGGACTGGAGAAAGCAGCTAAGAGTTCTTGAACTTCCCAAGACTGAGAAGGCTTGTGGCCAACATTTTTTCATCCTCTCAAGGGTAGTGAATTGCTAAGAAGGCTAGCAGAAGTGAAGGTTGGAAAGAGAATGGAACATCTCTAGGAAACTTACAACTCAAGATGATGACAAAGCTATGAGAATTAAGAATATATGAAATAAGTCAA
>NC_138382.1:13179868-13204395 GCF_054177405.1 Leptonychotes weddellii
AGGAATTCTTAATCTCAGGAAACAAACTGAGAGTTGCTGGAGTGGTGGGGGGTGGGAGGCATGGAGTGGCTGGGTAATAGACATTGGGGCCGGTATGTGCTATATGGTGAGCGCTGTGAATTGTGTAAGACTGCTGAATCACAGACCTGTACCTCTGAAACAAATAATACATTATATGTTAAAAAAAAAAAAAGAAGATAGCAGGAAGGGAAAAATAAAGGGGGGGGAATCAGAGGGGGAGACGAACCATGAGAGACGATGGACTCTGAGAAACAAACTGAGAGTTCTAGAGGGGAGGGGGGTGGGGGATGTGTTAGCCTGGTGATGGGTATTAAAGAGGGCATGTATTGAATGGAGCACTGGGTGTTATATGCAGACAATGAATTATGGAACACTATATCAAAAACTAATGATGTAATGTATGGTGATTAACATAACATAATAAAATTTAAAAAATGCAAAAAAAAAAAAAAAGAGTATATGTAGAGATGAAGCAAGGACCAAGAAAGACAGGTTACTCCTGAACAGTGACCAGCAAGAACACAGAATAGCACATAGGCCAGATACAACTCCAGAAGACTTTATATCATTTCCAGAAGGGTATGCAAACTGGATGAGAGAATACCGATTTTTTCTTTGCATTTCACCTAAAGAGACAGAGATTTAAACCAGTAAGTTATCATAAATTGGTAAGACATAATTCCATCATCACTAGAAATAGTTGTTCATGAGCAAGATGAATTTCCGATAGATAACTATTGTTTTAAATTCTACACAGGGATTTATAAACTGTTTGGAAATATAAATTATAATCTCATTAAAGCTGTAGACCCAAATAAAATGGTGCATTGTTAGAGCAGATTATTTAGTGTTCTAGACAAAGATATGCTACTAAAATAACATCCTATCAACATATACAGCTCTATTTAATGAGATAATAGCATAAGTCTAGTGTTTTGTTTTTGTCAGGTGAATGAATCATGAGTTCCTCTAGGAGGTACACAGAATATGTTTTACCTTCCTTTTCTTATTACTTTAATATATAATTTTAGTCATATGATCATTTTTGTATCCACTGGGAAAAAAACCCCTTGGGTTGAATTGTGCTCTTGTCAATTTTGTTAAATTGGAAATTATGTTTTCTGGAATTTCCTCTCTGTAAGGTTTAAAGTTAGAGTTGGCTGAAAGAGGAACTCATGTGAGATTTGGAGGAGCAGGGAAGTAAAGACTGTTACTGGTAGAAGTTCATGGGTCATCTAGAGTGACAGGCAGACACAGATGTCCCTAGTGGTCCCAGCTTGCCCTCATACTTCTCTGCTCTGCTTCCAGCTCATCATCCTGACTGCTGGCCCTGCTGACTACCAGGGTCCCCAGGCTCAGCAAGAGGTGCTGGACCATGGGACCACAGGCAGCTGCACACAGGAAATGGCTTTCCAGGTATCTTCCAATGAATATGTCTTTGCAGTTCCATTGAATATACTTGAATATACTTGGCTCCTCAGATTTCCCTGTAAATTCTGACTTGTTCACCCAAGTCGGGGCTTCAGGGGGGATGATTATTAAATCTTTCTCTGATCTCCTGCCTTTCTCCTTCCATATCTTCATATTCTCAGCTTTGCTCACATTTTGCAGAAGGGCTAATCCATAGAATACATTCTCCATTCACAAAGTACTCTTTGTACCTCTGCTTTACTGAATGAACCCTGACTCCTACAACTCCAAACTAATCCCGTGTTTAATGAAACAGACGTTTGTTGGGCACCTCTCTTAACCTAGGTGCTGGCTTATGCACCGATGATTCAAAGATCTTCAAGATTAGTAGGAATAATTTAATCATGATTAAATAGTAACTATACTTTCAAATAGGTTACTTCAATCCAAAATTCATTTCAGCAGTTAAAGACACTGATGATCCAAACCTTATGTAATCCTGATAAGCATAATAACATTTTTGCTTCTAGCAGTACCCCTAGCAGTGAGTCTGCTTCCCAAGTCCACCAGGCTGTAGCTTCAGGGAGTACAAAGAGTAGTGACCGTAAGTCTGAGCCTGCTTTTACTGGTAGAACAACTCTCACTATTTTATCTGCATCTGTTATGAAGAAAAATATATTACCATGGACCTCTTAAACCCAGACCAGACATTTGAACTGTCGTTTTCACCTCTGATTTCCATCAAGGTTCACAAAGCTTTCAAAGGCACTCAGTAATGTATCCTGTATATCAAGATCCACAAAAGGCAACGTTTCTGTTCTACAGGGGTGAGAGGCAGAGTGCCGGACTCTTTGTAGTCCACGACCAGGGAGTTCAAAAGCACCAACAAAGGACTTTTATGCAGCCAAGGACTTTTTTCTATGACTTTTATTCTGAGCAAAATGTATTCAGCCAAGAAAGAATGGGAAATAGTGGTCTTAAAATAATTTCCGTGGCAGAAACTGGATTTCAAATGATATAATGAACTAATGTGCAGTAAAGCGATGGAAATAATTAGCCAGACAAGGCATTTGATAGAGTTAGCAGAAAAATAATTGATCTACATTTTAGGTGGTTCTTTTAAAAAAGGAATATATGGGCAAATTAATAAAGTCTTTGATACCTATAATCCAAAACTTATACATGATAAATATTGGCATACCATCTTGTGATACATCATATAGATTTGATTAGAATTCAGTCATTTGTTCCCTTTATGAACCCAAGAATATGCAATTTTAGTACATAAATCTTGTTTATCAGTTGGTTATTTATAACTTTCATAATTTCACAGAGACATTGACAAAATATACTGAATATAAACACAATGAAATTGTATCCTTCAAAAAACATTGGAACAAGACTGGAAACCATGAAAAAATATGTTTACCTGCCTTGTGAAAAAGCTGGAACTATTCTCTGGACACTCAGTTTACATACTTCAGTTCATTTATTTAACTGTAGCATGGAATGGTGTTGATCTTTCCATATTCTGAATTAGGAATGGAGTTAGTGGTTATGAAACTTTTATTTCCTTAGCACAAAGATGAATCACTTACAGAGGATGGAAGTCAACTGCCTAGGAAATCACAGTTCACAATGATTGCCCCATCTTAGGCTGCTTCCTGAGGGCCTGTCATGTCCTGGTGGCATGGCCAGTAGCTTTGGGCTCTTACTTCTGCTCCAAAGAGAATGCACTTTTTAATCCAATGACTTTATAGCTCTTCAGTGATTGATTTCAGTACTGGAAACACTGGCAGTTTGAAATTGTCTCCTGCCTGGAGCTTTGCCCCAACTTTGGTATCCATTTGATCTAGTTCCCTAAATGTAGCTTCTTTGGGACTTCATGACCCATCTCTCCATTTCTATCTGATCTTAGTATCCAGCTCTTGTTCTGACATATGCTCTGTCCTTAAATGTGACTATCTGCTAGCCTGAATTGCAGAGGTGAAAAGAATAACCATACATTCATGTTCGTTTCTCTGCAGGAATTTGTTCTTTGCTGTCCTCAACTTGGCCTAAGTGTATTATTTCCAATTTTCCAACCAAGTTATTCCTCTAAGTACTGTTGTTATAAAATGTTTGCATAGTTTTTGAATGGCATTCAGTGATATATACTGTAGATTAAGATATATTATTGCTATTATCTGCATTATCATCTATAATAATAATAGTATCATTATTATTACTTCATTTTTTTTTTAAAGCAGAACTATGAACCATGACTGTGGTAACAGAGATTAAAGCATGTTGTACAGTCCTTAGAGCTTTGTAGTGCACTCCACACAGTGGCCATGGTACTAGCTAGACACTTTAAAAATAATTCCTTATTTAATCCTTACAATAGCAATACAAGGTAGTTGTTACTACTCTCATTTTATAAAGGGTGAATCTAAAGTTCAGTAAAATTTAGTCTTATGCTCCAAGTCATACAACTAAGAAGTTGTAAAATGGAGTTTTTATTTCAAGTTTGACTCCAAACCCCATGCTTTTGTCATTATGCCTTGACTTCACATTAATTTTTAAACATCATATACAGTATGTAATGATTTACTATTTAAAAGATAGAGCTATTGACCTATGTTAAGTCTTTCTTGTGGATATTCCTGCATTTCACATGTTTCCTTAAATCATTAAATCTTAAGGGGTAGGGTAGTAAGAGAATGCAGAAATATACCCAACTTTACATACGTAATTTGAGTTTGTCTCTAAAGGCAGTTTGTTTAGTTCTTAGATTTGGGAAATGCTGGAGTTATCTCTATCATAATGTCACCATCACCATTAGGAATATTTTCAAGGTTATAGACATATGGGCTGAACTGATCAGCAATTGAATACACTGGTTCTTCTTAGATACTTTTCCTCAGCCTTCCAGAAATGGTAAAGGACACATTCTGTGACTGTACTTGACACATTTGTTCACTGGCTATTCATCAAGATGAGGAGCATGTCAAAAACTATTTTGGGGCTTTTCAAACCCTTTTTTGGGGGATACTCAATTTGTTAACAATAAACTGATTTCACTCCCACTTTAAAAAAATTCTTTTGAAGACCAATATACTAAATCCAAATAAAATAAATTAAAAAGGCCATTTGAAATAGTCATTTGCAATGTCCTATGGCTATGTAAGATACTATCCTTTGGGGAAGCTGGATGAAATGCAAAAGGTAACAGTATAATTTTTGTAATTCTTATGAGTCAAACTATTAAACATAAAAAGTTATAAAAGTAGAAAAAGTTATAAAAATTATTTGTGCTCATTGTTTTATTCATTTGTTTTTTAAAATCAGACACATGATTCCTTCTACTTGTCATTAACTGAAATGTCATTCACTTTTAAAAAATTTTTATTTAAATTTTAGTTAACATACAGTGCAATTTTGGTTTTAGGAGTAGAGTTCAGTGATTCATCACTTACATACAACACCTGGTGCTCATCACAACAAGTGCCCTCTAATGCCCATTGCTCATCTAGCCCATCTCCCACCCACTTCCCTCCATCAACCCTCAGTTTGTTCTCTATTGTTAAGAGTCTCTTATGGTTTGTTTCCCTCTCTCCTTTTTTCTACCACCTTCCCATATGTTCATCTGTCTTGTTTCTTAAATTCCACATATGAGTGAAATCATATGGTATTTGTCTTTCTCTGAAAGCATGATACATTCTAGCTCCATCCACATCGCTGCAAATGACAAGATTTCATTTTTTTTGATGGCTGAGTAATATTCTGTTGTATATACATACCACATCTTCTTTATCCATTCATCAGTCGTTGGACATTTGGGCTCTGTCCATAGTTTGGGTATTGTTGATAACACTGCTATAAACATCAGCATGCATGTACACCTTCAAATCTGTATTTTTGTATCCTTTGGGTAAATACCTAGTAGTGCAATTGCTGGATCACAGGGTAGTTCTGTTTTTATTTTGAGGAAGCCCCATACTGTTTTCCCGAGTGGCTGCACCAGTTTGCATTCCCACCAACAGTGTAAGAGGGTTCCCCTTTCTCTGCATCCTCACCAACACCTGTTGTTTCTTGTGTTGTTAATTTTAACCATTCTGACAGGTGTGAGGTGATTTGTATTTCCCTGATGATAAGTGATGCTGAGAATCTCTTCATGTGTCTGTTAGCCATCTGGATGTCTTCTTTGGAAAAGTGTCTATTCATGTCTTCTGAACATTTCTTTTCTTTTTTTTTTTAATTGTTCTTTAGGTGTTGAGTTTGATAAGTTCTTTATATATATTTTGGATATTAACCCTTTATCAGATATGCCATTTGCAAATATCTTTTTCCATTCTGTAGGTTGCTTTTAGTTTGAAATGTCATTCATTAATCACAATACAATTAATTCTGCAATGGTGGTCACATTTATCCATATAGGAGTTAATTCTAGGATAGTAGAAGATTTAGGGCTAACACAATTAACATAATAGTGTATAGCGGAGAAAACGAAAAAAGAAAACAGAAGCGGGTTCCCATGATAGACATTTAAAAATACAGACTGTCTGAACTTTGAGTAAATCATGAAATCATTTTCCCTGCCCAACGAATGTTTATGAACATCTGTATTAGCAACATAAAGAAAAAGTTTAGAATTTTAAACCTGAAAGTTTTTAAGTTTCAGTTGGAAGAAAACCATGGGGCTGAAAGACATTTCTTCATTTTCTTCTTTATCATCATCATCATCTTTGTTACCTTTTGGCACCTTTTTTTGAATTGAGCACTGTTCTATGTATTAACAAGTTTCAAATTAGAATCCCTTGGATTCTAGCTCCAACTACCCATATATGATAAAAATATGTAAGAATAATAGAAACAACTCAACTGATTGGTAAATCATTAATATAGTTAGTACTATAGTATTTTAATTTAGAAATTATATCTTTGTAAAATAATATCTTCATATTTACACTATACATAGCTGTAAACTCTAAAAAGAATTATTAATGCAAAGGTACAAAGCCATGAAGTCAAGAAATTTAGTTTCTATTCTGAGCCCTGCCATTAACTAACCATGAAACATTTGGAGAATTATATACTCTTACGGACCAATAATCTCTAACCCGAAAATCCTATTTTGCGAACATTTTGATTGTATGTATGTATAAGCAGATTTCTTACCTATAATTGATCTTTATATCTATTTTAAAGAAATGTCTCAATTATAATATAATTATTTGGAAAAGATCAAGGTTAACATTCACCATTAAATAACTTTTCATTATCATACAAAAAGAGACCATCAGATATTGGTATAGATGCAATCCTGAAGTCATATTTTAAAGGAAAATGAATTTATCAAAATTTTGTCCCCTACATTATATTTTCACTGTATTTTTTAGGTCAAAATGCAATTTTCTTCTTGGGGCTGAGATAAATGGTGCTACAGATCAATTTTTAAAATAAGATTTCTTTATGTTTTTTAAAAATTACACCATATATGCTTAGCCAGATCTTGGGAAAATTTGCTTAAAATGAGCTTTACATGAATTCTTTTTTTCATGCTGGGCTATGAGATTACAGCTAATACATATTAATTGCTTTGATGCTGGACACTATGTATTATTTCTTACACTATTATGCTATGTGAATTAGAAGCTTTATATAAAGCCCAAATTACAGGTGAAGAAACAGACTTAGTTGCTAACTTCCCTGCTTAAAATGTCAGTTAAGTAAGAAGGCAAAATTTGAACCCAGGCAATGTGCCTCAAGAGTTTGCACACCTTGCACCAGGCAACTCTGCCTTCTTTAACAAACATACAAGAACAGCCTTACCTTTTGGGGATACTAACTAATGTAGACCTTCCCTTCACTAACAGGACTAAGTTTGGAAGACACTTTTTTGACAGTTTTAATGTGTTAAAATGTACTGACCTGCCTTCCAGCATTTTGAAATCTTTGTCTTTTTCGTTAGCCTAAGAATGGGATTATCATGAACTTGTTAAAATGGCAGGGAAACCTATAGGATTCTTTTAAAGAGCTGTGACCTAGTTTTATAAGTGTGCTATGCGCTGTTAAGGTTTAAGGTCAAGATAAGGGTTTCCTTGCCTTAAATTTGCAAATATCTGTTAATAAACCTCAATTATGACCTTTACTTGGTTGCTTCGCTATATATACCAGAGCTTGAAGGAGGCTCTTGGTCCTGAAAAATTTAGAGCTGGAGGAGTCCTTCGTCATTTGGCTCAACTCTCTGCCTCAAAACAGGAGCATTCAATTGAGTTGAAATCCATAATTACAGTTTCAGATGAAAATCAGAGTGAAATGTGCTAATAGAAAACATTGTTTCTTTTAAAAAGTTAAGTTACTTTGAATATTGTTAAATTCTAGGCAGTGTTTACTGTAAATGCAGTATTTGAAGTACTAATTGCATAGAAGAAAAGGAAATAAGAGACTAATCTCTTAAAAAGGGGAATGCTTTCTCTGGATTAATATCTTACAAACAACATTTTTAAATTTTAATGGGGTGGTACAAAGGGAGTAATGATGTTTGTAGTTTTTCAGTGTGTTTTTAATAAATTCACATTAGATTTATCTAAAGTGTTTATAAATTATATTGTTTTGGGGAAACAGGTTTTCTCTTAACATTTTTAGGATTGGACCCATAACGATTATAGTCAACTTGTTCTCAATCCTGGCTACACATTAAAATCACAGGGAGGATTTAAAGGAAAAAAAAAAATATATATATATTAAATATTAATGATGTGATTTCATCCAAGGCAAAATAAATCAGAATCTTCTACGATAAAACTCTGTCAATGCTATTGTTTGAATGCACCTTCCCCCAACCTAGGTGATTTTAATGATTCATACTTTGTTTTTGCTTCTCATTTACTGACTTCCAACTATGATGTCTTTCAATGCCTGGGAGAATACTAACAGCTTTTCCCCAATGGCCTTTCCTTTTTCATTTTGAAAATTTTATCTTTTTACCTTTAAATATACTTATACCTCCATGACTTGATAAACTGAAGTTTGACATTTCTTTTTTTTTTTTTTTTTTTTTTTTATTTATTTATTTGACAGAGAGAGAGATAGCGAGAGCAGGAACACAAGCAGGGGGAGTGGGAGAGGGAGAAGCAGGCTTCCCGCCGAGCAGGGAGCCCGATGTGGGACTCGATCCCAGGACCCTGGGATCATGACCTGAGCCGAAGGCAGACGCTTAACGACTGAGCCACCCAGGCGCCCAAGTTTGACATTTCTTAATAATATCTTGATCCCTTGTTAAAATAAAATTTAGCTTCATTTGCAGATTTCCAATTTTTTAAATCTTCCTCTATTTAGCATGCATTGGGCTATTTGTGTGACTTAATCATAAGCTTTTAGGTTCAATTTCCAATACATTGTGTATACCTTTTTTTAAAAAGATTTTTATTTTTTTTTTATTTTTTATTTTTTATTTTTTTGAGAGAGAGAATGAGAGAGAGCACAAGAGGGAAGAGGGCAGAGGGAGAAGCAGACCCCCTGCTGAGCAGGGAGCCCGATGCGGGACTCGATCCCGGGACTCCAGGATCATGACCTGAGCCGAAAGCAGTCGCTTAACCAACTGAGCCACCCAGGCGCCCTTAAAAAGATTTTTATTTATTTATTTGACAGAGAGAGAGAGAGATTGAGCAGGAGCAGGGGGAGCAGAGCGAGATGGAGAAGCAGGCTCCCCGCTGAACAGGGAGCCTGATGTGGGGCTCGATCCCAGGACCCTGGGATCATGACCTGAGCCAAAGGCAGACGCTTAACTGACTGAGCCACCCAGGCACCCCTGTGTATACCTTTTTAAGAATAAAGCATCACTTATATTATTAACAACTATCTGACCTGAATTGAATTTGGAAATTTGATAATCTATAGAATATGAAATGATTGTGGAGTAAAATATAATGCCTCTTCCTCACCAAGGCTTTCTTTTGTTTTTGGTGTACTTATGTCCTACTTATATTAATCTTTTGTTGAAGTTTCTTAGGAAGTAAGTCTGTTTTTGAAATACCTTTTGGAGATGTATATATATATATATATATATATAAAACACTCCTCTATCACAAGACCCATCTCAAGTTCATCTTCTCTATGATGCTTTTCCTAATGCCATTCTGCCTTCCCTCCACTTCCAGAATGGATCTCCTTTGTGTTCCCACAGTACATTATTATCCCACAGTATAAATTATTCATTGTCCTTTTCTTTTTCTTTCTTTCTTTCTTTCTTTCTTTCTTTCTTTCTTTCTTTCTTTCTTTCTTTCTTTCTTTCTTTCTTTCTTTCTTCCTTTCTTTCTTTCTTTAACAAAGAATGTTTGCTGCTTGTGGGCATGGGTTATACTTATTCATTTTTGTATATTGAGAAACTGGAACCTGATTGTCATGAAAAGTTCTTTGGTTAAAGGGATGGAAGAATCTGTGGCAAAGAGCCTATCTATACTGTTGACTTCAATCAATTTCATAGCTATATTAGCGATCAGAACCTAACTTCTCTCTCTGCCTTGCCTTGGATTGGAAGACAACCCTGTAGCCAATAAGACTTTTTTTGTGGCTTGCACAGGTTTTCTTATTGTCAATTTTCATTTTTTTCCTAGATCTTTGTGGGTTTTTTTGAAAGATGATTTTTGGGAATGGGAAAATGTATATAGTCCCCCACAGAGTCCACACCATTAATCTTTAGAAATCTGGCTTCATAAGGGAAACTGATACGCATATGGTATAAATTATTTGTTTCAAAGGTTGAGATACTTCTTATAATTTTTTTTGCCTTTATCTGACAGTTTGTTGATGCTAGATCAAGCCCTAGATTCTATTTTATGTTTTTCTTTCTCAAAAAATTCCTTTTTTTTTTTTCTATCTCTCTGCTATGAACAAAGTTACATGAATTCTAAGGCCTATTTCACTTCAGAAACTTTGTAAAATTTCTGCTACTTATTAACTCTAAATACCACCTACATTTTTCTTTAGTGATTTATACATATCAAGCTAAAATGCAATGTTTTTGTTTCATTTGTGTGTTATTTGAAAAAGAAACTGCCTATTGATAGTGAATTCTATAAGATTGGTATCAGTCTAAATAACATTTTTGGTATAATTTTTTAAAAATTAAACAACTGTGTTTATTGCCACTGATATTTTTTTCCTTCTTACCTGTTTGTGATGTTCTTCAGAATCATTATAAGAGGAGTCGCAAATAAAACTGAACTGCAAACGGTGTCTTTCAAAGCTTCCCAAACTCATCTTTTGATTTCATCTTGTGCTGTTATGTAAAATTTGCCCTAGCATTTTGCTCAGCAAGATGGCAATTATTAACAATATATTTCTCTAAACTGTTGATGCAAAGCTATTATTCACGCAGGGTTACAACCGAGTTAATTTTGGGAGAGAGCTGTTCAAAGAGGCCCAGAGCCATGGCGCTTATGAACACCGCCTTTTCTCTTATTTCTAATTAGTGTGAAATGGCTCCAAACAGGAGTCAGCCCCGCGGAAGTCTGTGTCGCACAAAGCCAAGCTCATTAACGGACACAGGGAACAGTTCTGTTTTGCTGAATAAACAACTGCGTCATAAAGCCTTTTCAAAAGGAATACAATCTGATTTACCACACTCCTTAAATGTCGAACGTTGTTTATATGCCTCCAAGTCTTTTTTATTAAAATTTAAAAGGCCTATTATTATGACTCAATGTAGATGATGACATGTTTGCAATGTTCCCTGCAGTAGAACTGTAGACTTTCCTAGTAAGACATTTTCCCTTCTCTTTCTACTTTATAAATGAACTTTTATCTTTTGTTTCATGTCTTTTCGATGCACAGCTACCCTTCTAAATTTCACATTATGCATTTCAAACAATTCTGCTATCAATAATTACAATATTGCAAGAAAATCCATCCATCACTTTTTCTACAAAATTTAGTTTATGTTGTATTAGGGATTACCATTTTCTTCCAATATAAATCCCCAACCCGTGTTTCTAGTAATTTGTATGTGTAAGTGTATAAAGTGGTTTAAATATAGCTCACAGCTGGAGAGCTTCCGACATTTGCATTACATGAGTCAATTGGACAATCACATCTGATCGAGAATATATCTCAGATTTCTCATTTGGTATTCAATATAGAAAAGCCTAGAGACCCAACCATACATTATTAGACAAATCACACAAATCTTGGTCTTGAATTTGCCCTGGATCACTCAGTAATAATGTATAAAATTATGCTAAATTTCTGTTTCTTCTTCGGAAACATAAATATGTCTTACATTTTCTGCATCCTTTCAAAATGCCTAGCATATTTTAAGTACATAGAGTGGATGCTCAATAAACGTTTTTTGAATGAATTTATGAATGGATGTCAGCAATATTGCTCTCCACATGCAAAGTGATATGAAAAGCTAAATTGCTTTAAATGAATGCTTTCAAAATACACTTACATGAAGTAATACATGTATTATTATATTATGCTTAATGTTTAACCATGGAGTATCATTCATTGTACTATTAGATACAAAGACATTTCAAATTCACATCAGAGAATACTTGAGAGACTATAAAATCATAATCTCTTCTTGCCTTGATGTTGAAATTTTGCATTCACATGCAGATAAGAATCACAACATTTAATCCTAAATATGTTTTCATTCTGAAATCAGTGGACAAAATTATTTAACCAGTGAAATGGTAGCTACTATGGACAGTAAGACTCACGGAAGTGATGTGGATCAAAAAAAAAAGTGCCCAGGAGAATGTCAATTTCTATGGCCAAGTAAAAAGGAGCATTCAGAAGCCAATGAGCAAGTCTGGTACTTTTTTCCCTCTACTGATTTAACTCCCATGATCCTAAATTCTAAGACACATTCTTTTTTTAATCTTTGCTAGTATCATCATAACTTTACTGCATATTCATTAAAAAAACAAAGAGATGTTTTAAAGAGCTAGATAGGTAAGTAGCTGGCTATAGGTAAAGTTATAGATACAGAGAATTTTACGAAATAAGTATTAGGATCTATATACATAAACATATTTATGATTTTGACATTAATATGTAGTAATTATTTCCCTTAAGAGTTTTGATATAGAGTTTATAACTCCTGTGCTTCAGCTGTATGCACCAAGGCAAGAGATTAAATGTTGTTTAAAAAGCAGAGCATCAGCAAGAACATAACCTGAGAGTTTTTCACCTTTCACGTTGGTATTTCCCACAGCAAAATCTCCTCAATCCCTGCAGTGTCCTGTGTTACTGCTCCTGAAATCTCCCAGAGAGCTAGAAAATAATTTCTTCTTTTTAAACTCTCTCACATTAAAGATGGGCAAATCAGTTTAAAAACAATAGAAAAGTGTACATCAATAAAGAAATTCAGTGTACGTTAAAACTACTAAGGAGAAATAGTATATTCTTCCCAGGTCTTAAGTTTTCAAATATTTGCCTGCCAAAAGCATCTTTACTAATTTCAGGTAAAAAAACCTATCTTCTAACCTCACCAGCTCTGACTTACACAAGTTGAGTTGAATTTGCACAGTTAGTTCTTTTATGTTTTGCACTCCAGAAAAAAAAATATGTATATATGTATATTTTTATATATATATACACACACATGTATATATGTATACATGTGCACACACACACACACACACATATATATTTGACCAGACTAGAAGACTTTTTTTCCTTTCTCTCTCTCTCTCTTTCTCTTTTTAGGTTCCTGCCCCCTGCTGGATTTTTATTATTGCTTCATTACTAAAATCAGTACGTGAAAGGGAACCGAACAAGATCCAATTTTTATCTAGAGTGTGTTTTTGAAACACTGAAAGTAGAACAAGTTAAGAATAAGTCAGAGTTGCAGCTAAACCACACAGAAATAAAACTAAAGTTATTCTTTTCAACTTCTGAATTCGTCTTTCGGCAGTATTTTAAAACTAAGTCTTGACATTGCATGATTAATGTGTTGAATATTCTTTTTTCATCGATCACACAGATTTTTTGTAAGATGGCAAATTTACTAAAGCTGAAGTTAGACATTGATATGCTATAATCTGGTGGTAATCTGGGGGAAAAATAAAAGAACAAATAATTTGTTACTTCTTACAGCACTGAAGTATATTTGGAGTTCAGTTTCTAGTAATGTGGAAGTGTTAATTTATTTAAATTCCACATTAAGAGGGCAATCCTGGGTGAAAGTCAAGCACTACATATCTTTAAAATTGTCACAGTGGAGGGGTCATAGATGAAAGAGATGCAGTGAGAATTCACCACCTAATGCTCCTCCCTGTACCATAGGATTCCCTTACCTGTAGTTAGCCTAATTAAACTGGATAGGGGACTGTTCTTAATTGGTTCCCTGCTCTATTAAGTAATGCAGATTTTTTTTTCCTAGTTGTATAAGGTATCTTCCCTCTTTGGACACACTCTGTATACCTGGAAATTACGCATTTCTGCACTTCCATGCTTTTCTTTATTCACTTCCTTTGAAATTATGAATATTTTCATTATTTATCATCTTAAATAAAGCTACAGTGTCACATAGTTTAGATGAAATTTATCTGAGTGAAGAACATTGTTTAGATTATTTAATTTCCAGATTGTTTTATTGTCAGTTTTTAAAATTAGCAATGGTACTAAAGAAGATTTAATATTTATGTGCCTGCTTTGAGCCAGGTATTATGCTGAGCATTTTCTCATTCAATTCCCCCAGTCGGCCAACCCACTATTTCTGGTGGTGAGAAGTATGATCTCTATGCTATCCCTGAGATAAGACATATAGTATTAGACATACAGTATTTCAACTTGGGAGTATACAACTCCACAAAATCCATTTATATCGTGTTGTTTAAATATAACACATTATCAAAATATTTTTCCCACAATGGACACACCAAGGATCCAGTCTAAACCACGTAACAGTTTCTGATGAAAACAACAAAAAGTTCAAATCAATAATTTTTCATTCTTGTATCAACTTAAAAAAAATCATGCCCTTTGCTGTTTTGGGTTTTTGTTGTTGTTTTCATTAAAACTGGTTGTTGTTTTGTTTCATTTATTTTATATTTCTTTGTTTTGCTTTTGTGTCTTTGTTTACTTTTGGTAGCCCAAAGATTCCTTATGCTCTGGCCTATAACCAGATATCATTGTCATTTGACTTTAAGCATTTTCCTTCCTTCCTTCCATCCTTACCTCCCTCCCTTCCTTCCTTCCTTCTTTCCTATTACTGGAAAACCTATAGTGATGACCCAATCCAATCCCCTGCCTCAGATGCTGAGTTGGCTTTTATCAAGACTGAGATTAGAACCCTAATGTTCTGATTCTAGGGCAAGTGCTCAATCTACCTAAGCTATTTTGTTTTGTATTTCTATTCACTTTGCTTTGGTTTGCTTATTGCAAATGTGTGATTGTTCTGCTTTATTTATTTTCCATAGGACAGATTACTTTTTTAAAAAATCAGTTTACATAGTGCTGGCAGTTTATGTACATCATAAACTATCCTTTTATATAAATCCACATGTCCTAGTCTTTCAAACTTCAAAGATATCACTGTATTTGAATATCATTACGTAGCTTGAGAAAATTTTGAGAGGCAACTCGATGTGTTACCGAACTCAAAATCAAGCAAGTGATGTTCAACAATTGTTCTCTTACCTTTATAGAATTGTGGAGGTTTGTTCTCAATGGTGAGGTCCATTGGTTCTCAAATGCTCTGATATTTTGTCTTCATGGAACATTTTCATTTTGGCTACAAAGCAAGTGGCAATTTCAGATGGCAGCAAGAAAGTTCTGTCTGCTAATATTTAAAAGATTGACATATTTGTATAAATCATTGTCATCTTTGGTAATTATTCTATAAGGTCAAAATACAAAGCGGTGTGATGCATAGTACTACTGCTGGGCGTTAGTGGCTATGATGGTGGTGAGAGTACTGCAGGAAAAAAATGAAAATTCACAATTCAGGTCATTTTCCATATTTCTTCATTAACTTAAAAAAATTAGAAAAAACTTCAGAGGAATTTTCCAGCATATTGATAGTGCAATAACACTGTATATTATTACAAATGGCTGCCACTGCAAATAGAAAAGCAATACTTTTACTGGTATTTGAGCAAAAGCACAGCATCAAATCTTATCATATTATAAAATTAATCAACAAATTTTGGAAAGGTTGGAAAACAAAACTTATTTGCCGGTGTTAACACTTTATTTGAGAGCAAAAAATTCTATTTTTAAAAATCTATTCCATGGCTTCAAATTTAAAGTCATCAGCCAAATATTCTATCATTTATAAAAGATGTGCAAAACACCCTTGACAATCAAGAGGCCCATATAGTTGTTGCTTATCCAGACCTATTGGTTTTAAATATGTGATATTCTGTATAAATTGAATATTCACAAAAGCTCATTTTCAATGAGTTGTCTGTATTATAGTTCATTACCACATTCCCACATTTTTTAAAATTATCATTTACAATTATGAAGCAAAACTCCATTGACATAATTCCGGATTTTTTTCAAGGTATTATTTTTTAAAGTACAGAGCTGCATTTCCCTAAAAATAGTCACATAAATAATTAGAAGAGGAACTAGCATTTTAATCCCTGTGGTCTGACCCCTTTACCCCCATATATGTTATTTATTCAAGGTGATTGCTTGGTAAACTGTCTGTTATACTTGGTACTTCCTTTGGCTTACCTATGGGGCAACAAGTACACTTTGGATATGAGTTTTCATCACAAACACGAAACCATTTATCTTTAAAACACTGTATGTCTTGAAGATCTAGATGCCAAATCAGAAACATGACTGAATTGTTTTAGGCTGTTGTGCTGGTTATGGTTAGGAAGCGACTTTCATGTATTTCTGAGCTTAAGCTAAAAAATAACATTTCACTTTTCAATTGCCAAAAGTAGGAAATAAGACAAAACTTCCAAAACCAACTAATGACCAAATATGAAGAATAACTGGATCATTACTTCGCAATGTGATATAAAAATACTATAACAATTGCTGGGGTGCCTGGGTGGCTCAGTCGGTTAAGCGTCTGCCTTTGGCTCAGGTCACGAGCTCTGGGTCCTGGGATCCAGCCCCACATCGGGCTCCCCACTCAATGGGGAGTCTACTTCTCCCTCTCCCTCTGCCCCCACTCTCTCTCTCTCAAACAAATACAAATCTTTCAAAAAATACCATAACAATTGCAACTGATATTTAAGTACTTGCAGCAGGCTAAGCACTGTATTGTGTCTTATCAATTTTCCATACTGACTCCTTACAACTCAGTGAGAGAAGTGCAGTTTCGATATGGAGAAAGTGTGGTTGGAATGCAGGTAGTGCTATGGTCTGAATGTCTGTGTTCCCTCAAAGTCATATGTTGATATCCTAATGTTCAATGTGATGGTATTAGAAGGTGCGGCCTTTGGGGGATGATTAGGTTATACAGGTCGGAGCCCTCATGAGTGGGATGAATGTTTCTGTAAAAGAGACCCCAGAGAGCTCCCTAGCCCCTTTCACCATGTGAAGACGCAGAAATAAGGTGAACCAGGAGAGGGGCCCTCACTGAAATATGACCATGCTAGTGTCTTGATCGAAGACTTCCCAGCCTCCAGAACTGTGATGAATTTCTATTGTTTATTAGCTAACCAGTCTGTAGTATTTTGTTACAGCAGCCAGAACAAACCAAGATGGGCAGCTCTCCCAGCATCTATTACCTAGTAAGTTACTGAGATGGAATTTAAACTAGTCAATAGGTTTCAGAGCTTATTTGATTAAAAACCATGCTCTCCCTACAGAAAGGGATAGAAGTATCATTTACTGTGCTAGAATATACATGTGTATATGTATTTAATGAGTTATTTACTACTATTACTTTAAATACTATATTGCAGCTGACAACTGATACATAAAAAAATTAAGTAACGTGCTTAGTCTAATCAATGCAGCTCTGTAAAAAGAAAACTGGAAGTTATGCTCCCTACCAATCCAAAAGCCCTCCTCCATTAAAACCCACTAAATTCTTCAAACATTAATTTAGTACTTTTTATATGCCATGAACTGTGTTGAACCAATCCTTTAAGATCTTTCAGTCAGGAATATTTTTTCATTGTTTGATGAACCTGACACGATTATTACCTTTTTGGAGCCTTGGTTTTTTACCGTTGTCAAATTCTCACGAAGTTCTATATAATTTTACCTTGACATTTATAGTGACTGAAAGAGAACTGCTTGTTTGATCAAGTATTTTGTAAATAAAGTAGGAGTCTGGGTTGCTAGTTTTTGATAAAATATAATAAATAATTTGTTCAAAAAATAAATGACCAAAAAATCACTAAAAGTAAATTATAAAGTTGGACCAAATGAAGCATGTGCTTCATTCTCAGAATGTCATATTCCTTTTCCCCTCTAATGGAGATAAAACACAAGGAATTCATGGTAGAATAGAATACAGACTTAAAAAAAAAAAGCAATGAATGAATTAAAAAAAATACAACCTTTGGCTTTATTAGGACAGCTTGCTTGTGATGAATATAGGATTCAATAATATTAAAGAAAAATTCTATTTAAGTGTAAACACAAATTTGATTCTGGATAAACCTGGTGTCAAATCAACTGAAAAACAAGAACCAAATAAAGGAAAAACTGATGTCATTTTAATTTCCAATTATAATTTATTCATTCTTAAATGCCTTAATATCCTATGTAGATAGGGAAAACTTTTTGATGTTATATTGTTTGCTTGCTTATTTGTTTCTGACCTGGACAAGACTCTCAGACCTTCACATAGAATGTTAATTAAAGCTAATTTTCCATTATGCTCAGAAAAAAAAAAAGAAAAGAAAAAAGAAAAAACCCGAAAAACAGTAAGAGGAAGAGCATAACTTCTGAGTAATAAATTATTAAGGGTGGAATGTGGCTTCAGAGAAATAAAAATTTGAAGAAACTCAAGGATGTTCACCTAGGTCAGTATTTCTAGATTTTATATTTTTCTCTCAGAGCCTTATTTGGGTTTGGTAGACCAGTAGTCTGTCTGATTTCATTTCTTGTTATTCAGAGGATTTTTTGGGTTGAGATTATTCTGGGTCAATAGGATGGTATTATAGCAAGTTTGTTCTAAATGAAACAGATCAAGGTAAATTTCCCATCAATGTACTTTGTTGATGTTACCAGGAGGAAAAAAAAGTGAGCCTATTGCATACCATAACCTAACTTCACAATGCAAATGTCATGTGTTAGAGAACAGTGGATATGACTCATTGCTTATGGCACGGGAAAAGTTATTGCAAGAGATTTAGAAGAAAGTGGAATAGATTATTGTTACACATCTTGCTCAATGGTACGTGCATGTTTAATTTTTTATTAAAAAAAAAGTCAAAGTAAAATTTGACAAAACATATTTACAAAAAGTGGCCTATCTTCTGACGGGATTATTTTTATAGTAATGTAGCAGATTAAATCACTCTATGTACTTAGTCTCTGATGTCTCTTTCACCTTTCCTTCTCTTGAGAACTCTTTTCTTCCCCCATTATCCTCTGTATTTCTTTAATTTACAATATTGCTGTGTGTGCAATCTTCAAGAAATGTGAAATGGAGCAAGAGGCCCTAACAGGGGAGGGAAGAAATCTAACAGCTAAACAGGTGCACACAGAAAATAAATAAAAAATGAGAAATCAGGCCCCATGGGTGCTATAAAAGGTGCATTTGCTGAATAACTAATTCAGTAACCCTTGTGCCCTATGAATTATTGTTCTGATTTACGCAATCACACTGTCTAACAAACTCAAATTGCTTAACACTCTAATTATTTTGTACGTAACATGAGAAGAGAGCAATTTCTAACTGGCCAATTATTAAAGGAAAGAACTGATGTGTTTTTCTTTGTTTTTGTTTATTTCGTTTTAGTTTCCCACTATATAATGTAGGACAAGGTCATACTTAGGGAACACTTGCATCATGTTGTATTTTTTAATGGTGCCATATATTTAAATGCAATATTGTGATTGTTTAAATGTTAGCCGGTTGTTTTCATATAATAACCAACATAGTATTATACTCTTTATTTATTTGCTAAAGATTTATTGAACATCTACTACGTATACCCCTACCTACTATCACTGTGCCAATTCATATTGGGACTCCAGCCACTTCAAAAAATGTATAATATTGTAGACCAGTCATTCTACATAATGTCTTCTCCCAATAATAACTACTTTTATTGTTCTAGCATCGTATTCCATCATTTTACTCTTCACTTTTAAAACACATGAACCTTGAGTAGTTAAAGCAAGTTAAATTTAAAAACACATAGTTTTGTTTCATGGTTAATACTTGTCAAGTTCTGTGCTCAGTGCATTCTATCTTTTAATCATCATAAAACCCCATTAATTATGTACTGTTATTATCCCCACTTTAGAGACGATGAAATGGAAATTCAACTAAGTAACTTGCCCAAGGTCACAGCACACCATTAGTAGATGCATTTAAACGCAGCTAGCCATACTCAGAACAATCTGTTAACCACTATTCCATGTATTATCTGTATGCAAAGTTTACTAAAGTTGTTTCTCTATATAAATAAACAAAATATAGAATTTACACATAAGGCTTTTTAACTTGTATTTTACCTAATATCTGACTGCCTGGTTTTTGTTTTTTCTTTTTAATTTTCAAGAGGAAAGGGGTACAATAAAATAACTGTTATAAAATGTTTCCTTTAAATATGGCATTACTACTTTCCTGTGGATTTCCTAATAAAATAATTGCTGTGAATGACAAAACTCAAAACTGAATGAGCTACATATTAAACACATTTCAGGGTATTTATTTAATTGTATTGACTTAACGTTTATTTGCTTTCCTTTAAATAATTTAGCCTCACCTTTTAACTCCCCCCCCCCTTTTTTTTTCATTTTTGCCTGGTTGCTTTACTTTTCCTCCCTATTCCTATTAGGGCCTTTACTCCACTTTTTTTTTTTTTAATCTTATCTTTTTTGATCTTATCTTTAATCTTGCAAAAGTTTATCTATTAATGAACCCTACTGTCCCCTTTCCCAGAGCTCATTTGGAAGAGCTTAAAGTTGCCTATTGGGGTCGCAAAACAGGCTTATTAATTTCACCATGAATTCCTACACACTAATTAATTACCATTAATTATCTCCCATTAATTCTACTACTGTGTTTCTGGTCAACTCACATTCATGCCTTCCCCAACAATTTCAAATTCCCTCTATTTTCTTAAAAACTTTGGCTGCTCTCTTTCCCGATTCATGCTCACTCTGGGCCAAACACTATGATATGCCATTTAATTTTCAAAACCACTTTGAAACACTTACACCCAAATATTTCAAAAACCTCTACCCCTTAAATCCAAGTTCTGAAATCCAAGTTCCCCATCAGCCACTCTTTTGGTGTTCTTTATCTCAGCAATTGGTACCCTCATGGATCCAGCTGACCAAACTAGAAAGTTTGGTGGCATCCTTAACACTCTTCTTTCACACTTTATACCCAATATATATCAAGTACTAATTATTCTATTTCCTTAATCTCTTGAATATGTCTAATTCTAATTCTGCCACAATTACCTTAGGCCAATGTACCATCATCTTTTAGCTGGTCTACTGATAATTGGTGTATTAGCTTTCTATGCTTTGTAATAAATTACCACAAAATTAGCAGCTTAAACAATATACATTTATTATCTCAGTTTCTGTAGATGAGGAGTTCAGACAGGACTCTCTGTTCAATGTCTCACAAGGCTCATACAAAGTGTTGGTCCAGGCTGTGTTCTCCTTTGGAGCTCAGGGTCTTATCCCAACCTTATCTGGGTTGCTGGCAGAATTCAGTTCCTTGTGACTATAGGAATGAAGACCCCATTATCTCAGTAGCTGTTGGTCAGGCAATGCTCTCAGCCTCTGGAGCCTTCTGTCAGGTCCTCACCAAGTGGCTATGTCCACAGACAATTCAAAATATGGGTGTCTGTTTCTTCAAAGCTAGCAGGATAATCTTTCCTTCTTTGAATCTTTTCTTTCAGAAGACTGAACCCTTTTTACAGGGTTTATTTAAAGGTTTGACATGATTAGGTCAAACCCAGGATAATCTCTCCTTTGTTGATCTCGAAGTCAACTGATTACAGACCTTAATTACATCTGTAAAATCCCTTCATCTTTCTCATATACCATAGCCCAATCATGAGAGTTAATTCCTGTTATATTCATAGATGTTACTCCTATTCAAGGGGGAGGTATCATGAAGGGTACATACATGAGAAAGTGAGGACTTCAGGGAGCATCATAGAATTCTGCATACCACAGTTGCCAAGTCATACCAAAATGAATCCTGACCCATCTCCATTCCAATCTTTAATGCTGGAGGAAACTTCTCAAGTACAACTTTGATCATTATTTTTTTCCCTAAATTAAACTCTACTTTTGCTTCCCATTGTTGTTGAAGTGAAAAAAGTAAATGAATTTTTATAGGAACTACAACATGTTCTGGCCTTATCCACTTCTCTGGTTACATCTTCCACCAGATTTTCTTCACTCTCTGCATTTCAATCAAAATTACTTTCTCTTGGTCCTTTTATCATGTTCCTTCCCACCACAGCAGTTTTGCATACCCTGAGGTCTCTGCCTGGACCCTCCTCCCCTTCCTTTCTATCTAGTTTTCTAGCTCATTCTTCCAATCTCAGATAAAGTATCCCTTCTCCAGACTAACTCCTCCTTTAATAGTCGCTCTTGGATTATCTTTATTATAGCACTTTGCAAAGATGAAATTTCTCTGTGTTTGAAGTGAATATTTCTGTCCCCTGTAGTAAGCTTCTTAGGACAGGGACCAATGTGAGTTTTTACACCCATGAGTATCCCTGTGTTTGGAACAGTAGCTAGCACAAACTCAATCAATATATCTTAACTGATCGACTAAAGGAATGAAAGTTTCTTGCCTGACATCTACATTTGGTTTTGAAAAAAAAACAAAAACAAAAAACAAAAACCCACAATATTTTTTTCTAAAAGAATTAACCACATTTTTGTAGGTTTATTTACGAGTATGGGAGTATTGTGAAAGTGATGGTTTTGGAAATTGTCCTTTCGATGAAAAACATGGTTCAGATTCTGAACAATTTAGGAAAATCATTTAATCTTTTATAATCATGAGGAGGAAATCATTTAAAGGCACATGAAAATATTTGCAGAGAAGTTGTTTTAAATGTAAGCTTTTTAAAAAGATCTATGCTCTGACATGCAGTGAAGATTGGAGAAGCATCTTAGTATTAAATGTTAGAAATGTAATAAAATCTAATTGAACAGATAATAGCGAAAAATAAAATGGCAGAAACTTACATAGACAAATGTAAATCTGTTTTAGTTAAAAAAAAAGTAATTACTCAGGTCGATTCTACTTTTAATCTGATTAATTCTTCTTTATCAAACTGCATAAGCAATATCCCAAGCTAAAATTAGAATATTAATTTTAATAGGAGAAGGGATATATAAGGGAAAGAAATCCTGCTAAACCTAATGCCTACCAGAGATTTGTTTTGTTGAATAAGACTGATCCTCTAATTCACATATTTTGCAGATTGAGTTTTCTTAATTCCACCTAAGTTTTCAGATTCAGAATTCTAAGAAACAAATTTTAGACCCATCTCAGAACCCAAGCATTCTGAAAGATATAACTCTGAATACCTTCTGCTCTCAAAGCTGTAAAACTGCCAAAACACCAGGGAAAAAAGAAAAAAAAAACTCACTAGTTATTCGTATTATTTCCTATTTTAGAAATGTATTTCACCAAATATAAACTAAGATCTTTATGTTAGTGGATGTGTAGGATATGATTACTTCTTATGGAATAAAAGATATTTCTGAAGCAAAGAACTATGTCCCAAACGGGATTATTCTTAATAAATGTTGAATTCAAAATTAGAAGTCTATTATTAAATATATATAAATTTAGGATTATTATAGATTTTTTTTAATTATGTTATGATAATCACCAACATTACATCATTAGTTTTTGATGTAGTGTTCCATGATTCATTGTTTGGGTATAACACCCAGTGCTCCATGCAGAACGTGCCCTCTTTAATACCCATCACCAGGCTAACCCATCCCCTCACCCCCTCCCCTCTAGAATATTATAGATTCTTGATTAACTGATCTTCATGTAATGTTTCTCTTTATCACTGATAATACTGCTTGTTTTAATGCCCACTTTATCTAATATTAATGTAGCCACTCTAAACTTATTAAGATTTTATTTATTTATTTGATAGAGAGTGAGAGAGGGAACACAAGCAGGGGGGAGTGGGAAAGGGAGAAGCAGGCCTCCCTCTGAACAGGAAGCTGGATGCGGGGCTCCATCCCAGGACCCCGGGATCATGACCTGAGCCGAAGGCAGACGTTTAATGACTGAGCCACCCAGGTGCCCCTAAACTTATTTTTGATTAGGATTTTGATGGTATATCTTCTTTTTATCCTTTTACTTTAATCCATCTGTGTCATTATATTTAAAGTAATTTTATTATAGATATACATAGGTGATTCTTGCTGTTTTATCAGATTTATCAATCTTTGTCTTTATTTAGGGTTATTTAGATTATGTATATTTATTGACATGGCTGGATTCATTCTAGTTGTTTTCTATTTGTCTGATATTTTTGGTTTCCTTTTTCTTCTTTATCTTTTACTTTTGGGTTTCTTGAGCATTTTTTAAAAAATTTTTTATTGTTATGTGAATCAACATACATTACATCATTAGTTTTTGATGTAGTGTTCCATGATTCATTGTTTGTGCATAACACCCAGTGCTCCATGCAGAACGTGTCCTCTTTAATACCCATCACCAGGCTAACCCATCCTCCCACCCCCCTCCCCTCTAGAACCCTCAGTTTGTTTTTCAGAGTCCATCGTCTCTCATGATTCGTCTCCCCCTCCGATTTCCCCCCCTTCATTCTTGCCCTCCTGCTATCTTCTTCTTCTTTTTTTAACATATAATGTATTACTTGTTTCAGAGGTACAGATCTGTGATTCAACAGTCTTGCACAATTCACAGCGCTCACCATAGCACATACCCTCTCCAGTGTCTAACACCCAGCCACCCCATCCCTCCCACCCCCCTC
>NC_138382.1:13204895-13223395 GCF_054177405.1 Leptonychotes weddellii
TTTTTGAGGAAGCTCCATACTGTTTTCCAGAGTGGTTGCACCAGCTTGCATTCCCACCAACAGTGTAGGACGGTTCCCCTTTCTCTGCATCCCTGCCAACATCTGTCATTTCCTGACTTGTTAATTTTAGCCATTCTGACTGGTGTGAGGTGGTATCTCACTGAGGTTTTGATTTGGATTTCCCTGATGCTGAGCAATGTTGAGCACTTTTTCATGTGTCTGTTGGCCATTTGGATGTCTTCTTTGGAAAAATGTCTGTTCATGTCTTCTGCCCATTTCTTGATTGGATTATTTGTTCTCTAGGTGTTGAGTTTGATAAATTCTTTATAGATTTTGGATAGTAGCCTTTTATCTGATATGTCATTTGCAAATATCTTCTCCCATTCTGTCCGTTGTCTTTTAGTTTTGTTGACTGTTTCTTTTGCTGTGCAAAAGCTTTTTATCTTGATGAAGTCCCAATAGTTCATTTTTGCCCTTACTTCCCTTGCCTTTGGCAATGTTTCTAGGAAGAAGTTGCTGTGGCTGAGGTCGAAGAGGTTGCTGCCTGTCTTGAGCATTTTTAAATGATTCCATAATTGGCTTATTTTGTTATACCTCTTTTTAATTTTACTGTGATTGCTTAAAGATATACAAGGTACATCTTTAACTTATCAAGGCTAATCATCAAATAATACTATATCACTTCACATGTAGTATACGAACTTTAAAATAGTATACTTAAATTTCTTCTCTCCCATCCTTTGATATTATTGTCAGATGTGATTTCTCTATATGTTATAAAGCAAACATTACATCCATACTCTTGTTTTCCTTTAAAGACATTTAATCATCTTTTACAGAAATTAAAAACAATAAAAAATTCATGTGTTTGCTCTTATTGTACAAATTCTGATATCTTCATTTCTTGTTTAGATCAAAATTTTTAGCTGGTATCATACACTTGCCTGCAGAACTTTTTCTGATACTTCTTATAGTGTTTCTATTCTGGAAAAATTTTCTCTGCTCTTGTTTGTAGAAATCTTTATGTCATCTTCCTTCTTATTTTACACAAAAAGATGTTCAGAAGCAGCATGTTTCCAGGAATGATTAAACCAGGGATTTAACAGCATCATCCAGCATCTAGTTTCTTCTATCTTATGCTCTTCCACTTGAAAATGATGTTTCTTGAGTTGCCTACTCATAATCATAGTATGCCTGGATCAGCCCAAAGAATCTCATACTTCTAGTTCGGAACACCTGAAAAGAGAATGCCTTTTTGTTTCTTTCCCTGAATACCAAGAGAAAATTTTTCCCATTGCCCGTTGGCTTGGGTTATAGTATATACTCCCTCCAAATAATCATTAATAAGGAGACTGTTACTAACGTTTCCCCACTAAGGCTGTACGGGAGTCCAGATCCTCCTCAACATACTACCCTAATAAAAGTACAGTTCTGAAGGGGTAGGAATTAGCTGTTGGGTAGTTTACCAACAAAATCAGTGAAGACCTGCCCTCACTTTTAACATTTCAACTTGGTGAGAACTAGGTATTATTATGTTAGTTTATTTTTTATTTTGTAGAATTGGATTTTTGAGAGAAAAGTGACCTTGAGACTTTTTTTTTTTCTTCAGTCACCTAAGAAGTCTGATCCTATGGATCAATGATATATTTAGGCATTCTCCCACAACATCTCAGGCATGTCTGGGGAATTTTCCTGAAAAGCCTTCCCTCAAGAAGCCAAAGCAAACAAGTATAAGATACTACCTCCAATTATCTCCTTGGGTTTTATAAACAACACCTTCCATATCAAAAAGATGCTTGCAACAAAAAGAAATAAATGCAATTTTGATATCTTGAGAGAGTCAACTGAGATAAAATGAGAAGTTTATACAAAGATAAATATAAAACTCATGTTTTTCGGCAAGTTTGAATGTATCTATGTTTAAGAAGTCTATTATCAAATTAGTATCTTGTAGACTTTCATATAAGGTTTGAAATCAACAGATATCTGCCTTATTCTCATGAGATTATAATACCTAAAACTTCATCTCAGAATGAAAAGGGCCAAAGTGCTTAATAGCATATTTAACAAATCTTCAAATATCACAGAATCATAAACAATTGCATGGGATTTAAGAAACACACATTCTTCTTCTGTGCTTTTGTTAATTAGTATACTCATAAGGCACATGCACGGCCTCTGTTAAACACTTTCTCAGAAAAGGAATTTACAGTCTCCCGAGGAAGTCCAGTGCAAATCCTAAGTTTCCCATGGTGAGCCATGTTTCCTCCTGTCGTTTTAAGCCATATGCTTTACTTTGCCTTCTGCGATGGTGTGCTGGAGCTGGTTTTGAGGTGCTTGGAAAAGCCAGTTGAATGCATCTCTTCTCAGCTCTTCATTCAGTGACTTCCTACTGGCAGCTGGAATCAGCCATGGTGGGAATGCTTGCACCACAAAAATTGGGAAACATACAAATGGCTATTTTTCTTCGAAGAACCAGTTTGCCAACATACCATTGCCTCTGGGGTAACATAAATTAAACACCACCTTCTACAAAGATGACTAAAATATTTGAGAACAGTTATCATTCCCCTCTACCTCTCCTCTATTACCCTCCCACCTCTTCTTTTCCAGGCTAAACATCCTTGTTTTCCTGTTTCTTCTAAATTATTGTTTTATATATTCTCATCATCTTGGTCTCATTCCCCAGGAAAAACAAAACAAAACATCATTTTGTTACCTCAGCTCAAATGTGATACCCAGAACTGTATGATATTCTTTAGATGTCCCTGGTAAATTAGTACCATCATACTATTATTCTTGTTATTTTTATTTTTTTTAACTTTTATAAAGTCAAAATCACTTGTATTTTATAGACAGCGATTTATACTAATATATTTTTTTAAATTTCAAAATACTTTAAGTCAAGATAACTTGTAATGATTTTATTTGAGGCACCCCTCATCCTTGTGGGACCATCTATTATGTTTATACAACACTTTGGACTTTTTTAAAATTTTAAATTCAATTAGCCAACATATAGTACATTATTAGTTTCAGATGTAGAGGTCAGTAATTCATCACTTGCATATAACACCCAGTGCTCATCACATCATGTGACCTCTTTAATGCCCATCACCCAGTTGCCCCGTCCCCCCACCCACCTCCCCTCCAGCAACCCTCAGTTTGTTTCCTGTGGTTAAGAGTCTCTCATGGTTTGTCTCCCTCCCTGATTTCTTCCCATTCAGTTTTCCCTCCCTTCCCCTATGATCCTCTGTGCTCTTTTCCATATTCCACATATGAGTGAAACCATAAGACAATTGTCTTTCTCTGATTGACTTACTTCGCCCAGTATAATACCCTCCAGTTCCATCCATGTCGATGTAAATGGTAAGTATTCATCCTTTCTGAGTAATATTCCATTGTATATATATACCACATCTTTATCCATTCATCTTCATAATTCATATTAAATTTGAGTCTTGTCTTCCTGAATAACACAAAAAATTCACTTTATTTAGATTACAATTTTAGTCCATTGTTCAGCAAACTGTTTTCTGTAAAGGGCCATACAATAATTATTGTAGATTTCAGTCATATGCTCTCTGTTGCAACTACTCAACAATGCTATTGAGCATAAAAACAACCAGATAAAATATGTAAATGAATAGGCTGAGTTTGTTTTAATAAAACTTTATTTATAAAAAAAAAAGTGGCAGTCAGATTTGGCTTGAGGGTCAGTTTGCTCACTCCTGATCTTGCGCATTAGAGTTGATAGTGTCACATCACTTGTCTTAAATCAATGCTCCAATGTGCACACATCCCCTTAAATTAGGTATGCTTAATCTGTTTTCCATGGGTTGATTTCAGTGGGTCTATGAACTCTGAAAAAACTACCTAAAATGTTTCAGGAAGGGGCGCCTGGATGGCTCAGTTGGTTAAGCATTGGACTCTTGGTTTCTGCTCATGTCATGATCTCAGGGTTGTGAGATTGAACCCCATGTCAGGCTCTGCACTCAGCGCAGAGTCTGCTTGAGTTTCTCTCTCTACCTCTCCCTCTGCCCCTCCCCTGCTTCGTGCATGCTTTCTCTCTGGCTCTCTAAAATAAATAAATCTTTTAAAAAAAAATTTTTTTTTAAAGATTTTATTTATTTATTTGATAGAGAGACACGGCAAGAGAGGGAACACAAGCAGGGGGCATGGGGGAGGGAGAAACAGGCTTCCCGCTGAGCAGGGAGCCTGATGTGGGGCTCTATCCCAGGACCCTGGGATCATGACCTGAGCCGAAGGCAGACGCTTAACAACTGAGCCACCCAGGCACCCCTAAAATAAATAAATCTTTAAAAAATAAGTAAAATGTTTCAGGAAAAGGATACATAAATAAAATCCGATTCTGAAAGCTGTCTATAACCCATTTCTCACCACCACCGCCTCTCAAAAAGGTATATCAATCTCTGTCTTGAATAGAGATAATGCCAGAGTAGTTAGGATGCTCAAGCTGTTGGAGTAATTGTTTGGAAGAATTAGCAAGCAAAGGGATAAAGTATCAAAGACATAATAGCATAGAATATATAATCAAAAAAACTATATTTAAATAAAAATACTGTAATCAGTAAAATATATAGAAAATAAAATGCTGTATTGCTGTTAACTGTTTGATGTTATACCAGCCTAGAAGGAATAAAGTACATGAGTTCATTCAAGTATTTGTTAAGAGCCAGTTATGAATTTGGCTCATTCTGTCCTAGAGAATTAGGGAAAAGATATCAGAGGATCAAAGGATACAAGAAACAGAACAACAAATGGTGCCCCTGATCACTCATTTTACACACATGAATCTTTTTGTTGCACCCATATATTTTTAAATGCATCATAATTTGACAAATGTATCATAAGTTTGACAAATGCTGTACAGTACTGGAAAGTGGATGCAAAGCTATATAAACACTAAATCACAAAAATTGAAATTATTTATAAATACATATATAATCACAACATAATCACAACAGATATTTAAATGAAATTGCTAGTGTAGGCATATCCTTAATGTTGGTGTCAGGATGCATACCATATCTGATACTCCTGCTTTACTAAAAAAATTACTTGAATTAGTGTTATGCAATGAAGTATGACTCATTCTTTTAGACTTCAAAGCTAATGTTTAAAGAAAAAAATAACTCTATTCCCAATAAATTTTCCACTCTGCAGTCAAAGACAATTACTCAATGTTCTATGATATTTTACATTGAAGATTTACTGTTGTTATGAAAATATGTGATTTTTCTGCCTTTTATTCTTTGTTTTTTATTGCTATGTGCTTAGAGGAATAGAAGCACTATATCAATAAAAATTATGTCTTTTGAAATTAATTTTTTTCTTTGTTAAAATCCACCATAAAATCCTAGTTTCTACCTTAGGGTGACAATGCCTGGAGTTTTTATCTTCATTCATCAAACATCTACAGAAACAGATGGCAAGATAAATTACAAAATATTTCTCCAAGTTTGGGATAATTCAAAAGTCTGTGTGGCTGTAAATGCAAAATATCCACAAATACTTTTACACAGACACCTAACAAAATATAAATATTTATAATTAAGGCTAAGTCAAATCAAGTTGCCAAACACACTTAATCATATTGTGATCTAAGTATCGTGAACATTTAGAGTGATTAAAATAATTTATTCGTATTCATCTCTAGTGTGACTCTCAAAAGTGTTGTATTTTCTTTTAAAGTAACTTAGTCTCCACACTTGGGCAAAGAAATCTTGAATATACGTGCATACCTAAAGGCTCTTTATCTGACCTAATAACTGCTGAAAAAGCACTGGGGAATAAAAGTTATGGCAAAACCGTAGGTGTTTTTCACATTACTTTAGGAGAATGGAAAGTATGAAGAAGCGCTGCAGAGACATATATTTGTACATATGAATACATACCCTCCCCGTGACTGGGAAGAAAGTTTTAATTCCCACCACATAATGGTCCATTTGCCTCGAGTGTCTTAGAATGGTTCAATAATCACTAGCCATGTGTGTAGTTTGTTGAATTATTTAAGCTTATTTCCAGGGGGGAAAAAAGACAGGGAGGAAGGCAACTGATTCAATGCAAATGAAAAGCTTTTGAAGCTCCCTATGGTGAAGATGTGATTACAGTCAGACAGTTAATAACCTAGACTTAGAAAAATCTGAAGGTTTTAAAACTGTCTGGCCAGTCAGTAAATGAGGTTTTTCCACACTATCGACCAACTGCCATGCGTTGTAATGGCTTCAGATCTGTTTGGAGTTGGGAGTGGACCCACAAATGAAGCAAGAATACCACCCCTGTACTTTTGATGCTTAAGAAAAGTAGTTTGTAAACCTCAACGGTTTTCCTTTGGATTTGGGATTGCGTCTGCAGCGCCCAGGGTTTATGGAGCCATCCTAGAGTGAGCGCTGCTCTCTGAAAACGGGGAGACAGAACCTCAGTTGTTGATTTGCGAAGTACCTGTATTTCCAAGTGGAGTCTCTTCTCTTAAAATGACCACTACTTCTCCACCAATGGACATTTAATGCATGTTGTGTCCCTGGAAGAAACTGCCGCCAGAATTTCTGAGCAGCAGTATTCTTTCTGGTTATTCGATCAAATTGAAATAGACATTTGGAGACCTAAGGTTTTATTTTAGCTGCTACTCAAGTCCCATTTGGCGTATCGCTAGAAATATACTTTTACCTTTTTAAATGTTCATTTAACATTTGTGGGGTTCAAATTCTCTCGGTTTATAAATGCCTTTACAGAGATGAGAGCAAGATATGTTTGGTTGCATGAAGATTCTTTGATAATTAGACATGTGTTATATGTTTGTCTTCAGGTGAGTCCTTGCATCATTTATACAGTGCTCATGAAGAAATGTGAACTTGCTTTGAAGAAATTAAAATAATGTCAAGGATTTACTGAGTTAAGATGACTCGCTCTGAGACTCCCTAGACTTAAAATCTAATTTAAGTCACCTACTTTCCTAAAATGTTATGTGCTGATTATGTTACTGTTGTTTATGAGGATGAGAGAAGAAACAATTTTTTTAAATAAGTATTTTATCTTATAAGAGGTTTTGAAGTTTTTCTGTAATAATTTCCTTATTAGAATCACATTAGTTATTAAAACTAAAGGGTTTGGCCTCAGGACCAAATGCAGCCTGTTAATATTCAGTTGCAGTAATCCTATTTTTGTTGTGTTTGTGTGTGTGCGTGTATGTGTTTCTTTCATGAAAAAAATTTTTTTTAAAAAGTAGAGGCAAAAAGAATATGAACATTTCCAAACACCTAAGGGAAATTTCTTCTTTCTAGAACTATGCACTAAACTTTCTTCTGCATTAGCAAAGGTGTAAGATTTAGACAGTTTTGTATTCATCCTCACAGAAGAATTTCATTATTCATTTTTCTTTTAAACATGTAAGATGCCATAAATCATGCAAAAAATTCTTAAAGTAGAAGACAATCAATTCTATAGCAAATGCAGCACCTTTAAATATTCTATCTCTTGCTCCCCAAGCCAGATTAATTAATATTAAGATACTTTTCTTGGGAAAAAGACCCAACTTTAAAAATGTTTTGTTGTAGTTCTATTATTGATGGAGTTTAGACCTTTGAATGTAATCAGCATTTTTTACTCTATGCTGCACTACAGCATGAAGTCTCCCAGTTCCTCATTATGAATGGAGATTTTTGGTTTTTGTCAAATGAGACAAGGAAACAGTCACTTTTCTAATAATCATGTTTTTGCTTCACCCCTTACAAATACTTTTAAAGAAAAGAGGAAGGAGTATTAATGTATGGTTATCAGGAACTATATGAAGCTTAATTGATTTTACATTAAAAACATTAGGATTCAATTTCTAATTCTTTTCATCTTTTCCTGAGGGGACTACACAAGAAAAGGAAACACTTGTGTGTTGCTTTTTGAGTAATTCACACATAGTAATAGCAATTCTAACAAAGAGAAAGAACATTCTTTTATTGTACAGCACGGCTGAAAATAAAATTTTACCTTCACAAAATTTGGTGAATTCTACTCCCTATTTTTAACACTTGGTGTCAAACTATCAAATTTTATATCAGGAGTCAAAATGCTTAATTGGCATGCAGAGCATAAACTGTTCAATTTGGCACTACTACCATTTCATTTTGGAAACTGCCACATAAATGGCCTTTCTTCCTCCAGGATGGTCAATACTTGATTTATGGCAATGCAAGTAAATAAAAAAGAAGTGGATCACTTATAAAAATTATACACTCACACTCTGCTTCGAAGTAATAGAATTTTCTAAAGTGAATAAACAATAGCATCCACACCCATTAACACTCTTTCTATATAAATCACAGGTCTACATTTATGACAGTCATTGGATAAAAATATATTTCTTTACATTACTGTAAAGTACAACATTAGAATCTGTATCAAAGGTCAGAGATTTAGCTTTGGGAAAACCCTGAACAGAGTCTATAAGCTTTTAACATAAAATTGTATTTTTGTCATTTGCAGAGTATCTGTGTCCATTTTATATATACCTAAATAAATGAGGCAGATGTGAATATTTCTTAGGAACACAAAAATGGAGAGTAGAAAAACATCAGAGTGTAACATCACTGTATGACCTGTTTTCTGATAATATCCAAATCAGCAAATTGGCTACATTTAAAAGGAAACCACAATTTTCAAGGTTTACATATGGATATAGCAAGATGAAAGACAAATACTTAAAAATTAATAGGAGCTAAAAATGATTGAAGTAAACAAATGGACTATATAGAACAGAGAAAGTTTTATTCTCCATATGAACTTATGACACAAACACAGTGTGTTTTCATATTGTTAATATGTGTCTTTTTGTGAAATATTGGACCTAGAATTTGCATGAATGATATAAGCTACTATATGTCTAGATACTGCAAGAATAATTCTTCAGCAAAACTGGATAAGGCAAATATAAGTAGCAGCAAAAAAAAAAAAAGAAAGAAAACATAAGAAACTTCACGAATATAATTCTTATGAACTATGTATAGAAGAAAAAAATTATATAATCTTATTACTGTGTACTTAATAGGTGAACAGAAGCCAGCTACTACTTAAATCAGTCCGATATCTTTTGAATGGCCAAGCCCTTGTAATACACTATGTAAACAGAATTCATTCCAAAACATCGCATGACCATATTTGTGCCTGCACTGTTTCCCCAGTGAAAGAAATGAATAGAAACAACTTGATTGCAAAATACCCCATCATTTGACAATGAAGAACAGATTGGCATTACTACTTCCTCTCGGATTTGGAAGTTGCAGCTCCCTGGCAGGACAGTGAATTCTGTGTAGAAGATGGATTGCTGACGAACATAAGCTTCAGCATATTCAGAAATTGCATGAGGTTAAAAAACAAAACAAAAACCATGTCTCCTTAGCTCAGCACCCTATCGGTGTGAAGACTGAAGGAGGGAGAGGGGAGAAGAGGATTTTAATTGATTCTTAGAAGCCAGAGAGTTGAAAAGTTCAGTAGCCAGAGCAATAAAAAAAAAAAAAAAAAAAATCTTCGACCAGTGGAAAAGAAAATAAACTTGGGTAACACTAATGCAAGTGTTGTTTTGTTTGTTTGTTTTGTTTTGTTTTTACAGGATGAAAGAGCATGTTCTATGTTTCAGAAAATAAAGCACTTCAGAAGCATATATGCCTAGAGTAGTAAAATGGATTGTTTGCCTTGTTCTGTTTGGGAAAGTCCCTATCAATAACAGGTGTGACTTAAGTGCATTGCATTGAAAGACTAGATTGTTCATTAATAAAGAAAGGGGGAAGCACGAACTATAAATCAACAGGGACTCCTAGGGAGTTTTATATTAGGCAGTAATTAAATAATAGTTCACGTTACTTTCTTTCACTGGAAATCACATCCTTTTCACCTCTTCTCGGCTAAAGCAGAGACATCCATTAGGACGAGTAGCTACAACACTTGTCAGAGGCAATCAGCGCCAAACGGCTGAAGGCCAACTGACGGGCACTCTCTTAAAGCAGGGTTTCTTCTCTCCCCCAAGCCCACTGTCCTTTAATATGCAGGCAACAGTCAAAAGGGATCACATCACCTAATGAAGAAAAACAGAAGCATATGGTAGGAAGGGGCCTCAGCAGGAGATGGCTGAAATGCCCAAGACTTGCACATAAACAAAATATATGCAAAAATGTGTGTTCATAGAAGCTGTCAGCCGCAGCTTCAGGAAATAATAAGCTTGCAAAGGAAGACAGAGTTTTACTGTGACCACAGTTACCTAGGGGTCTGTATTTTTAGTTTAATTTTTTATTGCTCTATAAAGTGGTGCACCAGAGCAGGCTAGTCCCAGATAGTTAATTATGCATAAGCAGTTGCAAAGTTCGGTTTTGCTGTATAATATTGAGCCACCCATTCTTCACTGTATATTTTGCTCATACCTACTGCAGACTTCCACATGACAGCTGAATTGCAAACTGTAAGTGACTTCATTGCTGCCTTTTTTTGAACCCCATCACTGTGCAAGGGGGAACATTGAACTAAGTTCATGAATTCACCCTGCCTGTGTAAGAAAACGTAAGTGCTCATCTTTCTGGAGGTCTATTAGTTAATATTTTAGATGTGCACTGGGCACATTCTCCCTTATTGTTTCTTTCAAATTTGCTTCTGTGCAAAGTTAACGGTCTTAATCAAAATCCTTTCTTTCCGTAATGGCTCTGATCACGGGAAGGGGAAGGCAGCTATCTTGCCGCACTGGATCTTTACCATTTGCCAGTGAAAACGCACATTACGTCGCCTTTTGACTCGTCAGCTTTTATGTTGGGACAACCCTGGTGTTATCGCTTTGTATAATCAGTTTGACTGGAACCTTCAAACTTGTTTGTCCCTTTGCTGTGAATATTTTAATATTCTCTGATGATATTGTTAGAACTGGGGGATCTGTAAGGACAGAACTCAAAGACAGAACTCTGTGTGATTTCTAAAATATGCTCCAAGCATTTTATGCACCAATGTTGACAATAGATAAAACAAGTTACTGTTCTAAAAAATAAAAGTGATGTGGGCTCTCCTGTGGACAGTTACAGTAACGAAAAAAATGCTATCTTCAAGTGAAGTACACTTTCTTTTGAGGTTTAAGTTCAAACTGCATAAATAATACACCTTATTTCACTTAAATATTTGTATTTTATATGAGGGATAATCATGTCTCTTAACGTCATATTTAAAATACATTTTCTTGCCTTTCACCCTCTGTTCTCAATAGTACCTAAGAGAGAAACTATTTATTTAACCTAAAAAAGAAAAAAATATATAGTTATTTATTCATTTATTTAGAGCATAATATTAAAATAGACCTAATGCTTTTAATTCTTAAAAAAGAATTTATGGAAAAGGTCCCGGGAATTTCGGGCTGCCTTTGCAATTTAGCGTCTGTCTAAAACTAGGGATGCAATTGGTTATATGACAAAAAATTGGTGTAATAAAGTTTGGCTTCCCCAATACTCCAAATGCTTCATATCAATTTATTGGTCTATTTGCTTCCTTGCATGAACATAAATTAATAAGTGGCATTTGTAAGCAATTTTCTTTTGGAAGTGTTATCTGGAAGGCACTTTGCTGAGCATTGACATAATCAGAATTTCAGGACTTCTGTATTAATCCTTACTTTGAGCTGGGAAAGTATCTGTAGGAATGCCCGCCTGTCAGAGAGTCTTACTGTTGATAGAAGTAGCATGTGGCTAAAATGTCTTCTTGCATCATTTTTAAATGGTTTGTTCCTCTTTTTCTTTCTCATCATTCCATCCTAACCATTCCTGAGGAAACCCTAAAACACAAAACTGGGGAATTTGCATCCTAATGAAACACACACTCCTAAATTCGCATCAGCTGGATCACAATGAAGGCAGAGTTCAAGTGGGTGGCAATTTATTGGAGACTATTCGGGAGCAACTGACTGAATCTCAAATTCTACTCCCAGTTACATGGGCCATGCCTTCACACATTTTACTCTCTGTGGACAAATACAGAGAACTGGATTGAGATATTTCTCAGAATCATTTTTTTTTTCTTTTGGCTATGATTCTTTAGGTGGATCTGAGACAGCTCTGCTTGGCCCAGGATTGTCCCAAATGTCCTTTTAGCTACTTCATTACAGGCAAGAGGAGAGACAGAGAGAGCAACTTCAGGCAAAATGTTGACTCCTCGTGGCGTGCCTTTGATTCCTGAGCGAAAGGTGCTCTCAGCATTCTGTTACGCCCTTGATTCATCTCTTAATGCTCGGTGTGTTAGCA
Organism: Leptonychotes weddellii; assembly: GCF_054177405.1. Lineage (NCBI taxonomy): Eukaryota > Metazoa > Chordata > Mammalia > Carnivora > Phocidae > Leptonychotes > Leptonychotes weddellii. The sequence goes on from NC_138382.1 coordinate 13,217,174, forward strand.
AAAGCTTGGCCCTGAAGTGCTTTTTTTTTTTTTCTTTCTTTCTCTTTTTTTCTGAAGTAAAGCCTTTCAGACACTTCTGGCAATTTGGTTTTAAAATGTGGAATAAAGAGGCTAGATCGGTAGTGCCATGGGGAAAAGCTGCATTACACAATAACTAGAATAATTCAAAATAAAAAAAATAGTAAAAATTTGCCTGAGTACTGTGGTCAGGTCATTATGTATTCTGGTTTAAAAAAGCTTATTGGACAAACGTTTTGCAGGAGGAAATAACTATTTCTGAGCAATCTCTAGAGTTTTGAATGCTTGCTTATTTTTCTCCTGTAACTCTTTGAAAAAGTCTTCACGAATAAAACAAAACAGATATCTAATAATATCTTAATATAATCAAAAACAGGTAAACAAGGCTATTAACCATATTCACAAATATATTCAATTTCTTAAAACTTTTATTATTAAAGAGCTCTTACAGCATTTTAAGATTCTTCTCAATTACCATGATCATGTGCAATTTGTAACATAATTTACCTTTTACTAAACAAAATTATTGAAGGAACTGACAAGTTTTTCATAAAGAAAAATACATATGGCAGTAAGAATTCTGAATTAATATTGAATAATTAAAGATCATTTCATCAACATGAAGTTCTTCCTTTTTAATTATAATTGAAGATTTTTTGAGAAGTATGTGTTGGTGTTATAAAATATTTTAAACGTTAAATGTATACTGAGAACAAAGAAAGACATGAGTTTTAAGAAGTGAATTATTTGAATATAAACTCACATTTTTAAACTCATCACAGGTAATGTGAATGCAAATTAAACCCATCTTTTTTTCTTATATTACTAGGATTGTCCTATATCCTATGGAATTTGAAAACACTGAATATTTTTATATCTTATTTGATCTCATGAAAATGAAAAGACTACTAACATCCAACTAGAGGCAAGTGGCAGAATCCAGCTGAACACATTTCACAAATTCCACAAAATTAAGGACTTTGCTCTTGGCCAAGATATGATATCTCATATTCAGCTCTAGACAGAAATCCTTTCTCTTCTCAAAATGATATTCTACCAAAGGCACCTCTTAGAGTGGTGTTCCGGTGTGGACACACACTCCACAACCTACCAAGACACGCTGGATCTGTAAATGGAAACTGTTCAAAGGGTACAGATGCGACTCTTGGGGGAATTTTCTACTTCTTGTTTGCTTTACTTTTCTTTTCACAGTTATAAATGAAATAGAAAAAAGAAGAAAAAAAAAGCAGATCCTAAATAAGTAGAAAATATGAGACGGTACAACTGTGGAAGACCAGCAAAACAGTGAATTAGGAATTGAATAAGGACATTGATGATTCTTGGGACTTCTGGATTGTTGAAGCCCCTTGGATAATATTGATTTGACTTTGGGAACATTCAGATTTTTCTTTGTTTCAATTATTTTCAAATAGGACCAGAAAACAAGAAAGAAAGAAAGAAGGAAGGAAAGAAAGACAGAAATAAAAAAGAAAGAAAGAAAGAAAGACACCAAGAGCCTGCTTTTGCCTTTCTTAGTCCCTTTGATATTTCTGGATGTTCACCAAGCTTGCTGTTACATGTCTTGTTTTACTAATGCTTGGTGTACCCCCCTGCTGCATAATGATTTATTTATTTATTTTATTGTTGAAAGTTGTGTCAAGACTTTAATGTCTAGGGGTGCCTGGGTGAGTTGGTTAAGCGTCTGCCCTTGGCTCAGGTTGTGATCTTGGGGTCCTGGGATTCAACCCCATGTCCTTGGGCTCTCTGCTCAGTGGGGGGGCTGTCCCTCCCCCAGCTTGTGTTTTCTCTCTCACTCTCTCTCAAATAAATAAAATCTAAAAAAAAAAATTTAAAGACTTTAATGTCTAAAATACGAAAGTATAAAATGCAAATGAACCTCTGGGTCAGATTCTGATAAGCAAAGAGAATCAACATAGTAATATATACCCCTTAAAAAAAAAGTCTGACTCTGAGAAACAAACTGAGGGTTCTAGAGGAGAGGGGGGGTGGGGGATGGGTTAGCCTGGTGGTGGGTATTGAGGAGGGCACGTTCTGCATGGAGCACTGGGTGTTATGCACAAACAATGAATCATGGAACACTACATCAAAAACTAATGATGTAATGTATGGTGATTAACATAACATAATAATAAAAAAAAGTCTGAATGCAAAAATCAAATAAAAAACATTATATTTGATTTGTAGGGTCATTTAGTATATTTTTATATGGGGGTGCTGGGGCTGGATGTATTAAATGTGTTCAATATAAAAACACAAAAAACACGTGGTATCAGAAGCAATATGAGATGTGATACTTTATTTTGCGTTTTGAGAGGAGTGTCAAAACGTTCGGGGCTTTGCTTATTTTTAAACTTAGGTGTCTTAACAGTGACACATTTGCGAAGCTCTGAATATTAGTTTCTAAAGGTTATTCTTTTTACAGTCTCTAATAGCATACGTTATTTGACTCAGTGACGGTTATTTCAATTAGAAGAACCTAAGTTAAATACCATTTTGAGAGAGTATCTCTGGAGACTGGCAATATGACACTACTTTTCAAAAGGCTTGGCATGTGGCTTTCAAAACAGATGAACAAAACCACCCACATAATCAATAATAATAATAATTAATAATAATTTCTAGTACAATTAATTTTCTATATGGATTGTGGCTTTACACCTCCTACTCTTTTCCTTTGACAGGTAAATGGTTGAAGACAGAAGACTTATTATAGATTTTACATCCAGCCCCTGAGGATTTTGACTGATTCCACTGAGCAGGCTCAGGTCAGCTAAGTCCTTCCCTTCAAAGCATCATGGGTATCTCCGAGCATCATTGCAAGCTTGTCCTGGCAGTAAGCCAGGCTTCAAAAGCCTTTCACTGCAGTCACTGACTCACTAATGGGCAACTGCAGGCTTTCTGATTTTTCTTTCGTTTCATGTGTTCATTTGACATAAATTTAATTAAACCAAATCTGGTGTTAAAGCAAGATGAGATAAAAGTGATATGTCTCAAATTAAAGAACTGTGAAAGATACAGGAAACAGAACTATGCTTTTTTTTTTTTTTTAAACCTGTTTCTGTAAAATATCAATTTCCGTAAGCTCACTACTTAAAGTCGGCCAAAAAAAAAAAAAAAAAAAAAAAAGAGAGAGAGAGAGATACCGGTATGCATTATTAAGAATAATGTGTATCCAGGGTTAGATGAAGGTCTTGGCCCCATATTCTCTGTAGTCAAACCTTTCATAGAATTCTTATGTTTTCTTTCATTGTCACACTTCAGGTAGTCACCTCTTCACAGGATATAAAACAAGTCTGCCCTTCTTCTGGCTACATAGCTATAGTTGTTAGACAGCTCAAAAGCATACAACAGCAGAAACATGAAAAGATCACATATTAAATATAAAAAAATCATCATTTTTCAAAGGTCTCTTTTGGTTTTTACTTAAGGCTAAAGAGGAGATTGAGAGAGTGAAAAAGATCATGTTGCTTAAAAAGCTCCATTTAATTGCTTTGAATGTTGCTTTAGGAAACATCCGAGTTCCTCCTTTTAAAAATCGCTTTTTCCCCATTAAAAGAAATCTCACGCGAGAAATACAGCATGTGAACTAAAAGCAGTTTTGCAATCTTTCTCAAGAATGCTCAGATTGATCCTTTTCTTTCCTGCAGCTGAAATACTGCCATGTCCTAGGACCACACCATAAGTTGCTGGAGGTAATATGATTACTCTGAGCAAATACAACACAAACTGGCAAGTGATTGCAGTGTCCCGTGGATAAGAATCAGAAAAAAACAAAATAATTGAGCTGCAAATTGTGTGAGAGAAGGCAGCTTTCCTTGGAGCAGGAAACAGTGTATGGCATGCGGACCCTGAGCTCTTCTTGCATCCCAACTTTTGATGCCCAACTTCTTTCATTACAAACAGAACTCAGATGCCTCTTCCGTACTCTCCTGCCTTGATTACTTTCTATAGAATCCACTAGGATTTAGACTCAGGGCTTAGGATCATCAAATCCCTCTGTGACATCTTTCACTGAAGAGATGAAAAAATTAAGGGCTTGCAAGTTGAAATGACTTGTCCAGGGTCGCACAGCCTGTTATTAGCACAGAGGAGACAAAATCCACATATTCTGACTCCCAGATGAATGTTTTTAGTTTTTTTTTTTTTTTTTTTAGCAGCACCTCAAGTACTTCATTGCAACAGATCTTTTGGATTCTTTAAAATAAACTCTTCTTTGTATCCCCAGGTGTGTGTCATGTCTCCGACCAAAGAGAAAATATTCTCAATGGTGTAGGTAGAATTAAATCTATTCAAGATTCTCAAGAACCTCATATATTGTTCTTTCTTTAGTACTCAATAAATGGTATCCGTTGGTCAATCCTTTGGTTTCAGGAGTTATTAACAGGACCACTTTTCGACGATGACTTACACGTAGCAGACGTTACTCATGGAAGCCATTGAAATCTTTAATATAATCACAGAACAGAGCCTACATTTCACCAGCAACCAAGCAGAGTGATGGCCCTCAATACAATGGACATTTATTTCATCCTTAAAAGATTCCACTTTAAATTTTACTCTGATTCCGAACTGCCATTGAAATAGAAAAGACCAATATTGTTACAGCCCCCCTTAGACATAAAGCCTTTAAAAAAAAAAAAACTCCTGACTTTTTTTAGGCATGGACCTAAGTTTACTTACAGAGTTATTATACAGTCTCTATATGTATATTATCTATCTATCTACTCACATTTCTAACATAGGCTCTAGTTTTATTTTATTTTTTTTAAGATTTTATTTATTTGAGAGAGAGAGAGAGCGCGAGCACTAGCAGGGGAGAGAGGGGCAGAGGGAAAGGGAGAAACAGATTCCCTGCTGCAGGGAGCCTGATCCCAGGACTCTGGGATCATGACCTGAGCCGAAGGCAGACGCTTAACTGACTGAGCCACCCAGGCTCCCCTAGACTCTAGTTTTAATAAAGACTTTTTAAAAAATGCCTGATGAGACTTTGTCAAGGTCCACAATGATAGCATGTGTTAACATGGTTTTATCAGTGTTCAATACATTGAGTTTATTTATTCAATGAATCATCATTAAATGAGTACTATATGCAATTCACTGCACATATGCAGCAAAATGGTGAGCTAGACACTTAGCACTTAGTAATCATTCTACCTAACAGAGATGTCATACTTTTCTTATGGCATATATCATATATCTGAGTAATCTTACAATGTTAAACTTGACATATTTTTTCTAATTTTTGTAATTTTTCAATTTTGGAATTTGTTAAGTATTTTGTTTTCATAAATGATGAATTCCTGGTGACAAATTGCAAAGATAGAAGTTCTAATAAGTTGCTATATGGTTCATCCATCCTAGATAATTGAGTTGATGGATCAGAATTGAAACTGTCTGTAATTGAGAGTTTATAAATCTCACCACTCAGAATATCTGACAACCAAATTTTAAAAAGCACAAATAAATGTCATAATCACCAGTGTTAACCATAAGTTGCGGAAATAAAGTATCTTTACCATCTAATAATATAAAAACTATACCATAGTCCTCAAAAAAATCTACCTTTCTTAATTTGTTGCAAGCCTGTATACTCAAACATCTTTGTTAAAAAGGGTATTTTTAAAAATACGTTAAGACTCCTGTATATTTGAAAGATTTATATTTGTGTCCAAAATGACTTTACACAACCTAAAAAATAGGATATCTCTTCAAATATTTAATAAGCGGATATTTGGGAATATAATTTTTAAGCTTGATATATTTATTAAAAACAAAAATTAAAACCTCAGATGTTCTTAGCACAAGGTTTAGAAAAATGGGCAAAATGAAACTTCGCACAGGTAATAAATGCACGTATCCTTGTTGCAGGACAAAATCTTTGCAAAGCAGAATGACTCCTAAGGTACAGGAAATTCAAATGTGCCCTCATGAAGAATTTTTTCAAGACTCTCAACAGTAAGAAAAGAGTTCTGGCAAATTCGTATCAAAGATTTCTTTGGGTAAGTATGAAAACCTATCATTTACCTTAACAGTGTTAAGAAACAAACTGCTTATAAAAACCAACAGGTGGAAGACACTGGGAAGGGTATGTGCTCTGGTAAGCTCTGTGAATTGTGCAAGACTGTTGAATCTAAGATCTGTACCTCTGAAACAAATAATGCAATATATGTTAAAAAAAAAAAG
>NC_138382.1:13223495-13244051 GCF_054177405.1 Leptonychotes weddellii
AATCGGAGGGGTGGACGAACCATGAGAGACGATGGACTCTGAAAAACAAACTGAGGGTTCTAGAGGGGAGGGGGGTGGGAGGATGGGTTGGCCTGGTGGTGGGTATTGAGGAGGGCACGTTCTGCATGGAGCACTGGGTGTTGTGCACAAACAATGAATCATGGAACACTTCATCTAGAACTAATGATGTAATGTATGGAGATTAACATAAGAATAAAAAAAAAAAACCAACAGGTGGAAAAACAGTTCAGAACAAGTGAGAATTAAAAAAAATAATAATCTGTAGAAATCAGGTTTGAGACCTCCCTGTTATTTAATCTCATTACATGGCATTTCATCTCTAATACTTAGCACTTGGTTTACTGTCTTAGCCAACATTATTAGGCAACCAGGTCTTGAAAATGAAAAGTGTAGGCTGATCCTTGGCAGGGTCTATTCCCCTCCTCTACAAAATTTAAATACTATCTAAGGCTTGGTGGCTGGTATCCTAAACCACCTCAGAGTGAAATTATGGTGCAGAATAACCTGGTACCAAACATGAACTAACAACTCCTTTTTTTTTTTTTAAGCCATCAGTATTTGGTAACATCTGGATGAATGGCTGTCTTTGTAAGTTTATGCCCCCCGCCCCCCATCTTATTTGTTATTATGTTAGAGTCAGCCTCTCACACAGAATTTTGTCTGGGTCACATGGCATAATTCCTCCTCCTCACCTTCCTCCTCCTTCTCTTTATTTTAAGAAAACCACAGTCACAATGAGGAGAGTTCATGCCTGTCATATTGCTAATCAAATGTATTTCATTTGGTTTATTCCCTTTCTTCTGATTAACAAAAAGCCTTGGCAAGGAATGTCTTTGTCACAAATGTTATTGATCTGTCTGTGTCTTATACTAAAGAAGAAAACCTTGGTGGAAGCAGGAAAACAGTACTAGGGCCTGAATGCTGGAGAGCATGAGTTGGTGAAATCTTTTGGTAAAATCCAGAGAGCTGATATTTTAGGTGTTACAGGCCACAGTCCTGGTTATAACCACTCAGCTCCGCTGTTACACTATGGATGCAGCCTTGAATAAAATTTTGATATTTCATTTATCATGAATTTTTGGCATCAACTTTGAGTTTTAAAATATTGCATTAAGATATTTATTACCAAGTTTCTGGGCACCCCCTTAAATTCTGTGCCCAAGGTGAATGCCTTACTCATCTTAACCCACTTCCAGCCCTGTGAAGTTAAAAAGCAGCCACACACAATACATAAAGAAATCAGCATGGCTGTATTTCAAGAAAATTTTATTGATCAACGCTGTAATTTGAACTTTATATAATTTTCGCAGGTCATAGAATATTCTTTCTTCTTTTGATTTTCAACCAGTTAATATCATAAAAACCATTCTTAGCTTGCAGTTTGTATAAAAATAGGCAGCTGGCTGAATTTGGCCCTTAGGTCAGAGTTTGCAAACTCCTCCTTTAGAAATTCAGGTATGTCTTGTTTTTTTAAGAGACACACACTGCAAAAGTCACGTGGATATGAAGAAGGTTATAAAACAATAATGGCTTTCTTAGGAAAATGAAATTATGGGTAACTGTTTCCTCTATAATGTGCTTATGTTGCTTTCATGGTTAAAACTACTGAAAATATGAATGGATAGCTTATTTTTATAATTTAATAATGTCTCTCTATTGAGTTCCATCAGAATGTCAGAACCGTGTGAGTGAGTTCACTTTTGATTGATTTGTAATGAACAGTTGGTCTTAATGTGAAATTTCAAACCAACCACTGTTTAGCCTTAGGTCAAGTTGTCTATGATTTATGGACAAGAGTGGGCACACCACAGGCACTCAGCTGTTAATTCATTGCCTTTAAATGCTAATTTATAAACACATATTTGTATATGCATAGACAGTAGACACATCTAGCATTTAAACATTCAAATCCTTGGATTTTTTTAAAAAAACAATTATAATTACCCCTCAAACATGCACTACTCCTCTCCCAAACAGGAGAAGTATATGAAAGAGAGGTGTCAAGGTATAATCAAAAACAAACAACATAAATTTGGGAGACATAGAGAATACCCCAAATCTGTTTCTTTTTTCTTTTCTTTTTTTTTTTTTTTCCCAAATCTGTTTCTTAAACAGGTGGTCAATAAGTAGAATTTCTTTTCTGTTATTGGATTCTGGGAAAGGAAGAGGAAATGCTCACTATTCCTTAGGTGCAGCAGGGAGGTAGATTCATCTAATCACAGAGTCAAATTTGAAACAAAAAGTCACCAAAAGTGGTTAAGACTCTCGTGTTAGTAGCTCTACGTGGTGATCAATTACCTTGACTGTTTAATTAACCACACAATCTCCAATAACCTTCCCAATATAAAAATATATTTCATATTGTAAACTGCTTATTTCCCAGCATACGGTTGCTTCACAAATTGTGAGTTTAGCTTTGTAAGTGCTTATAAAGTTATGCATGGCTTAAGTGCTGCTGTAAATAAATAAAACATAAAAGATACAGCCTATCTGGCTGCAGAAGATTTCAGCCTAGTTGGCACAAGGATAATGCTTTGGAGCAATTCAAGTCTGAAACAGCTTCAGTGATACCATTTAAGCTTGAGGTATATTGGCAGAACAAGGATATGACTAGACTAAATTTGGCTTAAGCCACCTATTACTCATACCCTCTTTCTACTGCATTCACACTCCAATTAACAAACTGTATATGATACACACACACATATATTTATAGTTTATATTTTTCCTGTGTTGGCAATGAAACTTTTTAAATTACTTTCTGTAAGCTGTAAGAATTTACTTGGTAAGATAAGCTTGGCTTCAGAAGTGGTGGGGTGCACGGGTTTTTCCTGTTCATCCTAGAAAAGAGTTACTTTGTACCCATCACCTCTATCTCACCCCACTTCCCACTCTGCTCACTATGCGGTATAATGATCATCTCCATCCTTTTTGTAATAACTGAAACTCAGAAGGAGGCTCTGTGCCCAATACTGTGCATGGACTACTATAATTTCCAATATAAAGAGAGGTACACTAGCATTTCAAAGTTAAGAAGCTTGTCCAAGGTTACAAAGTCAGCATCTTCTGTAATAAGATATCAATCTAGCTCTTTCTAAATCAAAACCTATGTATTTTTTTTTAAAGGTCGGGTTCACTGAGGTATAATTTAAATACATGAAAAGACAGTTCTGTGAGTTTTAACAAACTGACTAAGTGTGTAACCACAACCACAACCACAATCAACATATAAAATATTTTCACTGCCCTAAAATGTCTTCCCTCATTATTCTTTATAATCAGTCGGCTTCCCCTAACCTCAGATCCTGATCTGATTTCTGTCCCTATAAGATTGTGTTTGCTAAAATGTCTAAAAATGGAATCATATAGTATGTGGATTTTTGTGTGGCCTTCTTTCACTCAGCATAACAGTTTAAGATCCATCTTCATTTGTGCATGTTAATTCTTTTTTATTGATAAAGTGACAACTTGATACGGATATACTGATAAATTGATGAGCAGTATTCCACCATACAGAAGTACTTCCGTGTGAAGTAAGTAGTAGAGTAAGAAGTACTTACTCACTGTAATGGGCATCTAGATTGTGTCCAGTTTTTAACAATTATGAATAAAGTTACTACGACCATTCATGTACAGGTATGTGTGTGGACATGTATTTTCATTTCTCTTGCATAAACACCTAGGTGTAAGATTATTGAGTCATAAGTATGTTTGTTGTGTATGTTTCATTTTTATCAGAAACTGCCAGACTGTTTTCCAAAGTGACTGGGATATTGTGCATTCTCATGGGCCATGTAGGAGAGCTCCATCCTCATCATCCATTTTAACAGATGTGTGGGGGAATCCCATTGTTGCAACTTGTATTCCCCTAGTGAATAGTGAAATTGGGCATCTTTTTCTGGGCTTATCTTGTCATTTGTCTTTGGTGAAGTATCTTCTCAAATCTTCTGGCTTTTTAAAAATTTGGGCTACTTGTTTTCTTGTAATGGTAATTTTTAAAATATATTCTGTATACAAATATTGTATCAAATATATGTTTTCCAAATATTCTCCCTGTCTGTATTTTTTACTGCTTACTTTTTTTAAAAAACAGTTCTAAGAAGTTGAACAGCAAAACTGAGAGGCTGGTATGGAGATGCCCCATAAATCCCATGCCCCACATGCGCATAGCTTCTTCCACTAACACCATCTTGCACCAGAAGGTACATTTGTTACAAGTGATGGATCTACACTGATGCATCACAGTCACCCAAAGTCCATGCTTTACATTTGGGTTCGCTCTTGGCGTTGTAAGTTCTAGAGGTTTAGAGAAATGTATTAGAACATGTAGTCATCATTGTAGTATCAGAGGGTATTTTCATTGACTCTGTGATCTGTTTGTTCATCCCTCCACCTGAAAGCTGTGGTTAACTGCTGATTTTTTTTTTTACTCTCTTCATAGGTTTGCCTTTTCCAGAATGCCATATAATTGGAATCTTACATGTCACCTTTTGGATTGGCTTATTTCACTTACTATTAGGCATTTAAGGTTTTGCCACGTCTTTTAATGACTTGATAGTTCATTTCTATTTAGTGCTGAATAGTATTCCACTTTCTGGAATGTTATTTACCCATTCACCTACTGAAGGACATTTTGGTTGCTTTCAAGTTTTGATAATCATGAATGAAGGTGCTATAAATATCTGTGTACAGGTATTTGTGTGGACAGAAGTTTTCAGTCCTCTGGGTAAATATCAAGGAGTACAATTGCTAGATTACATGGTAAAAGTACATTTAATCTGTAAGAAAGTGTCAAATTGTTTTCTAAAGTAGCTGTACAATGTTGCATTTCCAATAGTTATGAACGAAAGTTCCTATTGCTTCACATTCTTACCAGGATTTGGTGTTGCCGGTGTTTTGGATTTCGGCCATTAAAAATTTTTTTTTTTTATTGTGTCTTCAAGAAAAGTAAAAGATTTTAATTTTGATGGGGTCTAATTTATCATTTTTTTAATGGTTTGTGGGTTTTCTGTCCTAAGAAACTTGGCTTAACCCCAGGTCACAAAAAGTTTCTCCTATGTTTTTTTCTAGGAATTTATACTTTCAGCTTTTACATATATGCTATAATCCATTCTGAGTTTATTTTGTGTATGACTCAAGGTTCAATTTTTTGCAATTGAAAAGACTATCTTTCCTCCCTTTACATCTTTGTCAAGAAAACAATTGCCCATATGTTTGTAGGTCTAATCTGGTTCTCTATTCCGATGCTTTGATCTCTGTATCTATCCTTATGCCAATACACATTGGCTTGTTTAGTATAGCTTTATTGTGAATCCTGAAATCAGATAGCATAGTTATTCAACTTTGTTCTACTTTTTCATTGTTTTCTTTTAAACAATGTTTTATAACAGAACTTGATACTAAATTACTCCAAATAATCTAACATATTCTAAAACCTTCCTAAATTATATGTTTGAGTGGGTTTATTACTTTCAGATTTATTAATCTCTCTTACTCAGACCTCTAAGAATAAAGTTTAAATTTTTCAAAGAATGTGATTCCTTATTTAGTAAAAAACATTGTTCTCTAACAGTTCAAAAATTGAAGACTTTGGCTGGAGGAATCACATGTAGAACAGATTATCAAAATGTAATATTAAAATACCCATCTCATATTTTGACAGTCTGCTTAGGCTAACAGAAGTTTCAAGATAAAGCTGAAATCTGAAATAAAAATTACACATTTGTTTTTTAAGAAGTATAAAGTCTTTAAAATCAATTTAAAATTATAAATATATACAGCCAAATAAAAAACCCTCATCTGCTATTATTCTTATTCTGGTCTCAATGATTTAATTTCAAAATGTATCCTGAAGATTATCAGGATTTCAGACCTTTTGTAATTTTGATTATATGCTGTTCCTTGTCATGAAGGACAATTTTATTGAGTCCTATTGAAAAGGGAGGGAAAAAAGAGCATGAAAAAATGGTTACAATACTCTTGCCTGTTTGGGGGTTTATTGAGGACTGAAATAAGCCTGAGAAGTGTTAGCAGTGGGAGCAGAAGCTCAGGAAGAATGGCCAGAGAAAATCAGTCTGTGCTTGGCATTCCCCTTCTCAATAATAACCTCCATATTTTATCACTTCTCTTCAGCAAGGTACCTATCTCCTTTTCTTGGACCTGCTGGCAATCACATTTATTGAGTGTTTAGTCTATGCAAAGCATGGGATTACTCGCCTGACAGTAAACTTTATTTCTAATTTATGATGGTTAATGTTATGTGTCAGTGTGGCTAGGCCACTGTACCCAGATATTTGTTCAAACACCAGACAGGATGTCTCTGTGAAGGTATTTTTTAGATAAGATTAGTATTTAAAATAGTAGACTCTGAGTAAAGCAGGTTGCCCTCCATAATATGGGTGGTCCTCATCCAGTAAGTTGAAGGCTTTAAGAGAAAACAGATCGGGGTCCCCTGAAGAAGAGGGGATTCTGTCTCCAGACAATCTTCAGACTTTAATTGCAAAATCAACCACCTTGTGGGTCTCCAGTCTGCTGGTCTGAGTCTTTTGGACTTGTCAGCCTCCACAATGATATGAGCCAATTCCTTAAAATCTATCTATCTATCTATCTATCTATCTATCTATCTATCTATCTATCATCTGTCCATCCATCTGTCCAACCACCCATGCATCCATCCATGCACCCATCCATCCATCCAACCGTCCATGCATCCATCCATCCATCCATCCAACCAGCCATCCATCCATTCATCCATCCATCTATCCATCTTATTGGTTCTGTTTCTCTGGACAACACTGACTAATGAGATTTCAACCCTTCTTAATTTCCTGCTGGAAATTTCCATCAACTTCTTCCTTTATTATTCTTACCCCTATTGCTGAAGGCTTGGGATCCCCATACCTATTTCTCTACGTTTAAAATAAAAATATCTAGGATTCATCTTTCATTTTACATCACCACTTCCACTGACCAAGTCTATAATCATCATCATCTCTCTCTCTTGAGTTTATCAAACTTGCTAACTAGTCCACCATCCCCTTTCTTCCTTTTTCCCACTATATTATCCACAATACTACAAATTAAGTTTATAAAATACAGATCTAGTATTGCCATTTTCAGTCTTAAATATCTGGGTGATTTCCCACGGATTTTGGGAAAAGAGACCTAATAAAAGTTTTTAAGGTGAAAAATACATTAATATATCAATGTAAGGCACAGGAGAGTTCACAAAAAGTAGAATCACATTTAGGCTTATTTAAAAACAAAATATACTTAAAATATTTCAATGAATTTTGAAAAACAAAACAGGAATATATCAATGTACATGACTTCCTTTCATATTCTTTACTCTGGCTTATCTATTCTAGGATTAATTCATTGTGATAACAAACAAACAAAAATACCTTGCTATTTAATAGTAAGTTACTACACATTATTCCATAATCTGAATGTTTTAAACTTGATCTTTTTTTGGGTTAAAAAAATCGCCTAATAGAAGCAGACAAAATATAATGGAAAAAATATAATGAAAATATCAGGTTTTGTTAGCAGTACATATTCAGTTTAAGTCTTGGACTGCTACTTAACTTTCATTCTTAGGATCAGCCCATGTGTCTTCAGGCCTCTTCAGGTTTCTACGATGTTGGGGTTAATGTAGAGCGTGAAATCAGCCATGATACCTGGGTTGCTAAAATGTAACACGGAGGCCGCTGGGGGTGATGGAAGGTTTCAGAGAAGGGCGTAGGCCTTTGGAATGCCAAGGCCTGCGGTACCACTCTGCAGTAGGAATGCTGTGGGGAGTTACCTTCCCCGAAGCTTTCTTAGCCCAAACAGCTGCCCCTTGAGCTAAGAGATGTGCACATTGTCCCCTAAAGCTATGTTTAGCAGAACTTGTAGAACAAGCTGATCAGCGTGTTGTATCTTTCCCGTAATCAGACTTCTATTTTCTGTAAGACCCCTTGCCACACATCACTTGCTTGAGAAACAGAGTAATAAAGATTTATGATTATCCCAAACTATGAATAAAGGTGAGAGTAAAGAAGAGCAAAGGGTCTTCATCTCTGAGTGTTGACCCCCTTGCCTTCTCCTCTCTTTCACAGCGAAGTCTGGAGTAATCTTTCATCCATTGAGGCAGGGATTGCTGGCCATTGCCAGCCCTACACCATGATAAAAATATTTAATTCACATGTAGATTGGGGGTTGTTAATAAGATAACATATGTGAGCACCATGTTGGATCCATAGTAGTCAACCAGTAAATATTTAATTTCTTTCTTCCTTCCTACTGTAGAGACCAAGGAAGTATTTTTCAAACTCTTTGCCATGACTCAGAATCCACAGTAGGGAATGCATTTTTCATTTTTTTAACACAATATTTTGTAGCACAATTCAAAAAGTTTGGAACACACACACAAACTCATATCTGCATGCATGTGTGTGCGTGTCTGCACATCATGAAGCATAAAATAGAAACAAAAGTTTCACTAAACAGTATTTTTATATGATAAACTGATATTTTATTTTCTATTCCAGTCTAGTCTATTTCATTTTATTTAGTCTTTTCTAGTGCTGATTGCTACCACTTAAAGGATTTTATGACTCACTAATTGGTCTTGATGCATAATTTGAGTAAATTAAAATATTTTAAATTTACTTAAAATATTTTATCTTTCTTTTGTTTTTCAGGAGAAAGCTATGGGCTCTCTCACATATCTGTTTGGTTAAAGTTCAAGAAAGAAAAGAGAGCAAGCTTCATATTGAGAATATTGGAAAATAGATATTTTCTTCTTCTTCCCAAATTAAGATTTGCATTTATATTTTAAGTGTTTCAGTATACACAGTGAGTTGCAAAATCAATTTTGCTTAAACTTACCTCTTCTGAATTGAAGCCGATGTGTAAATTCAGTACACTATCACTGTCTCTCCTTTATTCTATTCCAGGTGACCCACCATTTTCTGCCTTGCTTCCAGAGGTACCACTGAAATAAAAGTATAAAAGTTCAGAAATAAATAAAACATAACAGTGAAGAAACCCAGGAGTATAATTGGATAAGATTGAAAAATTAAATGCTGCAATAAATTTCTGCATGATGCGGAGCCAAGAACACACTGATGAATGGAATGAGCCAAGGAAGTCTCAGCCCAGAAAACTTCAGGTCCCTGAAGAGGTCCTGGGGTCCGCCAGCCAGTTCGCCCACTGGTGAGGCACTGGTCTCAGAGTGAGCAGGTACAATGAGACTAGGGGTGAGTAATAAGGTAAAGGGAAGAGCCTGACCTTAGCACCAACCCCTTCCAAACCCTCACCTGCAAGGTCATAGTAGCCTTCAACCCCAAGCCAGAAGAGAACAAACACCGAACAATATATATACACAATGGAATATTACTCAGCCATAAGAAAAGATGAATACTTAATGATTTACATTGGTGTGGATGGAACTGGAGGGTATTATGCTGAGCAAAATAAGTCAATCAGAGAAAGACAATTGTCATATGGTTCTACTCATATGTGGAATGTAAGAAATAGCACAGAGGATCATAGGGGAAGGGAGGGAAGACTGAATGGGAAGTCATCAGAGAGGGAGACAAACCATGAGAGACTCTTGACTATAGGAAACCAATTGAGGGTCACTGGAGGGGAGGTGGGTGGGGGGATGGGATAATTGGGTGATGGACATTAAGCAGGGCACGTGGTGTGATGAGCACTGGGTGTTATACGCAACTGATGAATTACTGAACTCTGCATCTGAAACTAATGATGTACTGTATGTTGGCTAAATGAATTTAAATTAAAAAATTTAAAAAATAGTTTTTTTAAAAGAACAAATATCGAACAGAAACCCAAAAATGAAACAATGTTAAAAAATATACACTCATTCTTCTCTAAAAATATTGAACAAATTGTTTGAACAAATCATAGACTTGGAGTCTGAATATTGATGCTCCAGAGATGAACCTTTTTATTCTGGACTTAGTATTGATTTTGGTTGCAAGAAAAGAGAGGCACTCTCAAGCTTTGGCAAAAAGGAGATTTGTTGCTGGGACCTGGGGCAAGGCCAGAACTGGAGGGTCACCAAGTAATTCTAAGCAATTCTAAGACAGTCCATAATTGTGATTCTTTTATATTTTTCATTTAAAAACATTGTTCCCCAGCTTTATTGAGGTATAATTGATAGTGTACAGTGTGATGCTTTGATATACATATTCCTTGTGAAGTAACCACCACAATCAGGTTAATCATTTAGCTATGTGTGTATGTGTGTGTGGTGAGGACCCTAAGCTCTAATCTCAGTTAATTTCAAGTATATAATATAGTATTAACTACAGTCACCGAGCTATGTATTATATACTCAGAACTTATAACTGAAGGCTTATATCCTTTGACTAGCATCTCCCCATCTCCTCAACCCCAGGCCATGGTAACCATTATTCACGTTCTGTTTCTACGAGTTCAACTTTTTCTTTATATGTATTCTGTATATAAAGGAGATCATTGGGTGTTTACCTTTTTCTTTCTACCTTATTTCACTTAGCATAGTGACTTCTAGCTTCATGCATGTTGTTGCAAATGGCAGGATTTTCTTCTATGTCATGATTGATCATATTCTTTTTTTTAAAATTTTTTAAAGGTTTTTTATTTATTTGACAGAGAGATAGAGAGAGAGCACAAGTAGGCAGAGTGGCAGGCAGAGGGAGAGGGAGAAGCAGGCTCTCCACTGAGCAGGGAGCCTGATGCGGGGCTCGATCCCAGGACCCTGGGATCATGACCTGAGCCAAAGGCAGCTGCTTAACCGACTGAGCCCCCCAGGCGCCCCCATATTCTTATCTCTTTATCCATTCTTCTTTATTCATTCTTCCATCAAAGGGTGCGTTTTAAGGTTGTATGTACATCCTGGCTATTGTGAATAATGCTGCAGTGAACATGGGAGTGCAGATATCTCTACGAGATACTGATTTCATTTCCTTTCAACATATACCCAGAAGTTGGATTACTGAACCATCTGGCAGTTCTATTTTTAAATTCTTGAGGAGCCTCCTCACTGTTTTCCAAAATTGTACCAATTTGCATTCCTGCCATCAGTGTACAAAGGTTCTCTTTCTTCCGCATCCTTACCAACACACAACCGTGGTTCTTAAACATTAGTGCACATCAGAATACCCTGGAAGATTTTTAGAAACACCGATTTCTGAGACCTAGAACCAGGTTTTTTTAATAAGTCTGGGTTGGGGCCTGAGAACTTGCATTTGTAACAAGTTTTTAGGTAATGTTGATGTTGCTTAAGAACAACTGCCTTACATGACTGAGATTTCGATGCTATTGGAGCCAGTGAGACCTGAAAACTCTCTCATACCCCATCCAAGCAAAGTGACCCAGGTAAAATGACCTAAATTGTAAGAGTCTCTGCTTACTCTTCCGTAAAATGGGAATATTAAAAGGCAATTGCAAGTCTTAAATAATATAACGAACAGAGCCCAGCACATGCTAAGCAGTCAATAAAATCACTACAATTGTTTAAATGCAAATTGATAGTATTTTCATATCATCAGATATTTTAGGTTTTCCATGTCTGTCTCCCTAGCAATTTATGTCTGTAGACAACAGTGGTAGACTCTAAAATATGAACAGGGAACTCAATTACCAGTCTTCATGTGAGATTTCCTTGATTTTGTTGACAATCTGTGCATGGGGGTTTGCGCTTTCACATGATGAAACCATTTGAAGATAACAGTATTTCATAGACCCTCTGATTTGGCATTTTGTTTTTCTAGCATGCTCGGGTACAAATAATTGTTCCTCCAGTAACATCCACTGTGAGTTGCTCTCTGGCTGTGACTTGCCCCTTCTCTGGTGTGATGGGGAGTCACGGTTGGCCTTTCAGCTGGGGATATCTGCATAAAGCAAATATCTGGGCAGTTATTTAATTCAGAACATCATAACAAAAACAAGCTAATTAGAAACGATGAAACCCACAGGCAATGGGAACTCTATGCATATGCATGTGTTAAAAGATACATATTTACACACACACACACACACACACACAGATGTTACAGGGAAGTACTTACATCAATTTCCAGTTCATCCTTGTTGAGAAAATAGAAGTAAGTCCATCATTACCTTATCCCTCTCTGCTATGGCCTCATCAGGTCTGTATTCCTCTTCCCCAAGGTCCAAAGATCCCTCTCCATGACCCGCAAGTTTCTAGGCTCGTAGGTCTGTTTTTCAGTTTCGGGCCAATTTCTAAACTTTGAGCTTGGGGGCTATGAAAGCTGGATGGCCAAGCTCTTTACCTGGGTAGAACAAAGCTCCTACTCAACAAGTGGCAAAATGAGAAGTGACTGAGATTGACTGAATGAAGAAGAAAATTCTGCCTTGAATGAAAAGTGAACCTCTCCAGGCCATCTCCAACCTTTACCTGTCCTTTGAATTTTTCTCCCACGTTTTTGTTTTTGTTTTTACCCCGAAGAGTGTTTGCGGGGGAAAAAGTGTCAATGACTCAGTTTAGTTTTGTAAAGTACTCACAGTTCTTGAGAGGAAGCATGCTATATTGAGTAAGTGCAAAGTATGATTATTAATCTTAATATAATATTTTTAAACTGCTGCCAGATGGTGAATACAATGAAATATTTTGATAACTCCTTGTTATATTTTCAGAGACTTGGAGGCTTATTGAAAATATGAGGTTCAAAATATTTGAACACGCAGATGCTTTTTCAGATAGTTTTGACCAAATCCTTTTTTTTTTTTTTTTGCAAACAACGTGTTGGAGTTTAAAAAGGAGGGTGGAGCTAAGAGAAAAGGAAGAAAAAAAAAATACATACCAATGAAGGATTCCTGCAAGAATTGTAGTGGAACATAAGGCATTATACCTTCAGGGCAATCTATGCATCTTTTAAACAGAAACTCCCTTAGATGAGCTTGTCTAGGATCTTTGAAAGAACTTGGGCCAAGCATGTCAGCATTAAAAATACTGAATTGGCTGGAAATACTGTTGTATGTCAACCTTTATTTGTCCTTTAAACCAAGAAAAAAGAATAAAAGTGTGCCTGTAGGCAAAATAAAGGTCCCCCTCTTTCTTTTCCCCTCCCTCTTATTCCTCTTGCTCTCTTCAACTTATATGAGGTTTGTAAAATGAATTGTAATAGAAAGTTCATATGACAAAAATTACAGTGGTGTGGCCAAGAAAACACCCAGGGGGCTTTTAGCTTCCGTTGTGCCAGGAATGAACTATCAGATCAGCCTTCTGGACTCAAATGCGACACTGTCAATAAGGATACATCATCTTTTTTGTGGTGTAGAAGAGCTGTCCGTTGTAATTCCCATTATTCCAAAGCCAGGATTTTCCATTAGTACAGCCACCTGCTGGGTTTCTCTACTCTGGTTTAATGGAGTCTGAATTTGAATTTATCACCATCTGTGGGAAGACAGGAAATGAGAGAGCATCACTAATTCCTTTCTTCATTTGCTAAGTGTATGTGTAATCTTTATAAGGAGGCAGCAAAAACAGCTGAGATTGGGGATGGATGGGAGAATATTTTAGTTCACATTGACATCAGAGCTCCAGACCAGGGGGGGAATCATGCTGTCTGTTCTAAAGCCAATTCCAGCAACAAAAAGAATGTTTTAATTTCCTATGTAATGTAGTATCAAAATGATGCAGATTCAGAATATTATTTCTCTTCAGCTTCCAAAAAGATCTCAGAAGATTTAATCAGATCTCTGGTGAAGATGAAAGACTTGGATACATATCAAGTTCACACAAACACACAAACAGAGTTTAAGATTTCTGATCACTACATTAGCTTTTAAATAGAATGATATAGAATATAGGTGTCTATTTTATGCAGTTTCTTCTTTTCCTACAGAGATTTAAAAAAAAAAAAAATTCCTTCATAGAACCAAGAAGAAAGACCAGAGAACACCAAAACCTTCAAGATGATCCCTAGAATCAAAGTATAATGCCTTAAATTCACATAAATATATCTCAGTCGTCCTGACTTAATACAGAGTCACCAATGGTACTTCACTGCCATTTCCAATTTTAAAAAACAGTAGACAGGTTTACAAGAAAGGTGAGCAATTTGCAAGTGAATTCTGGCATTGGCGAGTGGATAAAAGCTTGCAAGTCCAATCTGTCCAATATTACACTGCTCCATCAGGATGCTTGCTGCCTTCTGGAATCTGCTGTCCAGGCAAAGATTCGGAGAAAAATAGGCCATTCCAATACACCAGCCGCAATAGGTGTTGCTGACCACTACAACTAAGAACACGCCAGAGGATAAGGACAGTTCAAAAGACGAGGGGGAAAATCCTCTCAGGAAAGAAGGATTTAAAATCAACACACACACACACACACACACACACACGCACACACACACAGTCCCTGAGAAAACACTGCATGCCATTGTCTTTCTTCAGGAACCATGAGTTCATCCCTTTCTCATGAATCTCCCTCCATGTTTATAATCTCGGATTAATGACTCTAAACAGTGAGTCTGTTCTGAAGTCATGGGGTCAGCTCTGTGGACTTGAGGAACGTAGATAATTGGAAGGAATGTTACTTATTACAGTGAAGCAACAATTCCAGGGGAGGAGAGGAAAAGCACAACAAATAACCATGCTGTTGTTCTTTAAGGCTACCAAGAGAGTTAGCGCTCCTATCAGGGAGGCTGTGAATACTATATTGTGACAAAGCAAAATGCCTCCTGGGTGCGTGCTTCTAGTGGAAAGCTTTTGATGTTTGATCTGTAATGAGATGGAAGAAGAAAACAGTTCCCTTGGTTAACTAATACATACTAGATATGAGCAGATTCAAAGATTTAAGTTTCAGTTCTGGGACAAGATCCCTCATCCCACTAATTTATTATTTAGAAAATTCTGTAAGTTCTTTTCTTACAGAATATGTTATGGGCTTAACACGCTTTCTGCTTTCATATTTGGCTTGGATAATAACCCTATTGATTACTATGCCATATTTCACTTTTGCCAGCCCACTTGTTTTCTCAGCGAGGATACGATGTGAATGTATGGCATGTCCTTTCTGCAAATATGAGTGATTGGAACCTGGGACTTCACATTAGGCCTAGCTATTCTGTATGGGAAAGTGCACGGGTGGTAAAGTAGGAAAAGTGTGAAGGGTTACCTACAGCCCAGAGCTAAAGAGGAAGGTAGACTGAAAACCAAAAACAACAAGAAATAAATAAGCAGTTAATTTTACTCCACATGGCTTGCCATGGATGATGTCACACATATGGCTATTCAGACCAGGAGCAGCAACTTTCGAGATCAAGTCAAACCGTAGAAAATCTGTCAGTTTGGGTTAACGGAACATTGTTATTACCTCAAGTCAAGCAGATGGAGGGCAAACTTCTCTGCTGGATTCTGCTGCTCTTTAATTAATGTCCACATTTATTATGTCAATATAATGCATCACGTTTGGTCTAAAGGTTGTTTTAGTTTTTTTTTTTTTTAACAAGAATGATTATTTCATTTACTTTCAACATTTGAACAGTTGCACGGGATTTTAGAGGCATATGCAGATACCCGGAAAATAATGTTTAAATCAGTGTATAAAAGAAAGAGAAGGAACCAGTCTGGTTTTACATATTTCATTCTAGATGTAGAGATAGATTTGATACTTCTTTTATGAGCATTTCCAAATGAAGGATTTTGAGAGCACGCATGTGAACATATAACAAAAATAGAAATCTCAGATGATAAAATTGTGCAGATCTCATTACAGTGTTATTCCTTCATAAAGAAATTAATAGCTGCAATTCATTTAGTGCTCTGTTTACTCTCGTTGGTGAAGAATGGCAATTGGGAAAATAACACAATAGAGGCATCTTATCTTATTACGTAAATTTTTGTGTTGAGAAGGAACAAGGAATCCCTGGTGTCTGATATTATGCATGAGAAACTGTGGAGTTAAATCTTTAGCACAATTCAGAGAATAAGCCTATTCTATAACAACGGAAGAAGCCGTGTGCCATAAACTACAAACATTCTTTCTTAAATAGATGACAGGCTTGCATTGTTCATTTTGGGAAAATATTTTTGCACTGTTGGCTCTAGCCTTTAATTATTTAAGTTAGTTAAATCCAAAATCGTTAAAATGTGCAAATATTACCTGGAATCACTCCAAGAGGAAACAGTAGGCAGTGATCTGGCCCCTTGGATTGAACACTCAATTGCTGCTTAGTTTCCTTTCAAATTGTCGAGTAGATACGCTCTAACCCAAATCCATGCTCCCACCGACAACTAGAGATAGATGTTTGGGAGCTCCATGCAGGGTTTCTGAGTGAATAGACCACACCACGTCCAGTGTGGTCTCTAAGTGAATCCTTTGATGAATGTAAGTTTTCAAGTCAAACATTTTATATACACACACACTTCAGGGTTTCAGCATCCTCAAGAGCAAGAGCTATGTGTTCTGATTTTTTTTCCTGCACAACAATCTATTAGATTACTATATCCTTTCATAATTCTAAAATTTTATACACTCACAGATTTACTGTAGTGATAATGACTTGAAGAATAGATTCTAAGAGTCTACTGTGATCTCCACATTTTTTTTTATTGATAGTTTAGGCCAATAGTTCTCAAATAAGGGCTATTTTGTCTTCCAGAGTACATACAACTCAGGGTAGGGAGTACTACCAAAATCTAGTGAGTATAAACCAGAAATACTGCTAAATAACCCAAACTAACAAGAAAGACCCCCAAACAAAAAATCATCTGGCCCTAAATATTAACAGTTTTCAGATTTAGA
The DNA here is from genome assembly GCF_054177405.1 of Leptonychotes weddellii. NCBI lineage: Eukaryota > Metazoa > Chordata > Mammalia > Carnivora > Phocidae > Leptonychotes > Leptonychotes weddellii. The sequence continues at coordinate 13,240,285 of NC_138382.1, forward strand.
AACCCTGGTCTATGTTGATGAAACCATTTTGTCACCTCTAAAAAAAATGAAAAAACTCTCCATATCTGTAGGGAAAAATCTCAAAGAATTATTTCCATTGTAGGTACTGGACTTAAGGAAGAGATATGTGATTCCAATCTTGGTTGTCTTACTTGTGATTGAATTATATTACTATATATGTTACTAATATATATAATAATAGAATATATAATAAATGAAAAGTTACTCCTTTAACAGGTTCTTCTCTATCCACTTCTCTCTCTCCCTCTATCTCTCTTATTTGTACATCTTTCCCAACCTGCCTTTACATTTCTTGGAGAAAAAAAAAGTTCTCGAAAATACACTGAAACTGATGTGCTAGCATTTCTGAGTCTGAAATCTTTTCCACTCTCCACTCTGAAATCTGATGTAACACACTTCTATCAGCAAACTTTTCCTGTTCCTTTTCCTTAATGGTTTATTATTTCATTCTGCATGTTTTTAACATTTAAGTATTTAGTATTCCTCATTATTTTACATGTTTTGTTAAGGACTTTAAGTGAATCTAACAAAATCTATGCATGCTTTTCATTTTTCACAAAATAGTAATATCCTTCAAGTCTACTTCCTTTATAACATTCCTCTCTTTCTTGGTTCCCAATATCTGATGTACCATATTTATTACTGCCTTGCCTTCCTTCCCTAAAACAGCCCAGGATGGAATTTGGAGTGCAGGAGAGGTTCTGGAAATAATATTTATTGTCTCAAAGAAACAGGTAGGCTGTGAGTCCTCATGTTCTTTGAAGGGGACACACATTGTTAATAGGCCTGATACGAAGATGTTATCCTAGTGTTACTTCTGCTTCTCCTGAGGTCATTGACGTTTGCACTAAGAACTCCTATTATTTAAAATAAGCTATACAAATTCAATACATTTGAAGGTATGGGAAGAAAAATGAAGACCAGGATGAAATTTGAGATCATCTTTGTGTAAACAGTGACATATATTCATGCTGTGTAATGTCATATAACAATGAAAATGACAAACTAGAAGTACACATGCAGTCATGGATACATCATATACATACCGCATTGAGTCAAAGAAGTCAGATCCAACATGATATGTGCTTCTGATTTCATTAATATAACGTCCAACATTGGGCAAAACTAATCTATATTGTTAAAAGTGACGATTGTGGTTATAATTGGGGAGAAGAAAGTGGTTAGCAGTTGGGCAGGTTTTATTTCTTGACCTGGATGGTGGCCATACTAATGTATTTGCTGTGTGATAATTAACTGAACCTATATTATTTTTCTATTGTTATAGTAACTAATTACAACAAAATTAGTGGCTTTAAACAGTACCCATTTATTATCTCACTGGTCAGAAGTCCAGGCACAGCATGGTTGAGTTGTTTAAAGTCTCATAAAGCTAAAGCCAAGGTGAAGGTCAGGCCGCATTCCTTTCTGAGACTCTAGGGGATAATCTGTATCCAGGCTTACTCAGGTTGTTAACAAAACTTAGTTCCAGGTGGTGGCAGGATTGAGGTCTCAATTTCCTTGCTGGCTGCTGGTTGGGGTTTGTTCTCAGTCTCTAAGGGCTACCCACTTTCCCTGGTCTGTGGCCCCTTGCGTCTTCAACGCTAGCAATGGCTGACTGAGTCCTCTTCTCATTTGGAATCTCTCTCATTTCTCCTGCCTCACCTTCTCTGCACCTCTGTGACTCCAGCTAGAGACATTTCTTTGTCTTTAAGGGTTTAGATGATTAGATTGAGTCCACCCAGATAATCCACAATAATCTCTCTATTTAAAAGTTGGCAATATTAGTTTTGCAAAGTCCCCTTCACACTGGTGACTAGATTAGTACTATTTTATTGGTGACCAGAAGATGGAAATCTTGGGTGACTATCTTTAGAATTCTGCCTATCACAATACCTATTATTGTGGGCTTCTTTTTTACATTTGTTATAATCTGGTAAAAATGGTTTTTTTTAGTTATGTAAAAATAAGTTAGAGAATACTGTATATGTGTCTTTATTCAACCAACAAATATTTATTAACTGCTAACTACATAGTAGAGAGATAATAACCTTTATCTTTGTGAAATGTATAATTTAAGCATATTTTAAAAATTTACAAAACAATGACCTATTCTTTGTGAATACAAACAAATGTAAAAGAAAACAGAAAATATGACAGAAATTATATAAACCAGTTTCCTTTTTTTTGTATGTCCAGAGAGTATTCTATAAGAAAAAAAAATATTGTAAAATGATTAAAAATTAAAATCATTCTAGTATATATGTGCTTATTATATCACTGTGATTTTTCTGCTTTTTTGAAATTTTTCAAAAAGAAAAAAAACCAAACGATGCTGTAAAGCATAATAGAAGATTTTAAAGATAAATGTAGCTATGTATTACATATTTATTTAAATTCTAATGGTCTTTCTTTTAGGTCTATGATCTAAATCAAAGTCAAGATGCTATTTTTGACCACAGTAACAGATACGTAATAGCTATACTCATACACTGCTTTGCAGATGAAAGTGACAAGTGTTCAGAAAAAGAAAATTTTCTTATTCATGGCCTGTTACTAAAACTTATGAGGACAGAATTTTGTCTTTCATGCGTCCCTGCATCTTGTCTATCACATAGCAGACAATCAATAAATACTTACCAGTTGAATAAATGAATGTATCTTGAGTATGAATGGAAATATTGGAAGTGGCTACGGCGAGCCAGTAGGCACATATGACAAACCCTTTGTGCTACCTCTTTTTTTTTTTTTTTTTCTCTTCTTAAGGAAATACATGTGATGTATTCCCGAGAAAAGTGATTTGTCCACCACAGCATTTCTTTTTCTGGGACGTGAAGAAAGATTACAATTTCCAGCCTCCCTTGCAATTGGGTTGGAACCTTATAGTGACTTCTTGCTAATGGGAACATCAGAGATAGTTACGTGATAATGCCACTTCTTGGTAGAGGTAAGTAAGAGCAGGTATGGTGCCTCCATTTCCCTCTCGCCTTTCGTTGAAGTTTGAAGAAAAGAAATGTGAAATGGTGGAAATACAAAATGGAAAAATGGAAGCAACGCAGATCCTTAGGAGACAGAAAAGAGCCAACAGATCTGCATCAGACTGTGATATGAGAGAAAAACAAATCTTTTAGGGGTTAATTTATTGAGATTTCAGGAAATGGAGTCAGTCTGGCTGTGACTAATACATTATGAAATGACTTTTGCAAAGAATTATTCTTTTGCAAACATGTTGATATTTGGAGGTATGGAAGAGAATACTGAGCAAGGTTTCTCAATCTGTGTTCCAATGAATATATACATTATATGTGTGTATATACATATATAATGTATTTATGGAATGTATGTGTATATAATATATGTATACATACATAAAATATATATTACACATTAATATATAACAATGTATATACACACACATGTTATTGAAGGGGAGAAAAAATAATTCTCCCTCTACTCTTCTACTTTCCTGGTTGAGAGTCTCTTGTAATAAAAAAAGACAGAAACAGGAGAAAAACAAACAGAAGGTTAAGAACATGTATATCTCCTCTATACATGGGAGATAGCCAGGAAAACTGAGTAACTCTTCAAACGGGCTCAAGCCATCACCATCTTAACTTTCTTTTTAAATCTAAATTCAATTAGCCAACTTAACTTCTTTTTTTTTTTTTTTTTGAATTTTTTTTTTATTCTTATGTTAATCCCCATACATTACATCATTAGTTCTAGATGAAGTGTTCCATGATTCATTG
>NC_138382.1:13244551-13292211 GCF_054177405.1 Leptonychotes weddellii
TATTTCACTCAACATAATACCCTCCAGTTCCATCCACGTCGTTGCAAATGGCAAGATCTCATTCCTTTTGATGGCTGCATAATATTCCATTGTATATATATACCACATCTTCTTTATCCAGTCATCTGTCGATGGACATCTTTAGCCAACTTAACTTCTTAATGACTCAAGCCATTAAATACCATCTTCAGTTAAAGACAAAAGATGTTGGGCGGGGGAGTCAGTTATGAGAGGTTCCCAGGCAAAACACAGTGAACAAGGGTATGGTTGTTACACAGATGTAAGTAAGTGGTCTCTCCTCTTACAAGAGTTTCTAGAAATGGAGTTATTTTCTTCTTGGTACAAAGAGGCAAAGACCCTTACAAGTGGAGATCTCCCTTATAATTGTCAATTTCTCTTATAAACGGTAACTTCTACTCAGTTTTTAGAACTTCCTTTGTGCCTGTTTCTTAAAAATAATCAGTCCAAAATAATATATCAAAAAGGCATTCTTTAGGGTAGCAAATTCTGCTCCCAGTTATTATATGTATGAATGATATTTATAGGTATATAGAAAACTCTATATTCAAAAAAATCATTCATGAATGATGGGTTAAACAAAATTAAGTTGTGCTTACTGCAAGACTTTTCAGAATCTCTAATGTGCTAATATGCATTACAAATAGCTAAAAAGGGGTTTAGTAACTATTTTTTTCCCAAAGTTATAAGACAACAGCACTTTTTTATATGAACTTTCTAATAACATCTGATGAAATTTATGGTCTGATAGATACGCCATGGACCAAGTTCAATATCATTTTCCCATTGCTGAGGACCTACCATCTACAATTCTACTTTCTCACTTTTCAAAGCTGCTAGGAATGTAGGGATCTGGCATCTGCTACGGAACAGGCATACCTATGGGACAGGACATAATACAACTTCCTCACTAATGCTCTATTCTTGTAGTTCCCTCTTGGTCCAAAGGAAACACTAATACACACTTTGACCAAACAAAATCTGAAAATGCAGGTCAAACCCGATGCAACCACCTCTCCTTTGACTTGCATCGGTCAACCTGTCTTTGCCATTTAGACTTCTTAGCATAAGACAAACATTGCTCTCCTGTGTTCCTCATCCTGCAAAGGACATTGATTAGCTTCTTTGAACAATCCCACTGAAGTCCCTTTACTAAGTAGGTACCCCATTCCGTGTGTTAGGGACTCCTCAGTGGTCTTCTCTGGAATTTTCTCCTAATTTCCACCCTAGAGTCTTATATAGCTTCAATATAATAATTTACTGAAGTATTATACTGTATTTTTCTTTTTCATCTGTTTTTCTGCTGATCAGTCTGACAATAGGCTGGCCAGTCTCACAATTCATTCTGGATCTCATCTACTCTTACTGCTTCAGTTTAAATTTCTAACAAACTGAAAGATATATCTAGGGGGTTGTGCACACAGATTCATGCACATTGTCCTATACTTTATAAGATCATTTAGACAAATTTCAAAGATTATTTCATCTGTATTTGGTTTTCACCAAATATGCTAACATTAGAACCAGACTTTAATTATAATATTTATTGACTCTTTGTGGAAAAGACCAGAGAACTGAGAATTTGGAACCTTACCTTTTAGTTCTAGCTTTGACCAAATCTTTAAGTGAGCTGATTGACTCATTCGACCTCTTTGGACCTGTTTTTCACCTGTGAAATGGAGATACTTTCCTACCTTACTTTTTAGTAATACCTTAAAAGTACAACACTTAAACAACACCATGATCAACAATGATATATGAAGACTAAAACAAGGCCTCAAATGTGAGATGCGCTTTATATATTCATGTCTACATTAATGTCATTAAATGTCATTCTGAATTTTGAAGTTTGGGTTCATGTTCTATTTAAAATATATATACATCTTGTAGGAAAAGACATGGTTTTGGCCATGGAGAGAAACTGTAAAAATTGTTACATATATGTTAAACATATATGTTAAAATTCTAGTATTATGATGAAGAAAATAGTGAAATGTTTCTTGGTACAATGAAAAAAAATCACAGTTTCCAAACTTTATAGATATTCCATGTTGACTTTAATCATGAGAAAAGAGAGGATAAAGAGACAGTGAAGAAAATGGCTTTTACCTAGATAGATGAGTTAGGATTTTTTGTTTTCACTTTAATTTGATCAAAAGAGCCAACATAAAGGAACAGATTATCTTTGTAAATAAATATTATAGAAAAATTCAGGAATGTATTTATGTTAAGATGTTTTTATGATCTAGTACCAAAATACTGGATATCCATACCTGTCCCTAGCAAAATCTGAATCTAAGTAATGGATTTATAATGATGTGAAAAATTCAAGTCTGGAAGTAAAAATAGTCATGTATGAATGAGAAAGCTAACAGAACATTTCTGACAGTACAAGAATTAATAAGATACCAAGTGATGTTTTGTGGTATTTAACTGCTTGAAAATTATTAATAATGAAAGTAATAATAATAGATAACACTTACAGTTATTTCTTAGGTGCTGGACATTGTTCTTCCCAAGTGCTTTATAGACGGTTGATTCATATACTCCTTGTAACTCCTTGAGATAGTTTCTATTATTATCTCCTGTATATAAAAGGAAAAAGCACAGAGTGTCTAAGTAATTTATTCAAAGTCAAACAGCTAGTAAGTGGTAGAGCCGAAGCAAACTCAAGCAGTTTAGCTCCAAAACCCTCATTATCAACCACTATGCAGAACAGCCTAATAAAGGCATACTGTCAGTAAAATGCAATGGAAAAGTAAACTCAAAGCCATAGCAGATATGGTATTAAAATTGGGTTGTGCATTTGAAAGATTTAGAGTTAGATTCACTTATAGAATTGTTTTCACAAGTATATTAACTATATTTTTTATGTCAAAACACTATACAAAGGCACTAATGAGGTATGAATGTTAGCTGTTTCTATCACCATCATCATTACTGTTATCAACTGTCTGGTTGTTAATTTTCTCAGTTAAAATAACATGCTAACTAAGCTTATAAATATTATATACTAAATATTTTCTAGGAAAACCCAGATTTTTGTAATTGTGCTTCATATACATATTATGTTATACACACACACACACACACACGATGAGATTGGAGACTACGCTTTTAATTACTATTTTCAGTGCTTGCTTAACACTTGCCACTTAATAGACTAATAATTAGTGTGTTTTGAGTAATCAATAAATGCTACCAGAACAAATCAACCGATTACATAATAATCCTATTGGTTAACAGCTTAAAGTAAGGAATTTAGATTCCTTTAGGATGTGATCTCAGCCCATTACTTCTTAGTTGCTCAAATCTTTTCTATTTGGTTCTGTCATACTGTGATTATTCAGAATGGTTAAATAATCTTAGAAATTACTGAACCTGATGATAACTTTAATTTCAAGACTTTGAAGTACTCTCCTTGATGCTTCACTACTTTTATGGTTGTCTTCAAAGTTCACACTGTCTCATTTACAAAAATCTCTATGTAGATCTATTGCAAATTGTATATAATGTTTCTTGTGCTCATCATACCCTCATCAACATATTTTGAGGTTATTAATAGCATGATAATTTTGAAGTGTTATGTAAAAGAAGAAGCCTTTTATGTAAAGGAGATCACATTAATCCAAACTGAAGTTTATGCAGTATAAGCTTGAGGGAAAAGAAATTTGAATGCAAATCAAATTGGATTTTTCTGGAAATATCTCTTTAAGTCTGTGAGGAAACCATGGTAGCTGTGATTAAAATTTGTTTTCTTATTCTCTTGTATTTGATTAGAAAAAAAGAAAAGTTCCTGTCCTTTTGGAAAAGTGTTTGTTAAAAAGGAACTTTACAACACTTCCAATCCTATTTAATTATTCCTTCAATAGGCATTGACTTTCACCAGGGTAATGTGAGCAGAATTAGGAGTGAGGCAAACACATAGAAATAGTGGATCAAATGAGAGGAGATCATAGAGACAATAAGGAAAGACTGCTCTTTTCACAAGTTTTCTGGTAAAGAAAAGAGTAGGAAGAGATCGTATTAAAGAAAAACCCAAATCACAGGCTTAAGAATTCTTGCCAGCCTCAGAGATGCTCTTGATAAAGCATAAAAACAAGGAATGGGGCGTCCTCTACCCTTTAATCAAAATGGCATTTAATTTTTAACCTTATTTTTGTAAGAGAGCTATTCTTTTATTTTCCTCATGAGCTCTTATTTTGCCTTACATCTTCCTTAAAAACCATGGTTTTGGCATCTGAGAAATAAAGCAAGGTGAGGAGATGGAGTGTTGTGGAGGAAGAGAGAAGAAATGCTATTTTAGACAGCAGCCAGGGAAGGAAGGTTTCTGTGATAGGTGATGTTTCAGTAGTAACCATGGTAAAATAGAGCATCATGACAAGCAGATGATTAGGTAGGAGAACTCCAGGCCAAAGGAATAGCAAATGCAAAGGTGTTCACGAGGAGCTTGAAAAACAATAAAGAAGTTAGTGAGGGAGACTGTGGTAAGATGATGTTGTAGCGAGAGCCAGGGACAAGATGATAAGGGTATTTAAGGTGATAGTAACAACTTTGGATTTTACCTAAGTGAAGTGGGAAACAGTCTGAGTGCTTTGAGAGGGGATGTGTCATAATAGGAAATACACATTAAAAGGATCATTCCAGCCACTGGGTGGTAAATAAATTTTTAATATGCATCAGATTATGTAGGACCTTACAGAACATGGTAAGGCAGGGTGCCTGGGTGGCTCAGCTGGTTGGGCATCTGCCTTTGGCTTGGGTCATGATCCCAGGGTCCTGGGATCAAGTCCCACATAGGGCTCTCTGCTCAGCAGAGAGCCTGCTTCTCCCTCCCCCTCTGCCTGCCTCTCTGCCTACTTGTGTTCTCTATCTCTCTGTCAAAAAAATAAATAAATAAAAAATCTTAAAAAAATTTAAAAAAAAAGAACATGGTGAGGCATCTGAAATTTAATATAAATGTGACTGGGAGCCACTGGAGTCATATGAACAAGGTATGAAATAATCTTTATGATTTAAAAGGATCATTTCAGTGCTATATGGATAATAGTGTTTAGTAAAAACAAGAAGACCAACTAGGGGACCATTTTGGTGGCTCAAGTAAGAGAAAACAGTAGTTTGGATAAGATAGCTGGAAGAGAGTATAGTGAAAAGTGGTTGGTTTTAGATATGTGAAAGTTGAGATAAAGGAATTTGATGGATATAGTAGAGTCAAAAACAATTCCAAGTTGTGGAGACTGAATAAGTTGGTAAATGATTTCCTGAGACAGGGCAGCTTGGAGGAGCGGTGCTTGTAGGCATGAGGAATCAATCATTCTTCTTTGGACATGTTAAATTTGAGATGGTCCCAAGCTTTCAAATTAGAATGTGGATTTAGCAGTTGGATATAGGACTGTGGGATTCAGCAAAGGGTTTCCTCTAAAGAATGAAATTATTGAGTCATCAGGAAGAAGCAGATTATGCCAGACATTTCCAGTCCTCTGCTTTCCAGGTATATGGTAAAACTACATTTCTTAGTTCCTTTGTGGTTAGTTGGGTTTTGGAATAGCTTTGAGAAGAAGCTATTCTAGGCAAAACCATTTAACTTCAGTATGAGGGCCTTAAGAACTTTTCTGCCATTATCTACAGATAGTTCTCCAGAGGGTGGCTGCTCCATCTATCTGGGTCCCCAAATGAGGATAACACGTAGCATAACTTCCAGGTGACTCACAATGCCATAGCATGAATGAGAAATCAACCTTGTGGTTTTAGTCTCCTGAAATATGGGAGGTATTTGTTATTGTAGCATAGCCTAGCTCATCCTGAGTAATACAGATATAATTAATGCTATAGGACTGAATGAGATCACATAAAGAATAAGTATGAAAGAAGACAACAGGTCCAAGGATTGAGCCATGGGACACACCAACATTTCCTAAGTGCAAGGAGAAAGAGGATGTAGATCAGGAAGAGGAACTGTCTTTGAGTTATTTATTTATTTAAAAAATACCATATTTACTATTATTATAGTTGTTTAAAAACTGGCAGATATTTAATAAGAGTACTTTTCCCCATTGGGCTGGGTGGAGGAGGGAAGGCAAGAGAATACAACTTCAAATATTATGATCAATTACAGCATGCATTTGCAGTTTATACAGATTCTTCTGAAACAATTTTGCCTGTTGTTTCTGGCATAGTTACATGATAACCCACTGCTCATAGTCTGTGCTTTACTTTATTATTTCTTCATATGTTAATGATTGTGGTAAAGAATTATGGCATATTTTGGTGTGTGGATAGTCTAGGATATCATCCTCTAGTAAAATTTAATAGCAGTGTTAAATTTATCAAACAAGTAGGTCATTAGACTGAGGTGCCTCTAATACTATGGTGGCCTACGTAAGCAAACCAAAATCTAAGCCTGCAAATGCCTCCAGGTCATTTACAAATCAAAACACTAAAGACAACTAATCATGGAGAGCCAACTAGGGTTTTAGCTACAGCCAATCAAATAATAAATAGGCTTTCTTCCCTTTCTAACTTTATGTAAGTCTTTCCCTGAGTTCTTATTAGGGGGAGTAATCCTAACAAATTCCAGTTTGGCGCTGCCCTATTCCAAAGATAATGCTCAAATAAAACTCCTAAAAATTTTAATATGCCTCAGTTTATCTTTTAACAGCTTATACGAAGGTTTTGACTGCATTTCCTATTTTGTTAATTGCAGAGTTATTTTGTTTTCCTTAGTTGGATTATGTATTCCTAAACTTCAGTTTTACATGAATATTGGATCATTTTGAATGATAAGTATTTGGTCCCTAAATGACATCCTTTAGAAAAACATGATGTAAGCACCCACACTCCCGCACATACACAACGTACTTGAATTTTATAATTCACCCTGAGCAACGTGTAATCTTTGCTGTCCTCATTTTATTGCTCGATACTCGATAGGCAAAAATGTTGGTTTTATGTATCTTGATGACAAAATAAAACAAAGCTGCATCTGTTGCCATGTTCCCTTGTTAGGATCAAAAAGCTTTACAGCAAATGTGAAAGTGACCTGTTTTCATCAGTGTCAGATATTAGCTTCATTTATAAATGTGTATTTTGAAACTCTACTCTACTGCTCTTCTTCCATACAGAGCATTCATTTCAATGCTGTCATAATTTAATACATTTGAAGACAATTTAATCTATACTTATGAATCCAAATTTCTGTTAAAAATAAACTACTGTGATAATACTAATAGAAATAGCACTACCCAGGTGATTGCTGGGTGAACAGATACATTTTTAACATGGCTAAGCACATGCAGACAGATGTTGACAATTGTGGCAAGGTGGGAGTTTTGACATTGATTTTAAAACAGGCCACAATTTCAAAAAACATGGATAATTTTTTGAAAGGACATACATTTTTATTATTTGCATATTGCCCAATCATTTCTCTCTTCTCATTGCTGAAAAGGATTTGGGTTTCCTTTATCTTGACCCCACCCATGTAAGTCCTGCTATTGCCAGATTGACTTGGGTTTTCTGAGGGGCTAAATCTCAAAAAGGGAGGGAGGGGTAGAAGAGCAAAGAGAAAGGGTGGAAGGACAAAGAGTACACAGACTAGGGGCAAGAATTTTGTGATTAGAAGGTAATAGTAGCAAAAAGATTAGGCAACAGGTTCAAGTAAGACTTGGGGTGGAAAGTGGTGAAGTGTCAAATGGCAGAAATGGAATTTCCTTTACAGTATTCTAGAGAGTCAATTTCTGACGGTGAGAAGTGGAGTTCATTTTGAACTCCACCTATCTGAACTCTGCTTCTTTAAAGACAAATTCTGGGTTGAACCAGGCTGTTCATTCATTCAATCATTCATTCACTTGACAATTATTTGTACAGGTCCTACTAAACGCCATACATTTTTCTAGGCCCAGGAAATACAGTAGTAAAACAAGTAGCCCCAAATCTTGTTCTCCAAGGAGCTTATGTATAGAGAGACATTAATTAAACAAATAAAACAGATCAGTAATGACTAAGGAGACTGAATCAGCAATCAAAAACCTCTCAACAAAGAAAAGCCCAAGACTACATGGTTTCACTTGTGAATTCTACAAACATTAAAAAAAAAAAAATTAACATCAACCATTCGCAAACTCTTTCAATAACTTTAGGAGAAGAAAGCACTCCCAAACCCATTATGAAGTCAACATTACCCCAATATCTAAGGATACTACAAGAAAACTACAGGCCAATATTCCTGATAAAAATAAATGCAAAATTTCTTAACAAAGTATTGGCAAACTGAATTCAGTAGCACATTAAAAAGAACCTTCCACCATGATCAAGTGGAATATTAACCCTGGAATGCAAAAATGGTTCAATATCCATAAATCAAAAAAAGTGACACATCACATTAATATATGAAAGATAAAAATCATATTATTATCTCAAATGGTGCAGAAAACATCTGACAAAATTCAACATCCTTTCATGATAAAATACTTAACAAACTGGGCATAGAAGAAATGCATATCAACATGATAAAAACCATATATGACAAACCTTATATTCAACAGTTAAAGACTGAAAACTTTCCCACTAAGATCAGAAACAAGAAAAGGTTTCATCACCATTATTCAGCATAGTACTGGAGGGCCTAGCCAGAGCAATTAGGCAAGAAAAAGAAATCCAAATTATAAAAGAAGATGTAAAACAGTGTCTGCAGATGTTATAATAAAATATATATATATATGTATACATATATAATATATAATCATATGTATATATATACAAATACCAGTGTGTGTGTGTGTGTGTGTGTGTGTGTATATACACATACCCTAAAGACTCCACCAAAAAACTGTTACAACTAATAAAACAAAATCACTAAAGTTACAGGATACAAAATCAACATACAAAATCAGTTTGTTTCTATACACTAACAATAGATTGGACTATCTGAAAAATAAAGAAAACAATCCCATTTACAATAGCATAAAAATAATAAAAATTAAAACTCTGGAATAAATTTAACCAATGAGGTAAAAGATCTGTACACTGAAAAGTATTAAGACATTGATGAAAGAAATTGAAGAAGATACAAATAAATGGAAAGATATTCCATGCTCATGGATTAGAAGAACTGATATTGTTAAAATATCCGTAATACCCAAAGCCATCTGTAGATTCAATGCAATCCCTAAAAAAAAATCTAATACTATTTTTCATAGAAATAGAACAAAAATCTTAAAATTTACATGGAACCACAAAAGACTCAGAACACCCAAAACAATCTAAAGAAAGAAAAAAGTTAGAGGCATCATATTTTCTGATTTCAAACTGTATTACAAAGCTACAGTAATCAAAACAGTATGGTATTGACATTAAAACAGAAACATAGCCAATATATTCAATGGAACAAAATTAAGAGTGCAGAAATAAACTCATACATATACAGTCAACTAATATTTGACAAGAGAGCCAAGAATACTCAATGTTTTGGGAAAGGAAAGTCTTTTCAATAAATGGTGTTGGGAAAACTGGATAATTGGACATCATTCTTAAACCAGTCACAAAAAGTAACTCAAATGGATTAGACTTAAATGTAAGACCTAAAACCATAAATCTCCTACAAGAAAACTTAAAGAATAAGCTCCTTGACATTGGTCTTCATAATGATTTTTTTTTAAAGATTTTATTTATTTATTTGAGAGAGAGAGAGAGAGAGCATGAGAGAGGGGAGGTCAGAGGGAGAAGCAGACTCCCCGCCGAGCAGGGAGCCCGATGCGGGACTCGATCCCGGGACTCCAGGATCATGACCTGAGCCGAAGGCAGTCGCCCAACCAACTGAGCCACCCAGGTGCCCCATAATGATTTTTTTGATACGATACTAAAAGCACAAGCAACAAAAGTAAAATATATAAATGGGACCATATCAAACTAAAAAGCTTCTGTACAGCAAAAGAAACAATCAACAAAATGAAAAGACTACCTACGGAATGGGAGAAAGTATTTGCAAACCACATATCTGATTAGAGGTTAATTTCCAAAATATATAAGGAACTCATAAAAATCAACAGAAAACAAAACAAAAATAAAAACAATTCAACTAAAAATTGTGTAAAGGAACTGAATAGACATTTCCCAAAGAAGGCATCCAAATGGCCAACAGGTATATGAAAGGATACTCAACTAACTAACCATAAGGGAAATGCAAGTAAAAACCACCATGAGGTATCACTTCCCACCTGCTAATTCTAATAAAACAAAGCAAAACAACAACAACAATAACAAAAACTGCACAAGAGATAACAAGGGTGGGCAAAGATGTAGAAAAAGGGAATCCTTGTGCACCCTTGGTTGGAATGTAAATTGATAAAGCCAATATGGAAAACAGTATGGAGATTCCTCAAAAACTTTTAAGAGAACTACCATATGACCCAGAAGTCCCACTTCTGGGTATATATTCAAAGGAAATGAAATCACTATTTTAAAGAGATATCTGCATTCCAAGTTCAATGCAGCTTTATTCACATTAGTCAAGACACGGAAACAACCTAAGTGCCCACTGACATATGAATGGATAAAGAAAAAAAAATACACACAAAATATATATATTATATTCAGCCATAAACAAGAAGAAAATCCTACTATTTGTGATAACATGGATGAACCCTGAGAGCATTATGCTAAGTTAAATATATCAGGCAAAGATAAATACTGTATGATCTCACTTTAATGTGGAATTATAAAAAGCCAAACTCATAGAAACAAAGAGTAGATTGGTGGCTGCCAGGGCCTGTAGGGTGAAGAAATGGGAGGATGTTGGTCAAAAAGCACAAACTTACAGTTAGAATATGAATAAATTCTGGGCATATTGTTGTGCAGGTTGGTGACTATAGTTAACAATACTGTATTGTGTACTTGAAAGTTGCTAGGTGAATAGATTTTAAATGTTCTCAGTGCAAAACAAACAAAAAAAAAGACAATGATATGAGGTGACGGATGTGTTAATTAACCTTATTACGGTTATCATTTCACAATAGATATGTACACCAAATCATCACACTGTATATGTTAAACTTATATAATGTTACATCAGTTACATCTCAATAAAGCTGGGAAGAAATTAAATTAGTAAAGTATATGTCAGAGAGTAATAAATTAGCTAAAAAGAAAAATAAATCAGTAAAGAAAGGAAGTGTGGGATTGGGGCAGACATTCTAAAATGGAATATCACAAAAAAACCCCAAAACCTCACTGAGAAGGTGACCTATCTGCAAGTCCTGACATTGAGGGTGAAATCCAGAAAGACATCAGAAGAAGAATCATCCAGAAAGAGGGCAGAACAAGAGGAAAGGCCTTGAGTTAGTAGAACTGTTGCCTGTTCTAGGATGAGGAGAAGCTTGGGTGGCTGGGGTCAAAGGTGGTGGGAGTTAGGAGAAGAGACCAGAGAGGCAAGAAGAGCATATGTGTGGGTTTATTTTAAGGACTAACTTTTACTCAATATGAGATAATCTTTTGAAAAATCTGGAGGTACGCATATGAAATAATTAAAGAGATAATTGTTTTACTTACATCAAGGTATATTGCACATTATTCTCTTCCAATTTCAGGCATAAATTAAAATGGAGTGGATAGAGCCATTTACATTAAAAATCCAGTTATGAGATTGATTGTTTTTGTGAAATTATCTTTGGAAACTGTAAAGTTCTAATTAAACATTGGTTAAGTAAAAATAAATATGTAAAACACTTTGCAAAGAGCTTCATTCCTAGGAAGCTTAAAATAAAGACAGCTATAATTATTGCTATCATCAGAGTTTCTCCCTCTTGGTGTGAGAGCCATCCTGTGGTACTAACACATCAACTACACACACACAAATAAGGGGAACAATGTTTTATGTGATGATAATTTTTTATAAACTATTTTTTTGGTAAGTTTTGGGGGCAGTGATTGTACTCTCTTATCTTCCCTCTATCACAAATTGTTTTTCAGCTGATGTAAGGTATGTTGAAAGGGCAAAGCAAGAGTTAAATGATAACTCCTAAGAAAAGTGTCTGGGACAAAATGAGATAGATTTTATTTCCCCTTAAGCCAGGGTCTGTGCTGAGAGGTAAAAGAGTATACTCTAAATTCAATATTAAATGTGTATAGAGAGATAACTACCTTCAACCCACAAAAAGCAAAGGACAAGGGAATGTTCTAAGAAGCCATAAATGCAATTCACATGAAATTTTTGTTTGGTTGGTTTTTGCTTGAAATTTCTTCAGACCTGCCCTCTCCTGCCTCCCATGGTATGAGGCAGCAGACACAAACTCAGCCTGGGGAACTGGGCCCAAGCACCAGTGTGACAAAATGGTGGCAGATAATGGGAATTAAATGAGAAGTCTACTGAGCAGTGTTCTCTGGAGGCCAATAGGTCTAGTCAGGATAAGGCAGTGGATATTAGGCAGAAGGATTTTATACTGTTTACAGTGTCTGCCAATGTCTCTATTTCCCGAGTCTTGCTTAGTGGACATTTCAAGGAAGACAGGAAGAGTATATCTAATCACATCCAAACACTTCAATCTTCCAGAAGCCTAGGCCAGAGTTGAAGAAAGTTGTTGCAAAGCACACTTCCTATAACACAGCTGTGGCATATGAAAGACTGTTCTACATATGGTAGAAAGATGTCGAGTCCATGGTCTTAAAATATCTAGGATTGAGGGGCACCTGGGTGGCTCAGTCGTTATGCGTCTGCCTTCGGCTCAGGTCATGATCCCAGGGTCCTGGGATCGAGCCCCACATCAGGCTCCCTGATTCGTGGGAAGCCTGCTTCTCCCTCTCCCTCTCCCCCTGCTTGTGTTCCCTCTCTCGCTGTGTCTCTCTCTGTCAAATAAATAAATTAAAAAAAAAAAAAATCTAGGATTGAATCCCAATGTGGTCTGGCCTTGAGTCATCTCTCTACCTGCTCTACTCTATCAGTTAAATAGAGTAACATTTAATCCTAGGATTAGATAAAATAAGGTGTAGTGTGGGATGCAGAGCAGGTATGCAAGGAAGTATAAATATTAATATTAATTTTAGTGAGTTGGGATCAATGAAAGTTGGATATTCAGGGTGTCTTAGGGTTTACAATTATCATTCCATCATATTCAAATAATTGAGTAATTGTGTTATGGTCAACAACAAATAAATTTATCATTTTCACTCTCCTCACACCAGACAATGAACAAAATAAAACTGCCTTTCAAGTAATAATTCATTTTGGTGACCACACTTCTTTTCGCTAATTCTCTTTACCTTTGGGGAAAGGTAGAAAGAAAGAAAATATCAAGTACACTTAATAAAGTCATTGCATTCCTTAACTCTAACTTTTACTTCCTTCCTCTTAAAATTATCATTTCTATACTTATACATCAAAAAGAGAGTCAATTTAAGTCTCTCTCTCTCTTTCTCTCTCCCTCTCTCTCAGCATACAAGGTCATTAATTGCTATTGGGACCTTCATAAACCCTAGTCTGCCGATGGGGTGAGAACTCTATTGTTAAATGTATTATGGCAGGACTGTCTTTGGAGATTGCCTGCTTGATTGCTTTGTAAAGGCCCAATGGCACACAGCAATTAAAATCCATAGACCTCTATAACCCTTCTGATGTTTTATGGGCCTTTTTGTGTCCTTCGGTAGAGTTTACCATTTGTGTATTTCCCACTGGGTCTCTCTTTCAAAACTCTAAGTGGGATTTTTTTTTAATCCACTGTGATAAAGCTAGTTATACATCATGTGAAAGGTTAATGAATATTTTCCAAAGGAGCATATGTTTTAAGTCAGAGAGTGAAAGTTATAGTAAAAAATGGTTATATGAAAATGAATAATATTTTCCTAATCTCATCAGAGTTAATTTGTATAAACCTCACCAATACCTGTGATTCCTAAAGTAAAGCATAGTTTGGAAGATTGAACTGACCTCAAAAATGAAGGAAGTGACTCGAGTTTACATGAAAAGCCCACTTTTGAACCTACTGCACAGAAAATGCATGGTTCCACTGTCAAGTTTTTACAACATGCAGAAACAGATACATCTATTTATTTTCTATTTCACTGGAACTAGAAGTTTCCCCTAAACAGAAGGCTTTGCAAACAAAGATTCCTAGCTTCGGTCCAGATTGAGAAATTTGATATTGTAATAACCAGGGAGAAGCCAGAGAGGAGACCACCAGAGTGGTGTTAAGGAAGACAGCACAGCTGAGTGTGAGCTCTAGTTCGGAAAAGGCTCACAGCACCAGGTATCTTTCTACTTTCAGCACCGCTATCAGAAGCTCCCACAACTCTAAAAATTATTAGTATTTCATAATGCCTTCGGTCATTTGAAATTGTAATTGCTTGCTTTCTCTATATCCTTCCTTTCCCCCCTATTTCCTTGCTCTTCTTTCTTTCCCAGTGTGTCCATTCTCACATACTCAAAGGGCACTTAGGATTCATCATTGGAAAAGTGATTTGAACATTTTAAAAGTAAATTATGCAGTGTCTGGAGATCTGGAGCATTATTGAACTTAGAAAGTGAACACTGAGCTTCAAAATGTACTCTGCATGAGGTTCACATATTCTATAACTTTACAAACTATTATTTTAGGTGTAAATGGTAGATCTGAGAAGAGGACAAGTCCCTTCTTAAAATTTTCTAAATCATGTTCCAAAAGACATTTTGTGTACTGTAGCTGGGAGAAACGTGATTATTCTATCATGTTGTAGGTGGTGTGGGAGGAAAGGAAGATGAATGTAATGATAATGCATTATTATTTAATGGAGAGAGGACTAGTTCTTAATCCCCATTACCAGATGGTCACAGATCAACAGGAATAATTCAGGAGCTCTTCGTCTAGCTCCATGGGGTTCTTATCTACTTAAGAACACATATTGCAATATGCTTTTTAAATATTATGCTTTTAAAATTTCTAAATGTTATTGCTTTTAAAATTATTATGTCAAGTATCAACTCCTGAAACTGTAAATAAATTCAGTCTAGTTAACAGTGCTTTCTAGATCTATATTGTCTAAAGTATTGTCCATGCTCTTTGTGCATCTAGATCACCTTTTATGCTTGTTTAAAAGATAGATTCTTGGGCTATTCACTTGAATTGAGGTATTTGGGAATATTCACTGAAGGCAATCTCCTCACAAGGTCCTTAAGCATAGAAAAATGTGAAAAACCTCATTTTAGGGTTTAAATTCCACATTTCTTTTATTCAAGTAGGAGTTGGTCCTGAAAATAAATGCACATTCTAGGCACTATGTAGGTGTTTTACAAACAGTCACTCATTCAGTATTTTCAATATTCTTGCAAAGTAAGTCCCATCACTTCTAATTTATAGATAACCTTTAGTTTTCTTCATTTATTCAACAAAAATTTTTCTTTACAGTACAATTAGCCTTCTGGGTACTGGAAAGAATGATGAATTAGACAGTAGCTATTCTTGAGTAGCTTTCAGTATACAAGTGATCTGAAGAAAAGTGGAGCTTTTAGATTTTCTAATTTCTTACTTACATTTTAAATGAGGCCAAATCCCCAAATCAATAATTAAATGAATTAGTATTTTAGATATATATTATTTATATATCGACATTATATAATATACATATTGAAAAAAATATATACTTATGCATGTATACATTCTTTCCTTGAAAACCCCATGGTAAGGGATTGAATGGCCAAAATTTTAGTTCTCTATATTAATGATCTCTGAACATATGTGAATTTATGACCTTTATAATAAATATGTGAATAAAAGCTTTACTATATCTTTGCATAGTAGAATGCTAACAAAGAAAGCATAAGGACTTTCTAGAAGACTATCTAATAACATTATATCATACTGGAAAGAGAGGACATTGGTGGCATTTTGAGTGGGTTCATATTATGACTATATTATCTAATAGTTTCATGACTTTAGGTAAGTATTGTAACTCACCAGGTTAAGTTAAACAATTTTCTTATTTTAGATATTTGGCAAATTCGTCATTATTTCTGAGCCTCAGTTTCCTTGAATGTAAAATGGGTAAAATACTATTGCTTTTGAAGAGTAGCTTTAAAAAGTAAAAATTAAATATGTAAAATATGTTGTTCAAAATAGAGTTAAGACAGTTTAGTTCAGTTAAATTATCTAAGTGAAGCTAGGTATTACAGCATTAGTTTTAGAGCACTTTACCCTATTGGAGACTATCAGTGCATTTGTGACTATGCATGTATTTTCTGTAATGGGGAGACAATTGATTCTATATTACTGTAGCATCTTTGCTTATGGTGTACCTACAAATTCACCCTTGTTAAATTGCTCTTGATTAATAGACAGCTATAGTATAGTTATCATTGTAGAAAGACAAGGCAAACATAACTATTTTAGATTAGGCTGCTTTGACACTCTACCTCAGTGGTTAAAAAATGAGTACAATAAGGATGGCAAATATGTGATATTTATATTGCCAATCTTTCTTTCCCATCTCACTGTTACATTGCTAATAAATCACTGCATTCGTATGATGAGGCTGACCTCAAAATACTCATCAACACAAGCAGCCATTACCAATAAATGAGAATTGATAACCTAATTGAAACTAACAGTTTTTTCAGCTCAGTTAGTAATGCAGAGTTGATCAGCATCACCATGATCTAAATCCACACCAGATTAATTTTTTAATCAAAAAATATCTTGTTCATTTACATTTGGGTATTTTTCTACAGTGTATGAATACATTCATTATCCCAGGCACACCTTCCCAAATGTACGGTCCCAGGGAAATCAAATACCTAATCAGATTCTATTTTAGAAGTTTGGACATGAAACAAAGACAATAAAACAGTTTTGAAGTATTCATCTATGGTATATCCTAAGAAATTCTCCATTTTGAGTATTTTTCCTCCTTCAAGAGATATATATATTTAAAGACACAAAATCAAATTTTCCTTTTGCGTGTGCTAAGTTAAGACTACATTAGGCTCCAGTTATTTCTCAAAATTCAATTAAAACATGCCACCCCTGTTTATATCTGTGCCATGCCATTCACAGGCACCATTTTATCAGTTTTTTAAAACTTTCATCTTCCAAATTTATGGACATTTTTAGTATATAAATACCAAGCTGAATGTTGCTGGAGGGGAGATGGGGGTGGTGGGGTACTGGGTGATGGACATTAAGGAGGACACTTGATGTGATGAGCACTGGGTGTTGTATGCAACTGATGAATCACTAAATTCTACCCCTGAAACTACAATACACTATATGTTAACTAACTTGAATTTAAATAAAATCATTAAAAAATCACATTTTTTTTCTGCATCGGGTTACATAAACAAATTCTAGATGGACTAAAAGTAAAGAGCAAAGACGTAAGTGGAAAGACCAAAACTTTAAAATTCACAGAAGAAAACAATGTTTATAATATAGAAACATTTAAATGGTTAATTTCAAAACTAATGTTGAATGAGACAAAGTCATTTAAATGTGTAATATATATTTATGTTTATGACTAATCCAAGTCCACCTTCAAATACACTATAACTCTTCAAGGGTTTTAGAGCATTCACAATCCCTCCCTCCCATCCCTTATAAAATTTCTGTCATTCATTTACTTATCTCTATGCAATCACACAATTAATTGTTACTTACTATAAATACTTTCAGAAAAACTGTTATTAAGAAAAGAAAAATAAAATGTTTTATTTTACCCTTAAAAAAAGTCATAGAATTGTAAATACAGTACCAGTCATTTATACAAAACATTTAAAATACAGAAAACAGTACTACACATTGGTTATCAACATACATATGTAATTTAAAAAATGAATTGTGTTAACAGACTTCAATATGGGATATGGAGGACAGAGGTTAAAGGGGCCAGGAGTTTCCAGAAGACTTTGGCTATATCTGTAATATTTCATTTCTTTAAGATAATATTTGAAGCAAATGTAAGTATTTGCTAATTCTTCTTAGTGGTGGGTATATGGGAAATGTTATATACTTTCTGTACATTTCTGAATATCCAATGTCAAGATTCTGGTCACTGAACTACCTTTTGAGTAGCAAGGCCTTAGTTGATTTTCTGTTTAACCAAATGATAACTTCATCAGTTTGCAACAAATCCTGCTAATATCTTTGCAGGGAAAATGAGCAGAGTAAAAGATCAGTAATTTATCCCAGATGCCTATTACGGGGTATTTGGTAATTTAATGTAATCTTTAATAAAAACAAAATAAGATACACAGTTTTGCTAAAGAGCATGAATGGAGGTGTTTGAAGAAAATGTATTGGTAAGGAAGCAAGGAATCCTATTCTTGAAATACAGAATCAACCTGTCAATAAATCAATATCTATATCAATCAATCAATCTATCTATCCATCTATCTGTCATCCTTTAAATCACTTCTTTCCATTTTACTCTGAATTTTATAATGTCATTTACCAAGAATTCATGGTGACCTAGATGTATTTATACAAGTTACAAAAGTTGACCAAACAGGATTTAGGAAATAAGGTGCTATAAAATTTAACTAAAGTGAGGCAAACTTATTTTGAATTGTTTTTTTCTTTCATCAACATTTGATTTCCTGTTTTTAGAAGAAAATTTAAAAAAAATTATTTTAAGTGGATTAAAATAATTCTTCAACATCAAATGACTCTTACAAAACAGCAGTTAATGACTTAAGTCTCAATGATCACAAACATGTGAAATAAATAACAAAAAAATGAGATATGATCTCCCAAATTAAAAATCAGAACAAAACATATTTTAAATTATACTGTACTTTAAAAAACAAAATTGGATATTGCATCAACCTATAGAATAGATAAACAGAATAAAGTATAATAATGAAAAACAAGTAGGACTTTTTCTCATGGGCAAAACTAATTCCACTGGCCACACACAATTTTGAGAACATAGAACAACAGAAACAAAGAGGTCTATTTGAAAAGGGAAGTAAAGCTCATGCATAAATCCGATGGGGGTACATATATCTCCTTCCAAAAAGAAAAGGCCCTTTGATAGTGATGTCTGACAGTTCCTCAATCAAGATGATCAGAGGCCAGTCTCATTATTAAATTCCACAGATCTAGAAATATGCCATAAGAAAGGAGGTAGATTCAGACAGAAATGGATAAGCAAGAAACTATAAGTGGAAGTCAGATGTGTTTTGTGGTTGTTGTTTTCTTGCTGATGCTAAAGTACTCGAAGAAAAAGTGATTTGAATTTTAGTTTGAAATTTAGTTTTGATATTACTAACACATAGCCGTGAACTTCTTTATGTCACCTCTCTGGGCCTAAGTTTACTCAGATCTAAGATAAGAGTGGTAAACTGGTAATTTCTAATGTGCCACCTCATTCTAAATTTTATTTTTCTGTGATTATGATTATGGATTTCATTGCTATCAACTGATAAGAGCATAAGTAGAAGAACCTTGCACAAATTTAGGCTTAATATTACACCTGCTTACTAATTTTAGGTAAATCTCTCTCAATTCCAAACTAAGGAAAAACATATAAACAACAAAATATTAAATAAGAAAAAAGGAAATAACCTATTTTACTACTGTATGTTTTGGCCACAAGTCATTCAGTCAACTTACTGCAAAAATCTGGGAAGCATGACCACTGTGGTCTATGGATGCTTAAAAGCTTGAAGAGACAAAAACTTACTAAATCTAAAAGAAATTAGGTGTAGTCTACTGACTTGTCTCATCTCACATGTAAAAGATTTGAGGATGTATATACACTCACCATGTAAATAATACATACAATAGAAGTAATTGAAGAATCACTATAATCCAAGGTAAAACTTATGACTTGGGGAAAGACATTTAATATATTAAGTGGACAAATGAGATTTTAAAACCATGTGATTTCAGCATTTTAAAATGTTTTAAAGGTTATACAATATTATATTAGGAAGCAGCCACCTTTGAGACATCAGATAATTTGTATTTTGTGTTTTATAATTTTCTGAAATTTTTAACTATTCTATAATAAACATGTTCTAGTTTAAGTAATGCATGTCTGTTATCATTCACAAAATACAAAAGCCATTGACATTTTTCATGGAATAATTTGTTTTTTAATTTTCAGAAATATTGCTTGTCTTTTGCCTCATCATCCTGTTCGTCACTACCTTCCGTCCTATACTGATGCATAGATTATAAATCTCAGAAAACTAGGTAGAAAGTTGATGACTGCAAATTACACCCTAGATTACATAGCCTCTACAGTAAAATACTGTAGCTGGTATAAAAACAAGAAGAAACAAAAGTACTAATGTAGATTTAAGGTTAGAAATATACAGATAACTGTGATTTTCCATGTAATCTATCAGCTCAGAATGCCAAAGAGCTATGTAAATATAGATGCCAACATATAACCCATACATGGATAAATATATCCTGTATGCTTGACTGTGATCTAATCAAATGCATCTGATTATAGATTTAAGAAAGGTATACAAACAATACAGAGGTATACAGTGAATAAGGCCAAGTTCAATCCATATATGAAAACTTTCATTCTTTAAGAATTATTATATGGATTTGGTTTGTAAAAAGGTAAGAAAGAACCACAACTCTGAAGGTATACCTCTTGTAATAGTTTTCTATTACTGGCATTACAAATTACTACAAACAGTGGCTTAACAACACACACAGTTATCTTATAGTTCTGTAGGTTAGAAGTGCAGTACAAGTTTCAGTGGGCTAAAATCAAGGTGTTGTATTTCTTTCTGGAGACTCTAGGGGAGAATTTATTTCCTTGCCTTTGCCGACAACTAGAGGTTGCCCACAGTTCTTGGTTTGTAGGCAACCACTTCCCTCATCTTCAAAGTCAGCAAAATCAAATCTCATACTGACCCCTCTCCTATCAGCACATCTCTCTCTCTCTCTCTCTCTAACCTCAGCTGGATTATCCAGGATATAAAGTCCTAACTAATCACACCCACACAGCCCTTTTTGCTGTAGTATAATAAGAGGATAGGATATGGACATCTTTGGGAGGTCTTTGTTCTGCCAATCACAACTCTGAGGAAATATTATAGGAAACAAAAAATCATCCTAATGAGCAACTACAAATAACTGAGAGTAAAGCAAAATGGAAGTGGAGAAATGAAACATTAAATGCAGAGAAAAATGGTACAAAGAGGAAAACAATGATGAGATAACTCATTGAAGAAAAGAGGACAAAGCTATGCCTAAAAATTATGGGTATATATGAGTTAGAGAGAAAGAGAGAGGAGAGAATGAATAAGTGAAATAAACATATTAATAAAATATATGTAGAAAAAGCAAATCAGCTGAATAGTACTATGGAATATTTTCAGTAAGAGGGCTTATCTTTTTCCAGATGAAATTATGGAAGAGAGACCCACATATAGACATATTTTAGACAGATTTATTAAATTCAGAAAATTCAAAAACATACTACAGGCATTCAGGTAGAAAAAGTGTGAATTACCAAATGATAATAATCTAATTCTTCCTAGATTTCTTCTCCATCATGCTAAATGCTTAAAGAGTCTGTCACAAACTGTTTTTCAACTATGACTTCTTCTGATAAAAAGAAACATTTCAGGCCCTGTTTTAAAGCTATTTGAAAATAAAAAAATACATATTCTGATTGATTAAATGTAAATCAAAGCACATCTCTGGTACTTCTCAAAAGGCAGAGTTGCTAACCCCCTGTACTAGATAAGATATGGAAAGGCAATTCAAAAAAGAGGAAATACAATTAGCCACTCAACACAGGAAAAAGTGCATAACCTCTCTCTCTCTAATAATCAAATAAATAAAAAGACATTCAAATCATATGATGTAAGTTTCCTCTGTTAAATTGGCAATGATAGGTTCTTTCCATTAATTATAATATGAGATGTTAAAAATTGCAGTTATGCAAGCTCTAGATGTTATGATTTAGCATAATCTTTTAGGAAATCAATTTTGTATTATGTATTTTTTTAATTTATTTTTTTATTATGTTATGTTAATCACCATACATTACATCATTAGTTTTGATGTAGTGTTCCATGATTCATTGTTTGCATATAACACCCAGTGCTCCATGCAGAACGTGCCCTCTTTAATACCCATCACCAGGCTAACCCATCCCCCCAAACCCCTCCCCTCTAGAACCCTCAGTTTGTTTTTCAGAGTCCATAGTCTCTCATGGTTCGTCTCCCCCTCCGATGTTTAAAAAAATCTTAAGATTTCATATCCTTTGAGTCAATACATTATTTCCTAGGAATCTTCCCTAAGAAAACAGAGAAGCCTGCACACATTTATACATAAACATTCATTGGGTGATTTGTTATCACAAATATGAAACTCTAAATATCTAAGAATATGGGAGTGCTTAGATATATTATCATACAATAGGATAAATAATTAGGAAATCATTAAAAACTGTGTTTTTAAAGGAATATTTATACAACTAAAAAAAAACCCCACACAATCTAATAGTAGGAAAAAATGACTATATAAACTGTTTATATAGTGTAATAGTAATTAAATATATAAACATAAACATTAAAAAACAATGATCTTATCCACTGAGTCTCTCCTGATTGTGGGGATACAAGTATTTTTTAAATTAATTTTCTATTTTCCATATTTTTAAAGTAATACATAAAGTGAGTTAAAAGGAAAGAATCCCAGAATAAAGAATAAAGATTAAGGAAGAAAAATATCTAGAAGATGAGCAGAGCAGAAATTATGAAGTTTTGATAAGAAAAGTGTTGTACAGCCAAGAATTTTAAAATTAAAATATTGTAATTCATGTGAGAAAGGAATGTATGGACATTCTGAAATTTAAAAAAGAAAACCCATTATCTATATATTTTCTTGGAAAAGTTACTTGAAGATAAACATCTTCTGACCAAGTAAAATGTATACTGTGATTAATAATTTTGTGGAGAAGACTTACTTAAAAGTGATTAATTGGAAGGACTGAACACTCTTAAATAGACAGTTAAGTCCAAGTAATTATCATTAGTATAGTTATAGATTTTAACACAAATGTCAAAAATATTTGACAAAACAGTATTCATTTAAAAATAACAATGTAAGAGGTTCTTATACAACATAGGAGACTCCTGAACTCATCTCCTCCATGGACAGACTGAATCTACAGCTGCACATGGGGAAATTCACTCTGAAAGAAATCTAGAAACTAGCTGACTGACTGTAACACTTTGGATAAATGAGAAAATACCTTTATCACTCATATTGAAACAAGGCTCAATGCAGAGGGTACAGATAGAAACACTGATCTGCCAGTCCTTCTATGAAAGAGGTCTATTTGCACACTTCAGAAGCTGCTGATTGAGGATCAAGCTTCTAATTTAGCACACATGTAGGGGCTGACTGTGGTCCTTCCCACAGACTGGTGTAGCCAGTAGATACCACCTCTGCCTTCTCACTGAAGTCTGTTCAAAATCACCACTATCTCCCTAGAATGAGCTTGTACACATGTATGGTGCCCTAAGTTTGCAGCTGCTACACAATGGATGGTCCCCTAGATTGCCTGACTCTGAGAGCCAATGTTGCCATGAGTCACACAGGACTGTAGCAAACAAGGAAGCAGTTATTAATGGGGGAAGAACTATACCTTCATGGCTATATACCCAGGTCCAGCATAGAGGGAGAAGACAAAAAAATCCCATTTCCCTGTTTATCCTTGGAAAGGCCTTAACTATATGCATTTCTAGCTGTTGCCTGAGGACCTGGCTGGCTTCTACCAGCCTGCATATAGGTGCTGACTGTGGTTTTCCCCCACTTTGGGACACTGGCATATTTTGGCAAAAAAGCTCAACTACTGAGAGCCACTAAGAATAAAGAAGGCAACTGGGACAAACACAAAGATTTGAGAGGTAACCAAGAGCTTGAACCAGGCTCATTGATAAAGATAATCTCCTACAGGAGACAACTCCATCAAGACTGAGAGAAATGCATAGAAACCTACACAGAGAATCAAAGAAGATGAATAAACAGAGGAATATGTTCCAAATGAAAGACCACAATAAAACCCTAAAAACGGACCTTAAGAAAAGTAAGATAAGTGATTTACATGATAAAAAAATCAAAACAATACTCATAAAGATGCTCACCAAGGTCAGGAGAACAATGCATATATAAAGTGAGAATTTCAACAGAGACAGAATATATAAAAAAGGACCAAACAGAAATCATAAAGCTGAAGAATATAATAAATGGACTGAAAAAAATTATTGGAGAGTTTCAAAAGCTGACTGGGTCAAATGGAAGAAAGGATTAGTGGGTTGCCAGGTAGAATGGTGGGATTCATCCAATCAGAAGAGCAGAAAGAAAAAAATGAGAAAGAGTAAAGATAGCTTAAAGAACATATGGACAACATCAAACAGACCAGTATACACACTATAGACGTACCAAAAGGAGAAGAGACAGAGAAAGAGGCAGAAAGCATATTCTAAGAAATGACAGTTGAAAACCTTCCCAACGTGGGAAAGAAACAGACATCCATATTCAGGAAGTGCAGAGAATTCCAAATAAGATGAATTCAAAGGGAACCATATTAAGACATGTTATAACTAAAATGTAAATAGTTAAAGACAAAGAGATGATCTTAAAGCAACAAGAGAAAAGCAACTTGTTACATACAAGGGATCCCCCTGCCCCACCACAATAAGACTTATCAGGGTTTTTTTTCTGAAGAAACTTCCCAGGCTAGAAGAGAATGGCATGATATATTCAAAGTGCTGAAAGGAAAACAGAAACAGAAACAGAAACAAACAAATAAAAAAACCTGCCAACCAAGAATACTCTACCAGGCAAGGTTGCCCTTCAGAATTGAAGGAGAGATAAAGAGTTTTCCAAACAAGCAATAGTTGAGGGTGTCTATCACCATTCTACAAGCCTTAAAAGAAATGTTCATGGGACTTTTTCAGGCTGAAACAAGAGGACACTTTCATTACAGGAAAACATATAAATATAAATCTCACTGGTAAAGATAATACACATAATTTAATTCAGAACACTCCAACACCTTTGGAATGGTGGTGCGTAAATCATTTATAACTCTGGCATGAAGGTTAAAATACAGAAGTATTAAAAATAACTACAACTATGGGGTGTCTGGGTGGCACAGTCTGTTAAACATCTGACTTTTGGTTTCAGCTCAGGTCATGATCTCATGGGTTGTGGGAAATATATATGATATAAAGTTCAACCTGTTGTCGTAAGTTTAATATATAGAGATTTTATTTTATTTTATTCTATTTTACCTTACGTATGTCCTGAAGGCTGTTTAATTTTGGAGTATTGCTTATTAAACCTTTCCTCCCATTTTTTTAAAGATTTATTTATTTATTTGAGAGAGTGAGAGTGAGAGAGTGCATGCACACATGCAGGGGTAGGGGCAGAGAGAGAGGGAGAGAGAGAATCTTAAGCAGGCTCCATGTCCAGTATGGAGCCCAGTGGGGGGGCTCCATCTCATGACCCTGAGATCATGACCTGAGCCAAAACCAAGAGTCAGACACCTCACTGACTGAGCCACCCAGGCGCCCCCCACCCACTTTTATTTTCCTCTCTCACTTCATTAGTCCTCTTTGTTTTACCCTCCAGAACAGATGCCTCTAGCCAGGCGACTTTAAGTTTCCTCAACTCTTCCTTCTCTTCATGTTAGATAACAGTATTTCTTCACTGTTAAGAAGCTCAGTAAGAATCATGACTACAGAAATTCAGTAGAAAGGATGTTTATTTTGTGTATCCACAGCTTTTATTTCTACCCACTCTTCCACATTTGAAGAACACTGAATTAGAAGACACTATTTTCATCTGCATTCACCCAGGTTTTGGAACATGTATATTTTTATCTTATACAAAGATGACCAAGGTGTAGGCTCATATTTTCTATATTTGATGCCATACTACCACTTGTTAACTGGTTGTCAATTGAACAAACTACATAACCTCCTAGGCCTCAGTTTTCTCTTGTGCAAAAAAGGTCTGTTGGTGAAAATTAAAAGACAAAATATATAAACTAAACATACAGCACTATAAAAGTGCTTAGAGTAGATCTGGGCACATATAAAACACTTAGTACTTGTGAACTATTTTTAAATAAGCAAACAAAGCCCCTACCTTTACTGAATCTTCCTTGTGTGGTAATATCTCAGGATTTGTTAAGGATCTACCACAGCAATAACCCTCCCCTCCTTTTAGGCAATAATAAAATATTATACCCTGCATTTACAAATTTGATGATGTAATTCAGAACCTATTTCAAAATTTGAGATATTCCTAGGGCCCTAAATGTGAGAAAATGTCTCAGACTTGGATCCACCATTGTTCCTGGCCTCAGACAATAGAACCATTCTCAATGTAGATCTAACTGCTGATTGCATATCTTCTATTAGAAAAATCTTTGTAGAGACAGCATTTCATAGAGAAGCTTGAAATTGCTTGAACTGGTAGAAATTTCAGAAGAAATAAGTGATTCAAAGGAATGTAATGCTGAGTGTGTCCTGTGGTCAGGTAGTGGAGATAAAAGGATTTCCTTTGACCCTATAACAATGGTTATTGATTATCTTGTGATGAAAATGAACAACTATAATTCCTAGATGCTTTAAATACATGCTTCCATATCATCTTTGGCTTTCACAGGTGTGTGTGTGTGTGCACGTGTGTGCATGCCAATTTTAAAAATCCAATAAAACCAGAGAAATTAATATCCTTTGATTTTTCATGTTTTATTATGAATGGATCATGAATAAGCTTATAAGCTTATTCAACAGTTACTCTCTCTATGCTCCTTCATGCCTGTGGGATTATGTGACAATGTCCAATAGTTCTGAAAATAACTGGATATTCTTCAATGTGTACAACTCATCCTCAAATCCGCTAGTTTAAAAAACTATCTTGGCTTAATAGAGGGATCCTGATGCTAGAACAGAGTGGATGTATATCTGAGAGGAATTCTTGTTTTGATGTTATGGTTTCAAACCAGATATGGCAGATAATACTTCAGGCACTTTGATGAAATGTTTCTGGGAATCAATAAACCTTGAATTTCTGACATTTTTCTATGGATGAAATGATATCTACAATCAGCAAGAAAAAAAGTGCTAGCATTTCCTGTACAGATTTCCCACATATAACCCGGCAGTTTACAAACAATCTTTCTGTTTCTGTGCCTGATGATGAGGTACATAGCTCTAAGTTAAGAAATGAGGGAATTAAGTATATATGTTACTGTCATCGGTAATGGGCACAGTACTGTTCATTCAAGCACACATTCAGTATAAATGTATTAAAAATCTTATATGTACACACATATATATGAATGTAAATATACGGTTGCACATGTGCACACACACACACACACACATACACACAAAGACCCTAAGTGCTGAAGCTGTCATATGGGAACACTGATTACACTGTATTTGAGAAGAGTTGCATAAAATGGCAGCCCTGCACCAGATGCTTTATATACATAGGTAAATCAAACCAATATGGCGACACTCCTCAGTAATGTATGTCATTGAAGTTTAGGAAAAATAACAAATAAGGAGATAAACATAAAACTACCATGTGTGATATACCCTGAAGATGATAATATGAGAAATGGTGGTCACGGGAAGCAAATTATAGAAGTAGTAAGGGAAAGCTTTATTAAGGCAGTGAGGCCTGAAATTTGAGAGAGCTAGTCAGATGAAGAGCCTAGACAGTGAGCATTAAAGGCAGGAGGAAAAACATGTCTTCAAGAACACTGGAGCAGGAAAAGGTTTAACAACATTGAAATTATCAAAGACCAGCACAGCTGGAGAAGAGAAGGGGGGAAAAGAAAACAAACCCTCACAATAGGATTGGTAATGTGCTACTGGCTGGATCATACAGGTCCTTGGAAGGTATATTTAACAGTTTGGATTTTATTCTTAATGCAAGGGGAAGCCACTGCCAGCTTTTAAGTACAAGGGTGGTCGCTTAAATAATTGACTCTAGATATTATGTGATATAAGCCTGAAGCAGAGCGAGCACAGGGTAAAAGTGAGAATAACAGTTAAGAAACTATGGAATCCATCCAGGTGAGGAAGGATGGTGGCTTCACCGTGATAATGGCAATGGAAATAAAAATGGGCATATTCACTAGCATTTGAGGACCAAAAAATATCAAGAATTGGGAATGAATTATATAGGTTGTGATAAATAATTCTTTAACATGATGTAATAAAGAACAACCGTGGTTTTACAAAAGCATTTCATTAAAAAAGTGAATTATGAGTCAGATTAAAAAATGAATTTTGTTAAGAGCTAAAGAAACCACACTTTATTCAAGGGTCTAAAACAGGTGGCTAGCCTGGGATCATAATGGGGATCAAAGTAGTCATTTTTATTTTTAATATTTCAAAACCAATGCATTTTCTTTGATGAGGCAATATCAAATATCTATTTAGGAGTGGATGTTTAGGGCTTGATATGGAGAGACTTGTTAGGGCTTGATACGGAGAGACTTATTTAGCTTTTGGATTTTATTTATTTATTTGACAGAGAGAGAGAGACAGTGAGAGAGGGAACACAAGAAGTGGGAGTGAGAGAGGGAGAAGCAGGCCTCCCGCTGAGCAGGGAGCCCGATGTGGGGCTCGATCCCAGGACCCTGGGATCATGACCTGAGCCGAAGGCAGACGCTTAACCATCTGAGCCACCCAGGCGCCCAGAAGACTTCTAAAAAAATTACAGCTATCCTCACTCTTAACATGAAAAACTTAATACTTTCTAATTAACAAAATAAACACTAATATTACACTATATGTTAACTGGAATTAAAAAAAAAAAACCTTGACAAAAATAAACAAAAAACCTCTGAACAAACTAAGAAAAGAAGGGAACATCAACATCACAATAAAAGACTTCTAAAAAAATTACAGCTATCCTCACTCTTAACATGAAAAACTTAATACTTTCTAATTAAAGAGTAGGAAAAATGTAAAGATTTCTGCTCTCACTACTTTTATCTAACATCATGCTGTAGATCCTATCAAGTACTATAAGTCAAGAAAAGATATTTTACAGATTGGAAAGGAAGAACTAAACTTTATTATTTGCGGACAACATGATTATGTATGCAGGAAACCCAAAAGACTGTATCAAAGACCTATTAGAACTAATCACTGAATTTAACAATGTCTCAGAATACAAAGTCTTTACACAAATCAATTGCATTTCATACAAGCAATAAACATTTCCTAAATAACATTAAAAAAACTACAGTATTTATAATAGCATAAAATAAAATACTGAGGAATAAAGGTGACAAAAGTTTTTCAAGATCTATATGCTTAAAAACACAAAATATTACAGAGGGAAACTAAAGAAGATATAAATACATTTGGAATCTGACAAAGATCATGGTTTGGAAGACTCAATATTTTTTAAATGACAATCCTACACAAATTGATTTATATATTCAATGCACTCAAAATCAAAATCTTAACACGCATTTTTGACAAAACTGACAAGTCAATCTTAAAATTTATACAGAAAGGCAAGGGATATAGGAAAGCAGAAACAAGTTTGAAGAGAACACAAAGTTGGAGGATTTAAAATATGTGATCTCAAGACTTATTGTAAAGATTAAAGTTATTACTGTGACTATTGGTGTAAGGATGGACATATTAATCAATATAACACAACAGATAGTCCAGATAGACCCACCAGTGTTGCTAAGGTCATTCAGTGAGGAATAGCTAGGGTTTTCAAAAGATGGTGCTAGAACAACTGATAATAGGTATGGGGAAAAATTAATCTTGACCTCCATCTCACAGATACATAAATTAAGTCAAAATGGGTAAAAGACTTAAATGTTAGAGCTAAAATTATTAAACTTATAGAAGAGGCACAGAAGAAATCTGAGATACTGAATTAAGTAAAATATTTTATGTAAACATGACACAATAAAGGAAACTATAAAAGAAAAACAGGATAAAATAAACAATCAAGATTATAAACTTCCGCTTTTCAAAAGATGTAGTTAATAAAAAGGAAGTTGTAAGGAAGAAGATTTTTGTAAGCATATCTAATAGGGCTTGTATCCAGAATGTATAAAGAACTCTTGCAACTCAATAACAAGAAAAAAAATAGTCAAAATATTTGAACAGACACTTCAAAATGCAGATGTAAGAATAGCCAACAAGCACATGGAAAGATCCTTGACATCATAATCATCAGGGAAATACAAATTAAAATCACAGAGTGATTACTGTATTCCCAAAAGAAGATCTAAGCTTGAAAGAACAATATCAAGTGTTGGTGAGGAGGTGGGAAGATTAGAACTCTCACGCATTGCATGGTAGAGCAATTTTGGAAAAGAGCATGGTAGTAGCCTATAAATTTAAACATACATTTACTTTATTACCCAGCAATTCCACTTTAAGGTATTGACTTAAGAAACATAAAAACTTAAGTTCATAAAAAGATGTGGTGTGTATGTGAATGCCCATAGCAACAAAATTTATAGTAATAATAACAACAAAAAAATAAATCAATAATCCACCCACATATCCAGCCAAAAAATCTCTAATGTAACTAGGTAATAAATTGATAAAGAACTTCAAGATATATTTTGAGAAAATTATATGGATAATGGTATATAAAGACCTAAGAATTTTGTAGAAAGAAAAGGTATGACACTTTATTTCATATAAAGATACATTAAAAATCATATTTTAAAAATGTATCACTAGTACAAGTTCAAACCAAAATATTAGTCAAATATGTGTCCTAAGAATGGCAAATTTTCTCTCTCTAATGCCAGACATAAGACCAGGAGCTCTTGAAGGTCATGGTTGTATGAAAGAATAGCGAGAATATCTACTCCACGTATTCTAGTCCACTTGTTTCTGACTTCAGAAAATCTTCTAATGATCTAGAGTTAGTTGTGTTATGTACTGAAAAATTCGAATAAGGCATTAACTCATTAAACACATGCAAGGTAGAAAGCCAAACATGAACAACATGTAGACCCAGTGCCAAGCTATTCACAGCATGTTGTAATTTAATTTTATTCAAGTATGTGTTTGGAAATGACTAACGATCAAGGCAATGCTTTTAGTTCAATATATTTGGAAAAAGGAAACATCAACACATACTTTCTTATCATATATGTGTTTTTAAAAATGTGAAAAGCCTAAACTTTTTGAAATATAGATTAAAGGGGCGTCTGGGTGGCTCAGTCGTTAAGTGTCTGTCTTTGGCTCGGGTCACGATCCCAGGGTCCTGGGATCGAGCCCCATATTGGGGCTCTCTCTCTCTCTCTCTCTCTCTCTATATATATATACTCCCCTTTTAGGAGTACAATGCCAGGGATTTTGGCAAAATTAGTTACTCATGTGACCTCGACCACAATCAAGATACAACAACATTTGCAGCACCACCAAAAATTCTCTCATATATTCATAGTCAATATCCTTTCCCCACCCTCAGCCTCTGGCCATCATTGATCTACTTTTTGTCCTCAGAGTTTGGCCTTTCCAAAATGCCATCTAAATGGAAATAGACAATGTATAGGCTTTTAAATCCAGTTTATTTCACATAATCTTTCGAGATTAATGCATGTTGTAAGATGCAGCAACAGTCCATTCCTTTTACTGAGTAGTATTCCTTTATTTAGATACATTACAATGTGTTTACCTACTTGCCAGCTGATGGGCATCTGGGTAGCCAAGTACATGTTTCCATATGAATAGATAGTCTCATTTCTTCTGGGTAAGTATCTCCAATTTGGTTTGCTGGAATGCCACTCTTCATGGTACATGAATACCTCATAATTCATTAGAAACTCATGAACATTTTCTTGGTTAGCAGGGAAATGGAAGCTAATAAAGGCACAGTAGCACAGATAGGCCAGATGCTGAGTTAACCAAACTGAAAGATGTCTGATAAAGAAAGCAGAGTCCATAAAATCTTTAAAAAAAAAGGCGGGGGGGGGGGCGCCTGGGTGGTTCAGTTGGTTAAGCGACTGCCTTCGGCTCAGGTCATGATCCTGGAGTCCCTGGATCGAGTCCCGCATCAGCTCCCTGCTCAGCAGGGAGTCGGCTTCTCCTTCTGACCCACCCCTTCTCATGCTCTCTCTCTCAAATAAATAAAATCTTTTAAAAAAAATAAAATGCACCCTGGTTGCCAACAGGATAAAGTTAGAATTCCTCAGCATAGAAAACACAGATCCTCAATAGCTGCCTACCTCTTCAGTATCACCTCTGTCCAAGTCACTCACATCCTACATTCTACCCATACTCCAATACTAGACACTTCCTAAATACAACTGTTTCAGGCAGTTCCTTCATCCACAGGGCTCTTCCCTTCTTTTAAGACTTTGGTAAACCGGGTGCCTGGGTGGCTCAGTTGGTTAAGCAACTGCCTTCGGCTCAGGTCATGATCCTGGAGTCCCGGGATCGAGTCCCGCATCGGGCTCCCTACTCGCGGGGAGTCTGCTTCTCCCTCTGACCCTCCCCCCTCTCATGCTCTTTCTCTCTCTCTCAAATAATAAATAAAATATTAAAAAAAAAAAAAGAAAGAAAGCAGAGTCCATTGGAAAAGTCACTTTGGTTTAAGACAATACTCTTATTTAACTCTGAGAGAATTTTATACTTTTTGAAATTCAATTTCTCAAACAATAAAATGAGGAAAACGATAATACCCACTCTATAGGTCTATTCTGAGGATCAAGGGACTTAATGTACAAAAGAGCTTTTTAAAAATGTAAATATAACTACGGTTTATAAATATGATGCTAATAAGATTATATTGTTTATGTCATCTCTATCAAGGTACACAGGTCAATTTAGTCTTGAAGAACTGCAATTTAATGTAATTATTCATGTAAAAACTCTATCCTAGTGTGTTAAGTCATTCAACAAATATTTACTTAGTACATATTGTGTGCCAAGGACTGGAGACATAGCATTAAATAAAACAGATTAAAATCCCTTGCTCCATCAGAGATTTCAGCAACTTAATGCACAAACTAAATAAGTAAATTACTCTGCTAGAATATAATATACACTACTGAGAAAAGAAAAGCAGAGAGGGATGATTTGGTGAGTAAGGTAGGGGTAGTGAATTAAGATTTTTTTCCCCTGATAGATTATGGCCCACTGAGGTCAGAAAATGCCTCCTTGTGAATGTGATACAACGGAAATAATTGAGGGAGGATATGAACTATATAAGCAGCTGGAGCCAGACCTGTTCAGACAGAGGGATAGACAGGACTGGAGTGTGCCTGGCATCTGCAAGGAAAAGTAAAGAGGGAGAAGAGAAAGCGAGAAGGAGAAGAGTTATAAATGAGGTGAGAGATATGAAGGAGAGAGTGGATATGACCTTATAGGTCCTTATAGGTGCTTTTAGCCATTATCATGATGGTTTTTACTTTTACCTTGAATTATATAGAAAGCCATTAGTGTGTTTTTAGCAGAGGACTGACTGACTTTTTTTTTTCCTGTGTATTATTTACTTACTGCTGCTGTAATAAGTTGCCCCAAATTTAGTAACTTAAAAACATACACACACATACACACAAATTTATTTCTTATAGTTCTGGAGGCCAGAAATCTGAAATGGATCCTACTAGTTAAAATCAAGGCAATGGAGAGGTTGCATTCATTCCTTTGGGAGGCTCAAGGAAGAATCCCTTAATTTGCCTTCTCAAGCTTCTAGAGGCTGACCGCATTCCTTTGCTCATAGCCCCTTGCTTCACTTCCAAAGCCAACAGTGTAGCATCTTCCAATCTCTTTCAGACCCTCCTGCCTCCTTCTTATGAGGATGCTTTTGATTACCTTCAGTCCATCCAGGTAATCAAGGATAGTCTCTCCATGTCAAGTCCTTTAACTTAATCACATCTACAAAGTCTCTTTAGTTGTATAAGGTAACATATTTATAGGTCCTGGGGATTAGGATGTGGACATATTCTAGAGGAAATTATTCTGCCTACTACAGTCTGTCAAGAGGTAATAGTGCTTTTGATGCTACTAAAGGGTATTGAATAGAAAATTAAAAAGTGACAACATTTATCCAACATTTAATACTATGCAGGAAAAAAGGTGTTCTTGATCTGGACATGATATATTCATATTCGTGTTATAAGAATCCTCTTCAGTGCAGAAGATGAAACAATTAATCTAGACGCTTCAGCTTAATAGAACTAGAATTTTAAAAAGCCCAACCTCTAAATGATCTACTTTGGTTTTAACTAGGATGCTTTCTGATCCATGTATTGATCTTACAGGTCATTTTATTCATAAGATGTAAGTGCCCACAGCGATTAATTGATGCTAGTGATCCTTCTACTTTCCTGTCATTTTAAGTAATTTAGACATTCTTATATTTAAATCAGTCCCTTTTGAGTTTGGTTAATTGATTCTAGCTTCTAGAATTTAAATTCTATTTTGGGAACCAAAGAAATAAAATCAGATTTGAGGACTATAAACTGAGGACCAAATTGGGGGCCATGGTGACCCAATGGATTTAGGGATAAACTGTATGATGTCACCAGGGAGCAAATCATCTGATCTCCAAATAGCTAATATTTATTCAGTTTTAGTGACTCTTATTTAATACCAAACACAGCAATAATAATAATAGTTAATATATATTGAGCACTTAAATGCCACCACCGTATTAAATGCTAGTCATATACTATCTCTTGTTGCAATCTTTTGATATAGGTACTCATAATAGCCTCATTTTACACATGAAAAACTGAGACAGAGTCTAAAAAACCTCACCACGTTTACAGAGCTTAATGTCAAATGTAATAAAATGATTGAACAGCAAATCAGGCCATTGAGAAAAAAGAAGAAATTTCCATATGTGAAAATACCCAGCACACCAAAATATTCTCTATGTTTTATTATCAGAGGTTAGATAATATAAACATAATTACATAATGCCATTATGACTAGTGTTGATATGGAGATATATATCCACATCTGTATATAATTAAACTTGAATACCAAAACACACAATTATAATAACCACATTAATGATAAATACTTACATCTGAGACTAAATGAAAGGTCCCCCAAATTTATTTTATATTGAAACCAATTGGATTTAAGTTCAAAAATAATTTTATTTTCCATTTATCCTCAAATGAAAGGAAGAAAACAAAAATTGGCAGCTATATACTTTTTTCTTTTTCAATGCTTAAAGAAAAAAAAGACTAGTGTGTCTGTTTTGGTATTACTACTAAAAACATGTTCCATGTTACTATACTGACAGTGGCCATTTATAATACATTTATAAAACTAACTACAGAGAAGGAATTTGTGCCTACTTGATTTCTGTAAAAATGAAGCTCTCACTTTTTCTTGTCTTTCTTTCAGTAATTACTAGTTAAGAGAATGAGTTTCTTACATTTGAAACCAGTTGATGAGGGGACTGTATTAGCTCTTTTCAACATCTTAATTCTTTAAACCCATTTTTTTTCACAAGGCACAAAGCGTTCATTGATTATAGAAAACAAAAAGGCGGACCATAATATCATTCTGGAAGCAGTAATATTGAAATTAGGGTATCAACGTGTTTTCTGGCATTTCAGACATACAAACATGGTAAGTAAAGTGAGGCAAACTTCCTTTTGCTGTAGCTGGTGAAATTCCTTGTAACACAGCACTAGGGGATTTAGCTGGTTATGCATTGATAATACATCAAGCACTAGTCATCCCAAGGGAAAACACTAATTCCTGACATCAAATTCCATGGTGATTTAGCTTGTGACCTTGCATGTTGAAGGCACAGTTATGAGTAAGTGGTAAACTCTGTTATATGTTGTGTTCTCCAATCTACCATGACTCATGAACCATATTTTATGGTGTCTGCTTTTGGAGCGTGTTTCAGGTTGTGCAAATAAAATGTACCTCATCAAAAGTTAAAGAAAAGCAGCATTACATGCAATGACAGCATTGTAGAACATTGACCTTTTCACATTTATCATGTGCCTCCGATGGCTCTCTAATGGATATTTTGACATTTTCATTTGAAACGATTGTTGTGTTCTCTGACATTTTTGTCTCTGTCATCGAAATCATAGGGGTTAGCAGCAATTGTTTGCAATTACCCGGCATCCAAATCATTTGCAGGTATAAGAAGCATAAAAATATTTTTTTAACACAAAATGTTCCAGGATATATCTCGGAACACCCAGATTTTGCATTTGTCTTTGTAAGTGATCCACTAGTTTACCTGATTTGATAAGCTTGCAACTATAAATGTTGGAAATGTGCATAGCATACCACACTTTCTCGAGTCTAAATGTTTTTTTCAAATAGAAATTGAGTTGAGATGAACCATGAGAGACTATGGACTCTGAGAAACAAACTGAGGGTTCTAGAGGGGAGAGGAGTGGGGGGATGGGTTAGCCTGGTGATGGGTATTAAAGAGGGCACGTTCTGCATGGAGCACTGGGTGTTATACGCAAACAATGAATCATGGAATACTACATCAAAAACTAATGATGTATGGTGATTAACATAATTAAAAAAAAAGAAATTGAGTTGAATGTTTATATTCCCAAAGTTTTGTGGCAATTTTTTAATGTTTATTTATGCTTTCTATTGAGTTCTAATATAACATGGAGAAGGCAAACATGAACTTTAATTACATGTATGCATGTATATATTTGTTTATAGTTTCTTTGTTGTCTAAGATTTGAGACTTACCAAAGTAGATTAAAAAGAGAACAAATAAGGACAAAATTGGAATTAAAAGTATGTGAGAAAATTAATAAAGGCAAAGGCAAGATTATCACATGGAAAGGTATATTACATGACAATATATAGTTAATAAAATTGAACTCTAACTTTGATTCTGAAGTTCATGGAGGGCAAGGCACAAAGGAAAAGTTACAAGATTCAAAGCAAAAGAACGATGTCTTTGATATTCCTTTTTTACTCCATAACACATATTTTGCACGGTTAAGACAGAAGGCATGATACCATGTTTAGAATTAAACCCAGACTTTAGAACTACTGAGGTACTTAACCAACTAAGAGTTCATTGCTTTATCTGTCAGGTGAGGGAGAGCAGCATGATTTTATAAGGCTGTTGGGAGGAAAAAATGGGTTAAGTTTAGCGAAATACTTAACCAGCGACTGGAACATTTTTAGCTAATGAATATTAACTTTAAGTGACTCCAACATCCTCTGGGGTAGGTAATAAGAATACTGATATATAATTGAGTAAAAGTATATTTTATGACCTTCAAATTAATGGGGTCCATGAATGTCATTCTGGTTTAATCTAACGGAATAATTTAGAACACCTAGAACTCTTTCCAGAGCATAATCTACAGAACACTAATATCATAAGATGGTTCACACATACTGGTTTGTGAAACTCAGCTCTTTACAACCTTTTTTTTCAGGCTGCAGAGTGCACATTAGCATATGTGGGGCTCTGAAATACCTTTCTTTGAGCAACTTATTTAACTGTGTTTAATGCAACAGTTTATTAGTTTTTTTTTGTTTGTTTGCTTCATTGTTGAACCAAGCATACTTGTTTTATTATTTAGTAAAACCATGTCTTAGTAGATAAAGTTATTAGAGTTCAGTTGTATACAATTTAGGAAACACTGCTCTAGATTATGCTCTATGCACAGGCTTATCCTAGGCAATCCTCCATAATATTATTCCTTACGGCTCTATTTTGGAGAAGAATTAGATGGGAAATATTTCAAGGTCGTAGTTTTTCCAACAAATCCAGAATGCAGGTATTTTGTGTTGCTGCCTAAGATCCTAAGCAAGGGATGGGGTTGCTGGCCAGGAATGAAAATAATGGGCATATAAATAAAAATAAAAATAAAAATAAAAATAAAGCACATGCCTGAAGGAATGGTCATCATGGTCTTGAAATTTATATGGGCCAAAAAAAGACCAATTAGTTGGGCCAAAATCTTACTTAAGATATCAGTTCTGAGTCCACTTCAACATGATCATAGAACTGATGCTTCACTGAAACCAACATATGAAATTTAGAGCAGAATATTTCCAAACCGGTTATCTATCACAGCCTTACATCACATAGTAAAATACTCAAATATGAATATGCTCTCACTTTTACTACTTAGAAAATGGAATGATTTTACCTCTTCCTGAAATACAGTGATATATGTTCCCTATATGGAATTTTTGTTTAATACCTGAAAAATTTTTTTTCTAGGTAATCATTCTTAAATCATCTTTTTCTGGCAATAATTAAATAGAAGAACTATTGATTTGTTGAAATTACTCCTAGTACTTGCTAACAAAAACATATCACAGAAAAGTACTCACATTTGATTTCAAAATTACATACACCTCATTCAAAGGGAGTACAAAATCATTAAGTCACAAATTAAATATAAGGGAGGGGTAATCAAAACATATCTCTACTTTGTACTACTTGAAACTTCTATGAACTTTCTAGTGATAGCATTAAATAAGAAATAGAGATTTTTATCTTTTAAAAATTACATTCAGGTAAATTTGAACAAGCTGAATAAAGGGAGAAGCCCTGATTGACTTATATATTCCTTATATGTTCACTGTATGATGAAATGCGAGGTACATGGAACACACTTACATATTTGGAAAAAATAATGGGTCACGAGCACTAGCTGAGAACCTCAAAAGCAGAATGATTACAGCTCTATACCAGCTGTTTATGGAGAGACACAAATAAAAGATTCTTGTTCTCACATCATGCTTCTAAAACTGGTCTATAGTCTTACAGGTTATCTCTTCGTATTTCTAGCCAAATAGTGAAAAATGAGTTATAGGTAAATTTTACAACATTTTAATTGAATATAAAAACAGCTCAATGGAAGTTAAATTATCTATAGAGGCAAATATGATTAACTTTGAAAGGAATAAAGAAAATTTGAGAATTGTCTCACTGATGAGTATAATTTTTAGAATATTTGTAGTCTGGGCATGGGGATCAGTTTAAAATATTCTAACACTAATAGCTCTAAGAATAACACGATTTCCTAATTACAGAAATTAAAATGTGGTTCTGTTTTCATAAATCAAGGATGGTTACTCATATAACAAATTTGTTTATAACAGTGTGTGGTCATGAAAGAGAACTCAAAAAATATATGTTACCTCCATTCTTAAGTTGACAAATGGTTACAGCAATGAATATTTTAATAGTTACAGAGCTTTGAGAAGACTTTCCTCTTTGCTTACCTAGCATCAGATTCCTGTTTTTCATTGGTTTGGGAAGTATAAAGGCAGTACTTTGACATATGCAAGAAATGTGTTCTTGGAAAAAATTAAAAAAAAAAAACCAAACAGGTAGCTTTAAGGCACACATCAACTGATAGAGTAAATCACCAAGGCGAAATTCCCTTAGATTTTATCCTTCTTTGTTTTAGAAGATATCAACCTTTTACTATGTATTAACATTTTCTGGTAAATCTCAGTATGGTAGTCAAATAAGAACTTTCAGAGATACTAAAGAAAACGTTAGTGTATAAGCATTCCAACTGCTTAAAAAAAGCAGAAATGGAATTCAACTCTGCCTGCTCTCACCCACTTGTGCCTTGCCAGGAGAAGGTGTTATTCTAGAGTAATTTTAGTAAAATATTAAGAAAAGTATTGGTTTAATCCAAAAGAGGTTCATACAGAATCAGGAAGCTCAAGGTTCTTGTTATGTTACTCTCACATAGACTGCCTCTTGGGTTTGGTCTCATTATCTTCCCTGACAGCTCTCTTAGGCCAGGTGCTTATTAGCCTGCCTCTCTCTCTCTCTCTCCCTCTCTTTCTCTTTTACACATGAATGGTCCATTTATGATCAATGGAGAATGCACACATTTGACCCAGCATATATTACAATGAAGTTAGTTCCTAAATCCTAGCTTTATATTCTGCTGCTTATCCTTATTTATTATGCTTTTTTTTTTTTTAATTTGAGAGAGGGAGAAAGAGAGAAACAGCATGAGAGGGGAGAGGGTCAGAGGGAGAAGCAGGCTCCCCGCCAAGCAGGGAGCCCGATGTG
Source organism: Leptonychotes weddellii (assembly GCF_054177405.1). Taxonomy (NCBI): domain Eukaryota; kingdom Metazoa; phylum Chordata; class Mammalia; order Carnivora; family Phocidae; genus Leptonychotes; species Leptonychotes weddellii. The sequence goes on from NC_138382.1 coordinate 13,284,553, forward strand.
GGACTCGATCCCAGGACTCTGGGACCATGACCTGAGCCGAAGGCAGTCGCTTAACCAACTGAGCCACCCAGGTGCCCCTTATTTATTATGCTTAAGATATATATCGGTGCAATAATGCTCCCTAAAGTCCAGGGTACATATGAAGTCCTTCTCACTAAACAAAAACAACCCACATATCCATTTTCCTCTGTGGAAAAAGTGAGACTACCAGAGTAAAAGAGACAACTCTGAAGTTCCTCCTTTAAATTTACAACCTCCTTATTGGCCTACCCAATCTCTTCTGGTAGGCTATGGATGGGGAGTCAACTAAGAGTTCAATGCAACCTTGGTTCCTGCACACTTATTTTGAAAGACATCTCATATGGTCTAGCACTTCAATATTCATTTACTGTCTTAGCTCAACTTAATAACCAACTTTATTAGCACTCTGGAAGAGTAAAATGTTTATAGAAAATAAGTGAACATTGAATCAAGCAAAAGTCAACTTCAATATGGTTAGGGAAACTTTTTGGAATTTCTTGTTGTGCTTGCCCTAACCCACCCTGCCTCAGTGGGAGACTTGAAGACAGCAGCCCATTCCCTGTGTGAGAATTTGGTCCTTTGGTCCCTGGCTCTTGGGGAACAGAGCCAACCTTATTAAAAAATTATTGTGTCTATCTGTTCTAAACTGAGGGCAGTATGAAGGATTGACACAAGGCACTCATCTATGTTTTGTCTAATGAGGAATTAAAAATGGAAAAGTGGAACACATCACTCAAGAACACTATAAGGTTAACTAACAATCTGTAACCACCTGGGGCAGAAGATTACTATTGAGACAGACATAAACCATCCAAAGCCTCAGAGAAAAAGCCGGAGAGAGATATTTTGGTAAATTAGGGCAATCAAAAGCTCCCATGTATACCAGGGAATTTAGAAAGCCACATGCATACCCAGAGTAAGATGTATGCTCAGAAAAGATCTAAGAGATCCTCAGCTTTTACCTCTGGCTATTCTACAGACTTGGCGCAAGCCTGGGTAAATGTTGAAGTAGTGTGTCAAACTGAGCCGACCTGCAAAGAATAGGAGAAGTGTTGCCTTTGTTTTGTTTTGGGAACTCAAGGAAATATCTGTAAAAGTATTAACTGAACACAAGCTAAAGGAAGAGAGAGTGTGACAATACACTATTTAAGAAATACAGCCTTTTCTGGATGTGTTAATTAACTAGATGGGACGATTCTTTTCACAGTGTATATGTATATCAAGTCAACACAATGTACATCTCATTATTTATTTTTAAATTAAAGTGTAATTGACATGAAATGCTACACTAGTCTCAGGTGTACAACATAGTGATTTGATGAGTCTGTATGTTATGCTCACCACAAGTGTACATACCATGTGTCACTATAGAAAGTTATTACAGTACCATTGACTATAGTCCCTATGCTGACGACGCAAACTTCAAATATGTTTTACATATCAACTATACCTCAAAAAACCTGAAATGAAAAAAAATACATGAAAAAGAAAAAAATAAATATGGTCTTTGCAAAAACAGTTTGGAAAAGTCACTAAACAAATGAACAACTAAAGCTTTTAACAAAACAAAAAAAAAGCCACGACGTGGATGGAACTAGAGGGTATTATGCTGAGCGAAATAAGTCAATCAGAGAAAGACATGTATCATATGATCTCACTGATATGAGGAATTCTTAATCTCAGGAAACAAACTGAGGGTTGCTGGAGTGGGGGGTGGGGTGGGAGGGATGGGGTGGCTGGGTGATAGACATTGGGGAGGGTATGTGCTATGGGGAGCGCAGTGAATTGTGCAAGACTGTTGAATCACAGACCTGTACCTCTGAAACAAATAATACATTATATGTTAAAAAGAAGAAGAAGAAGAAGATAGCAGGAGGGCAAGAATGAAGGGGGGGAAATCGGAGGGGGAGACGAACCATGAGAGACGATGGACTCTGAAAAACAAACTGAGGGTTCTAGAGGGGAGGGGGGTGGGGGGATGGGTTAGCCTAGTGATGGGTATTAAAGAGGGCATGTTCTGCAAGGAGCACTGGGTGTTATACACAAACAATGAATCATGGAAACTACATCAAAAACTAATGATGTAATGTATGGTGTATGGCGATGTAATGTATGGTGATTAACATAACATAATAAAAAAAATTAAAAAAAAAACCAGTAAGCTATAAAGAATAGAGAAAATCTGATTTCTAGAATTACCACATTATAATAGTCAATTTTCCAGGGTTTTTAAATCTTTGTTTTAATATATTTCATTATAAACTTCTATAACAATTTTTTAAAAAATCAATGCCATTATAGTTAACATACAGTGTTACATTAATTTCAGGTATACAACATAGTGATTCAACAATTCTATACATTACTCAGTGCTCATCCTGGTAAGTGTACTCTTTAATCCCTGTCACCTATTTCACCCATTCCCCCAACCTCCCTTCTAACCAACAGTTTATTTTCTATAGTTAGTGGTCAGTTTTTTGGTTTGTCTCTTTTTCTTTTTGTTCCTTTGTTTTGTTTCTTGTGAAATTCCACGTATTAGTGAAATCATATGTTATTTGTCTTTCTTTGACTGACTGATTTCACTTAGCATTATACCTTCTAGATCCATCCATGTTGTTGCAAATGGCAAGATTTTATTCAGTAGTATTCCATTGTATATTTATACCACATCTTTATCCATTCATGTATCGATGGACACTTGGGTTGCTTCCATATCTTGGTTTCTGTAAATAATGCTTCAGTACACATACAGGTGCATATATCTTTTCAAATTAGTGTTTTCACATTCTTTGGGTAAATACCCAGTAGTGGAATTACTACATCATATGGTAATTCTATTTTTAATTTTTTGAGGAACCTCCACACGGTTTTTCACAGTAGCTGCACCAAGTTTGCATTCCCAACAACAGTGCACAAGGGTTCCTTTTTCTCCATGTCCTCGCCAACATTTGTTGTTTATGTTTTTGATTTTAGCATTAAACAGGTGTGAATTTATATCTCATCACAGTTTTGATTTGCATTTCCCTGATGATTAGTGATGTTGAGCATCTTTTCATGTGTCTGTTGGCCATGTGGATGTCTTCTTTGGAGAAATGTCTGTTCATGTTTTCTGCTCATTCTTAATTGGATTATCTGTATTCTTGTGTGTGTTGAGTTATAAATTCTTTATATATTTCGGATACTAACACTTTATTGGATATGTCATTCGAAAATATCTTCTCCCATTCAGCAGGCTGTCTTTTAGTTTTGTTGATTGTTTCTTTTGCTGTGTAGAAGCATTTTATTTTGGTGTAGCCCCAATAGTTTATTTTTGCTTTTGTTTCCCTTACCTCAGGAGACATTGATTATCAAGAAGAATGTTGCTAGAGCCAATGTCAGAGAAATTACTGCCTGTGTTCTCCTCTAGGATTTTTGTGGTTTCACATCTCACATTTAGATTTTTAATCCATTTTGAGTTTATTTTTATGTGTGGTGTGAGAAAGTGGTCCAGCTTCACTCCTTTGCATGTTGCTGTCCAGTTTTCTTAACATTATTTGTTGAAAAAACTGTCTTTTTCCCCCCATTGCATATTCTTTCCTCCTTTATTGAAGATTATTTGACCATATAATCATGGGTTTATTTTTGGGCTCTCTATTCTGTTCTGTTGATCTATGTGTCTATTTTTTTTTGTCCCAGTACTATATTATTTTGATTACTACAGCTTTGTAGTATATTTTGAAAGCTGGGATAGTGATACCTCCAGTTTTATTCTTTATTTTCAAGACTGCTTTGCTATTTGGGGTCTTTTGGGTTACATACAAATCTGTGAAAATGCTGTTGGTATTTTGATAGGGATTGCATTAAATCTTAGATTGCTTTAGGTATTATGGGCATTTTAACAATATTTGTTCTTCCAATCCATGAGCATGGAATATGTTTCCATTTGTTTGTGTCATCTTCAATCCTTTTCATCAATGCTTTATAGTTTTCAGAGTACAGATATTTTACCTCTTTGGTTAAGTTTACTCCCAGGTATTTTATTATTTTTGGTGCAGCTGTAAATGGGATTGTTTTCTTAATTTCTTTTTCTGCCATTTATTTATTAGTGTATGGAAATTCAATGGATTCCTGTACATTGATTTTGTATCCTGCAACTACTAAATTCATTTATCAGTTCCAGTAGCTTTCTGGTGGTCTTTTGGGTTTTCTATAGAGAGTATCTGTCATCTGCAATTGGTGAAAGTTTTACATCTTCCTTACCAATCTGGATGCCTTTCATTTCTTTTTCTTGTTTGATTGCTGTGGCTAGGATTTTTCAATACTATGTTGAATAAAAGTAGTGAGTGTGGACATCCTTGTCTTGTTTCTGATCTTAAGGGAAAAGCTCTCAGTTTTTCAACACTGAGTATAATATTAGCTGTGGATTTTTCATATATACCCTTTATTAGGTAGCAGTATGTTCAATCTAAAGCTACTTTGTTGAGAATTTTTATCAAAAATGGATGTTGTACTTTGTAAAATGCTTTTTCTACATCTATTGAAATGATCACTTGGTATTTTTCCTTTCTCTTGTTGATACAATGTATCACATTGATTGATTTGTGAATACTGAACCACTCTTGCATCCCAGGAATAAGTCCCACTTGATCATGGTGAATGATATTTTTAATGTATCATTGGATTTGGTATGCTAATATTTTGTTGAGGATTTTTATATCTCTTTTTTGTAGTGTCTATATCTTGTTTTGGTATCAGGGTAATGTTGGCCTCATAGAATGATTTTGGAAGTTTTTCTTCCTCTTTTCCTCTTTTATTTTTTGGAATAGTTTGAGAAGAATAGGTATTAATTCTTTAAATGTTTGGTAGAATTCACCAAACAAAAGTCTTGGACTTTATTTTTGTTGGGAGGTTTTTTTGGTTTGTTTTATTTGTGTCATTACTGCTACAATTTCATTGCTAGTAATTGGTCTGTTCAAATTTTCTATTTCTTCCCAGTTCAGTTTTGGAAGAACCTATGTTTCTAGGGATTTATCCATTTCTTCTAGGTTGTCCAATTTGTTGGCATATAATTTTTCATGACATTCTCTTATAATCCTTTGTATTTCTATGGTGTTGGTTTTAATTTTCTTCTGTCATTTCTGATTTTGTTTGAGTCCTCTCCTTCTCTCTTTCTCTCTCTCTTTTTTTTTTTGATGAGTCTAGCTAAATGTTTATCTATTTTGTTGATCTTTACAAAGAACCAGCTCCTGGTTTCATTGATCTGTTCTATTGTGGTTTTTTGTTTATTGTTTCTATTCCATTTATTTCTGATCTAATCTTTATTGTTTCCTTCCTTCTACTGGTTTGAGGTTTTGTTTTTTCTTTTTCTAGCTTCTGTAGGTGGAAGGTTAGGTTGTTTATTTGAGACTTTTTTTGCTTCTTGAGGTGGGTCCTTCCCTCTTAGAACAGCTTTTGTTTCATCCCAAAGATTTTGTACTGTTGTGTTTTCATTTTCATTTGTCTCTATGTATTTCTTGATTTCCTCTTTGATTTCTTGGTTGACCCATTCATTGCTTAGTAGCATGTTATTTAACCTCCATGTGTTTATGTTCTTTCTAGACTTTTTTTCCTGTCGTTCATTTCTAGTTTCATGCATGTGGTCAGAAAAGATGCATGGTATGACTTCAATCTTCTTGAATTTGTTGACATTTGTTTTGTGGCCTAATATGTGATCTATTCTGGAGAATGTTCTATGTGCACTTGAAAAGAATGTGTATTATGCTGTTTTAGGATGGAATATTCTGAATATATCTGTTAGAGCTATCTGGTTTAATGTGTCATTCAAAGCCACTGTTTCCTTGTTGATTTTCTGTTTGGATGATTTATCCATTGATATAAGTAGGGTATTATTACTATATTATGATTACTTCCTCATGTTTGTTATTACTTGCTGTTATGTATTTAGGTGCTTCCATGTTGGATACATAAATATTTACAATTGTTACATCTTCTTGTTGGATTGTTCCTGTTATGATTATAGGGTGTTCCTCTTTGTTTCTTGTTATAATCTTTGTTTTAAAGTCTATTTTGTCTGATAGGAGTATTGCAACCTCAGCTTTCTTTTCTCTTCCATTTGCTTGATAAATGCTTTTCTATCCCTTCATTTTCATTCTATATATGTCTTTTGGTCTGAAATAAGTCTCTTGTAGACAGCATATAGATGGGTTTTGCTTTTTTATCCATTCTATCACCCTATTTCTTTCGATGGAGTGTTTAATCCATTTACAATCAAAGGAATTATTGATAGGTATGTACTTACTGACATTTTGTTACTTGTTTTATGGGTTTTTTTGGTTTTTTTTTTGGTTCTCTGTTCCTTTCATCTCTTGCTCTCTTCTCTCATGTATGCCGGCTTTCTTTAGTATATACTTGAATTTCTTTCTCTTTATTTTTTGCATATCAATGATCAGTTTTTGATTTGTGGTTCTCACTGTCTTATGCATATAGGAGTCTATATTAAGTTGATGGTTGTCTAAGTTAGAACCCATTCATCTCTTGTTTCTACTATTCATGTTAGGATGTAGAAATAGCCTTTTTTAAAAAAAAAAAAAAGACTTTATACTTTAAAAGTAGTTTAAATTCACAGGAAAATTAAAAGGAAGGTACAGAGATTCCCCATATATTCCCTATCCCACACTTGCATACCCTAGTCTACTATCAATATCCTTCACCAGGGGGTTCATTTGTTATAATTAATGAACCTACCCTGACACATCATTATCACCCAAAGTCCATAGTTTGCCTCAGGGTTCACAGTGAATTTGGACAAATGTATAAAGGGCATGTATTCACTATTATAGTAATATACAGGATATTTCCACTGCCCTGAAAACTCTCTGAGTTTCACCTATTCATCTCTCCCACCCACCCAATCAACTCCTGGCAACACTGATCTTTGCACAGTCTCCATACTTTTTCAGACAATTTTCAGAATATTACAGAGTTGTAATCCTATAGTGCATAGGCTTTTCATATTGCCTTTTCACTTAGTAATATACATTTACATTCCTTCATGTCTTATCATGGCTTGATAGCTCATTTCTTTTTAGTGTTGAATAATATTCCATTGTTGAGATGTACTACAGTTGATTTATCAATTTACATACTGAGGAACGTCTTGGTTGTTTCCAAGTTCTGGCAATTAGGAATAAGCTGCTATAAACATCTGTGCTGGAGATTTTTGTTTGGACATAAATTTTCAATCCCTTTGACTATGATTGCTGGATTGTATTGTAAGAAGATGTCTGGTTTTGTACAAACAAAACAAAACAAAAACTGCCAAACTGTTTTTCAAAGTGGGTTCTATTTTGCCTTCCCACCATCAATGAGAATTCCTATTGTTCCACATCCTCACCAGAATTTGGTGTTGCCAGGGCTCTGGGTTTTGGCCATTCCATCAGGTGCATAGTAGTGTCTATTATTGTTTTAATTTGTATTTTTCTGATGACATACAACTTGGAGCAACTTTTCATATGTTTATTCGCCATTTGTGTATCTCCTTTGATGAGGTAACAAGGTCTTTGATTCATTTTTAAATTAGATTATTTTCTTTTTATTAAGTTTTAAGGGTTATTTGTATATTTTTGGACAATAATTCTTTTTTTTAATTTTTTAATTTTT
>NC_138382.1:13292711-13304524 GCF_054177405.1 Leptonychotes weddellii
ATCGCCTCGGATTCACTTCTCCGCACGTCCTACCTTCCAGAAAGTGGTCGCCTTTCTGTGCAGAGAGTTGTTGCTCTTCTTTTCCTCGATCTCCTGTTGAGTTTGTAGGTGTTCAGAATGGTTTGATCCCTACCCAGCTGAATTCCTGAGAGGAGACGAAATCCAGGTCTCCTACTCCTCCGCCATCTTGCTCCACCCCCTGGACAATAATTCTTTATCAAATATGTCATTTGTAAATATTTCCTGCCAGTCTGTGTCTTCTCTTCTCATTCTCTTGACATTATCTTCTGAAGAGCAGACATCTTTAATTTAAAAAAAAAAATGTAGCTATCAATTATTTTTTTCATGGATTGTGCCTTTGGTGTTGTATCTAAAAACTTTTTTAGATACAAAATCAAATTCATCTAGATTTTCTCCTATGTTATCTTCTAGTAATTTGCATTTCTGTATTTTACGTTTAGGTCTGTGATCCATTTTGAGTTAATTTTTGTAAAGGGGTAATGTCTGTGTCTATACTCTTTTTTTTTTTTAATATCCAGTTGTTCAAGCACCATTTGTTGAAAGGCTATATTTGCTTCATTGTATTGTCTTTGCTCCTTTGTCAAAGATCAGTTGACTATATTCCTGTGGGTCTATTTCTGGGCTGTCTGTTCTGTTTCATTGATCTCTTTGTCTATTCTTTTGCCAATACTACACAGTCTTCATTACTGTAGCTTTATAGTAAGTCTTGAAGTTGGGTAGTGTCAGTCATCCAATTTTGTTCCTCTCTTTTAATACTGTGTTGGTTATTCTGGTCATTTTCCTCTTTATAGAAACTTTAGAATCAGTTTGTCAAGATCAACAAAATGACTTGCTGGGATTTTGATTGGGGTTGCATTGAATCTACAGGTTGAATCATTTCAACTCTTGGAAAATTATTATGACCTTTTAATAACATCTTTTTTCAAGGCTAATGGTATTTTTTAATTTTAGAGTCTCTTATAAACCCACAAAAATATGTGCCACTTGAAGTTGTGGATATGGTTTCATAAAGAGTGTTTTTAAAAAATATATATGTACTCTAACATAGATGAAATAATTAAGTACTCATCAAATGAACAAATGAAAAATGAGTCCAAATGGTTGGGGAGGCTTGGGAGTATTTTTTACTTTTCTCCAGAATGCCTTAATTTAAGTACCAATGGTCAAAGAGCAGAGCAAATCTGGTATATAATCCCAAAATCTGTGGATGAGCATAAGAAAAGATCAGCACCTAACAGGGAATACTTAGGAAACCAAATGCTTTTTATGTTTTCCGAAGTCTTCTGGATTGAGCTCGAAATGTAATGCCAGGATGCTTGTCAAAAGTGTCAGTCAGTTTCAAGCAAGCCTGAACCATCAAATCACAAGGGGTAGATAGGATTTTTGTAAAAAGGCATTCAGAAATAGAATGAGGTGAAAGTCCAGAGTTTCTCGACCTAAGTGATCCAAACAAATGAAAACAGCTGATACATTCTACTTGGGATTTTGCAAGTCATTATAAAATTTAAATAAAACAATGTTGCAAAACCATTCACTGGCCAAAGATGGCCATGATTTTTAGAGTCCCTTTCTAAGATGTGGATTGATTTTCTTTGTCAAGTTGCATTTCCACATTACTTATTGTCTTTGCCCTTTTTCTTCATTAGCGTTGTCCCTTCCAAAAAGTGTGACATGTTCATATTTTGAAAGGATAATTAAGAGATTTCCTTAATTTTTTTTTAATGTGATACTCTGATTTTTCTCTTCTCATAACCAAGTAAAGAAGCAAAGAAGATGGATGGAAGGTTTACTCCCAGGAAGTTGGCTGAGGAAGCCGAAAATGAAGAAATCACTGAATCCAAACATACAGGCCATTCTTTTATGTACTAAAAAGTCAGGAGCAAATGAAATAGGAGACAGGAGACCTTGGCTATGCTTTGTTTTCAGAGAGCTGCGTATCTTCCTCAAAAGTTAAATCACAAATGAGAGATATCTCCTAATATGATCAGCTTGATAACATGAAAAGCCAGGAGAAAGCTGGGTATGTTATAAAACTCAGATCGCAGAAGGAAATGTTTGGTACAATGCCAAACTCAAAATACACACAATAATTACATTGCTACTTAATTTTACCCAGCTAGTCATAATGTATAGTGATACAAATAAAAAATGTTAAACATAATGTTAAATTGAGTATTGACTCGAAAATCACTAAGATGAAGTATGACATATAATTTTATCATCACATTTATTATATACAAAGATAATTTCCACTGTCATCTGTATTGTAGATTTTGAAAAATGGAACAAAATATTAAAAAAATTTCTGCCAACTAATATATATATTTCTTTAGAGTTTCTCTTTAAATCCTTCCTGCCCCCCAAAATATACAAAATGCTTTTGCTCTTTATAAAATATTCTCAGCTTAGCAAGATACAGATGAGAGAGAGACACAGAGAAAAGATCACTTGATTAAGCTATGGAGTAAGTTTTCTTTCAAGCAAGCTTCTTTGGAAATGTTAATTAGTTTAAAAAGATTTCAGTGCAGTTATTTATGTTTTAAAAATGGGCCACAAATTATTTTCTAGTACATATTCAATAATTCTTTTTAATCATTTCAGTTCCTTATTTTAAAAATCAAGTATGAATACATGGAAAGAAATTTTTTAGATATACATTAATATGTTTACATTTTTTTAAGAATGTGAGAATGCCAGGTAATATATAATGATTCTATAGACTTGTATTCTTTTAAATAAGAATTTCACATTGGTGTAAATAGTGACACAAATTTAGGGTTTCTATGTGGTCTTTTTTTTTTCTCAAATATTATTGAACTTCTAGGGACTTCCATTTCCTCATCTGCATATTGTCAGAGTTGGAGAGATTGTATGTCCTTTCCTGTTCTAATATTTAGTGATGCAATAGACACAATTTATAAAATGTGTAATAATTATCCTAGTATTCAATTCAGGAGTCAGATATACTCTGAAACATTATTCCTAAAAACAAAGTTTCAATTTGAGAGGAAAAAGAAAAGAAAAGATGCACACACACACACACACACACACACACACTCAACTTAAAGAGCAGTTCTGTTTTGTTTTTGTTGTCTTCTTATTTTACCCTGTAAGGGATACTTGATATAAGTTTTGAGTGGAATTTAAAAGCTAAGTCTATGAAACCTTACCCTTTCATTAGGGACTATCTGGACACAGTTTGAAAAAAATGGGTCAAAATATACATAGTATTTGGTTGTAAATAAATAATCTATTATAACCTTTAGATAAATAGAGACAAAAAAGGAAAGCAGACTTTTACAGAAAAATACCTTTTGTCAAAGATATAACTATTTAATTATATAATTATTTCTAAGATAGGCAGATGGAGAAAGAAGTGCTATTTGGAGAAAAAATAAAAAGAATCAAGAACTTCCATGTCTAAATATGAGAGAGCATATAATGAAGTATATCTCTGATTAGAACACACAGAAAACTTCTAAAACACACTTAAAAATCAGTTTGAAACATTAAAACAAAACAAAACAAGAAACACTGAAAGGATTTGAGAGGCCCAAATACTTGAGTCAATGGAAAAGTAATATTCCGTTCTGATATTCAGCCGTATTTTCCCTCAAGGCGTCTGCTAATTACCAAGTTGGTTTAGATTCTAGAGGGTGAGAAACTGAACATAAAAGACAGACCAAAAATGAGAAGCAAAGTAGAGCTTTCTGCAGTTTCATAGTGCCAAGGAGGCAACGGAAGGTAATTCAGGAATTGTCAAAGACAAGGAGCCCCGACAAACATCCAAGATTTTCACTTAGAAGCACTGAAGAGCTACAGTGTAGGAGTGTGGGCAAAACCAAAATTAATTTCTTACAAAGACTGAGAACACAGCTTTGAATTAGCTCAATCCTTTTTGGGAGAAAGATAGTTTATCTGTATTCCAATTGTATCTAAAGCAAAACTCAGTTCTCAACTAGAACATAATTACTAAGCATTCCAATACACAGGGACAAGACAGCATCAGACTATCTTGTAAAAGGAATTGCTGGGGATTGGGATACTGAGGTGTGAGATGCAGGTCTTTCACAGGCTGTTGAGAGTTTAACTAAGCTATCGCATGGTACTGCTACTTAGTCATCGATTTTGTTTGGCCCAGTAGTCTGGGGGAGCTTTCGGCTGACGCTAGCCCCTCCTGTTACCACACGCCCTAGATAATAGTCTGCAGGGTCACAAGCAAATGTAAGTTCCTGATAGGACTTCTCCAATAGCCTTGGTGATCAGCAGCCTCCCATGCCTCCCCAGGCCTTCTCCTTGTGCAGCTCTGTTACGGCCCCCGTGGAGCTCACCCGAATCTTTCTTTTTGGTCTGAATTGCCCAATCCATCCTTAGCCCACAGATACAAAACGTGCCACCTAAGGGCCCTAATAAAGTCATGTACCCCAGGTCCTGCCTATGTCTCTGCCTGCATTTGCCCTGATTGTGTGACCCCCCAAGATGTGCCAGTTACTTCCTCCAGGACCTGTGAGTAAACGTCTCTACTTCAATGTCTTTTGTGGTCTTTTGTTGAATCAGGCTCACCATCCAGTACCCTGTGGCTCCACTTAACAAAGATCAGTTTTTAAAAAATGTTAATTTAACAAAGTCATAACAGGTACTGTGGTTAATATGTCCAAAAAATCAGTAGAAAAGTGGATAATTTCAGTGGAGAACAAAATCTTTAAAAAAATTGAATTAGGATTCTAGAACTTAAAAAATGTATTAACTGAAATCATGAACCAAATTGGTGAGTTTAGCAGTAAACCAGATACTTCTAAAAGGAGAATTAGTAAATAGAAATGTAAATCAATAGAAAACATAAAAGCGTACAGAGAAAACAAAAGAAGAAAACATAAAGAACAGAATGAGAGAAATATAGACATATTGTACATGATTAAAACATCTAGCATGCATGAAGTTGCAACTCCAAAAGGCAGGTGAAATAAACACATTTTCAGGCAAATAAAAAACTGGGAAAAATCAACCCTGAAAACCCTGAATTAAAGGAGTTCTTAAGGCAGTAGAATAATGATTCTGGAAACATGCATGGAAATGAAAAGAAATGAAGCAAAATGACATGGTAAATATACATGCATACCGACAGTATAAAAAGTAATAAAAAAATGCCTGGGAGTTTAAAATATATGTAGAAATAAAATGCATGAAAACATTAACAAAAGACAGAAATGGGCAATAGTAATTAAAGATAATTGAAGTTAGTGAGGGTAATTGCATTTTTCCAGAAGTGTTGAAAGCATTAATTTACACTCCACTAACTCAAATATTTTGTAAACATTAAAATTCCTCTTTAAGAAAGGTAAAATAAAATACAATTAACACGGAACAGAGGAGAAATCATGAGGAAAGTTTAAAAAATATTTTTAAACAATAAAATACACACACATATACAAGTGTTATTACATAATGTTATTTTTTAAAATTTATTTACTTGAGAGAGAAAGAGCGCGCACACAACTTGGGAGAGGGGCAGAGAGAGAGAATCTCAAGCAGACTCCCGGCTGAGCAGGGAGCCTGTCTTGGGACTCAATCTTAGGACCCATGAGATCATGACCTGAGGGGAAACCAAGAGTCGGACACTCAACCAACTGAGCCACCCAGGCGCCCCAATTACTCTGGTGGTTTTTAATGACCTCTTTTTTCATGTTTTTACAGCCCTATTCTACCTACTCCCCTTGAATCTGGTCTGGACTGTCACTTACTGAAATGATTCCAAAAGTAGACAAGAAAGAAAAGAGAAAGTAATATAAAACAAGTGAAACCACTACTAAAATTCAAGGCGGTGGAATAAAATGCAGACACTAATAATAACATTAAATGTAAATGGACAAAATGCATCAATTAAAAGACAAAAAAATTAAACTGGCTGAAAAAACAAAACCTATTATGTGATGCTTATAAGAAACGTATCCTGTTTATTTAAAGATATAGAAAGGTTAAAATGAATGGTGTGAAAAGATATGCCATAAAGCTAACAAAATAAATCAGTTGTGGCTAATACAATATCAGGTAAAGTAGATTTTAAGGCAAGAAAAATTACTAGAAATAAGACATTTAAAAACGATTAAATAGTTACCCCCTACCACTCCCCTTAACCAGGGAGGTTTCTAAATTTCTAAATTTGAGTGTACTTAACAGTAAATCTCCAAGTATTAGAGAAGCAGGAAAATACAGAATGTATTTGGAGATTTTAATCTTCCTCCTGTAATATCAGATAGAACAAACAGAACATAGATGATGATATAGAAATGTAAAAAATGTGAATAACAAGATTAAGATAAATAAATAACTGGCATTAGAACGTCAAGGTACCTAACAAACTCAGAGCGCATTTATTTCAACTGGCACATGGAACACTGGCCAATATCGACAATATATTGGTCCAAAAGCAATTTTCAACAAGTTTCAAAGAAAAGCATTTCACCACATATGGAATTATTCTATAAATCTGTGAAAATCACCAAAATTTGTATGCATGCGTGTCTGTCTCTGTGTGTGTGTGTTTGTGCATCTCATGGATCAAGAATGACTTACAAAAGATAGTAGAAAAAAAATTAAACAAATAGTACAACTAACAAAAGTAAACAAAAAACATATTGATACTAGTAGAATCCAGCTAAAATAAGTATTATAGTTGGTTACTCTCATAGTCCCAAAAGAACCACTCTCATTGCTACTAATGCCCTGGTGAAATCCCTTCCCATTGAATTTCGAAGAGGTCTATGACTTGCTTTCATAAATGAGTGAGGCAGAAAGTGACCGTGTACCACTTCAATGCTTATGCACTAAAAAGTCCTGTTAGTTGTTCCAGGCTTTGGGGAGCCTAATCGAATATACAAGATCTACCATGAACACACTACTGGAAATGCCGTCTAGAGAGGCACTGTGGAGAAACCAGGTGGAGGGGAAGATGCCCTAAGACTATTTGGAAAAAGACACAGAGGGACATGGTCTCCCTGAGTGTAAGCTGAGCCCAGATTTCCCTAGCATGGTTTTAGAATTATGAATGAGATCTTTTGGATGTCCAGCCCAGTTGATGCCCCAGATGATTCACTTCATCATGTCAAGGAGTAGATCCACCCAGCTGAGTTAACTTATTTGTTTAAAGGTAGCTGATTGTGAGACAATTCAATATACAGAAGATATGCAATAAATATAATCAACAAAGAAGCAAAAGGAAACATTTAAAAAGCTTAACGTTAGTTTCTAAAGAGATAAAAAAATGATAAGCCCCCCACAAGACTGATAAACAATAAAAGAAGACTAAATAGCAAATATCAAGAATGAAAAAGAGAACATCAGAGCAGGTTCCATTTTTTGGTTTGTATACTTTTCTGCATTTTTATTAAATTCTGCAAATTGAACTAAAATGAATTAATTCCTAGTTCAAGTGCTATCTAAGATCTACATAACCCATTTAAAATAATATCCAGATACTAACTTGGTATTAATAAAATGTATTAACTAATAGTTTCTCTCCTTGAATTTTAGTCAGAGAACTTCCAAGAGCCACATCTCTAACAGTTTGAGGCTCTTTTTGTTTCAGGTGTGGGCTGTTCAATGGTGAGCAACTGATTTTTCTGTGAATTAATTGTTTTTAAGCAAATTCCTAAGTAGACTGTTCACACTTAAGCCATGTGCTAAAATGTCAAAATCTGTCTCCCTGCATCTTTTCTACATACCATTGTCTAAATATAGTTCATTCTATAGAAAAGATAAGTTCCTTCTGATCATTATGTTACATTTTCGTCTTGGTCTTAAAAAAATTAACCTAAAACAAACTACTACTGTATTTCTATTTGTATAAATTATTCTTCACTTCTCAGAGCTACATTTATTAATCTAACTTATATAATTGGGAACTCTGTGAGGGAATCCTTCCTCACTTTCTATGAAACAAAACTGCCATCGACATTTATTTGTTTTTTCAACTCAGTTTTGATTACAACATGACACATATTCCTCAAACAAATCAATAATACTCTTTCTTCCATATCTTCTTACTCAATTTGCAAAGGATGATCTAGCTTAGAGAAAATAGTTTTGGGGCGTTCTTAAGAACCATAATCATAATATATATATTTTTTTCTGCCAAAAACTTCACATACCCAGAGAAAAATTTTCATAAGGGCATGTTCTAGAGATTGTTTCTAAAAAAATGTAAGCAATTGTTATGCTTGTGATACCACTCATCTGATTGCTTTTTCTTGTTTTTCTGCAATAACTTAGTGTCACAATGAGAATTTCAAACATACTTTTTTTGTGAGCTAAAATCTACGTGAGATAATTTTGCTTTTTGATAGATGCCAGTTCAAAAAAGAATGCTTCAAAATACAATTCAAGGGCAGTCTCAATTTTTCTCCTTTCAAACACTTAGCTAGACGGGTTGTTCCACCTGATGATGCTTAACTTACAATGCGTATATTAGTGTCAGTTTGTGTTAGCTTACTCTTTATAGTGTGCTATAAATTCACACACATTATTTCATTTAGTTTGTAGAGCTTTATGAAGGTCAGGCAATTATTCTTCTGTTCCCTCATCTGTACATATGGCCCGCCATGTACAAAAACTTGCAGCTTTTCTACTGTTAGAGATAATTTATTAGAAAACTGGAAATTAAGTGAATCGCCCAGGGTAAAAATCTGCTACAGTGAAGAATGTGGGGGCTAGGATGCCAACTCTTGTGCAGTTGAAAAGTCACGTATAACTTTTAACTCCCTAAAAACTTAACTACCAACAGTTTACTGTTGACCGTAAGCCTTACTGATGACATGAACAGCTGACTAACACATATTTTGTGTGTTATACATATTATATACTGTATTCTTCCAACAAAGTAAGTTAGAGAAAAGAAAATGTTATTAAGAAAATCACAAGAGAAAATATATTTACAGTATTGTAGTGTATTTGTTGAAAAATATCTGCATATGAGTGGGCCTGTGCAGTCCAAACCCTTGTTGTTCAAGGATCAACCATAGTAGACGGCAAAAACCAGGTTTTCTTATTCCATGTTTACCAGATGTCCTTAGATAAAACACACTACAGGATAAGTCAAAACTGATCCTTAAGCCATTCAAAGTAATTCACAGGAGATTCTTTTCGTATGCCAGTCTTAGTCATTGCTTCATCTAGTCCAGTTCAACCAGATGGACACCCCACTCCCACACAGACCTACATGATATTCTCCATCCTCCATCCTCTATCTTTGTATATTGTATTTCACGTCATTTCAATTCATTTTGTTTCATGTTTTGCCCATCTAGAATAACAAGGGCCATTTTATCATTTTTGAAGCTTTCCAAAATTATCCAGCCTTAGACTTTCTCTCTGAATGCACAGATCTTGTCACTATACAACCTAGTTGGCAAACATGCCTTGTCTTTTATTGCTTTCATATAGCCTTATCTGACTTTTTTTATAGTTATTGTAACTTTTTGATTTTTTTTCTTGAGTGTCTTCCTCCAAACTAGTCTGAAGCCGTAGCTTTTTCTTTCATTAGAGTAAGGAAAGTATAAAACACTTGAAACTATAATCTTAACAAGCGTTTGTGCTTTAAGGAAATTCTAGGCATGACTAATTTCTCTTTCTAAATGGAAACAGGAAGGAAGAGTACAAATATTCAATTAGCAGTAGACTCAGAAGGAATACCTGCTGCGTCTGTGATGATCTATGTAAGATTTCCCTAGAGAGCACCCAAGGATTTGCACTGATAATTAAACTTTTATTATTTTTTTAAATTTAAATTTACCTTTCAAATTATTTTTTGAATTTAGTTACAGGAGATCTAATGACTCTAAAAAAGTTTCATTCCTCAAAAATCCATTTGAAATAATAAGATTAAAAAAATTAAAGATAATGTCCGCTTCTTTCTTGTCTGTATATTTGTAAGGGTGAAATATTGTAATTAAATGTTACCTCCAAACTCTTTTTCTGATTGTTTACCACTTGATTGTTAACATGAGACAAACCCATCTTTTGATGTACAGTTCTCCATGATTTAAGAACCATCAATGCCTCCTCAGTCTTCTTGAGAACCCCTCTGCTTAGTATCCTGTTTGAAGGTGAACTAGAAATGGTTTATCCAAGACCCTGGTATTTAGTAAATACAGTAAACTTTCTAAATGTTTTATTTTTTTCTTTCTCATTTCTAAAATCAATTAAAAATAACTTCCTCTTAGGAATACCACGAGGATCTGAAATTAATATATAAATTTATGTTGCTCATTGAATGATTAATGGTTATTTTAATAAGGCTTATAGAATCAACATTTTAATTACAAGAAATATGATTTCATTTTAAGGAAAAAATACTATTTGCTAATGATTCTTATGCGAAGGTTATCCTTACTAGGATAGGGAAAACATTTGGAAATGTTCTGTTTCCTCTCTCCCTTCCTTCCTTCCTCCCTCCCTCCCTCCCTTCCTTCCTTCCTGTCTACCTATTTGTCTTTTTTTTTTTTTTTTTTTTTTTTAGTAATCTCTACACCCAACATGGGGGCTCAAACTCACCACTCTAAGATCAAGAGTCACATCATATTACACCAACTGAGCAAGAAGTCAGGAGCCCTGGAAATGTTTAGTCTTATATTTAATCTTTTCTTTTCCTTTATCATTTTATTATTATTATGTTATGTTAATCACCATACATTACATCATTAGTTTCTGATGTAGTGTTCCATGATTCATTGTTTGCGTATAACACCCAGTGCTCCATGCAGAACGTGCCCTCCTCAATACCCATCACCAGGCTAACCCATCCCCCCACCCCCCTCCCCTCTAGAACCCTCAGTTTGTTTTTCAGAGTCCATAGTCTTATATTTAATCTTAATCTCAAGCCAAAAGATGGGAATTTGAACACCTAACACTCTTTATTTTCATCACTTCCCCTCAAAAAACTACACGTATCACCATAAGACTGGCTGACTTGACAATTCCAAGTATACTGCAAAAAGTGTTAGCACAACAAAGAAGGCAAAGTCGAAGGCAGCGTCATCCATTTCTAAGTTTATGGGAACTCACAGAAAATGCTTCCTGCAAAGTCAGTAACACTCTTCTTTCCCTAACAGCCGGTTCTGTGAATTCCTGCAGAAATCTTTGCTTAAAGGAAGGGTCTAACTGTGGTGCTGGGTCCTCACATCAGCCTTAGCATCCCTACCATGAAGATGAAGGGGCACTGGGAGCAAGGTGCCTGCGTGGCCCTTGGGCCCACAGACACAGCCTAGAAGTATGGTCATTTCACTGTCCAGTCCACACTCATTAGCGACACACATCCATCCAGGTCTCCAGCTACGCACTTTCTGACCATCGCAAAATTGCAGGCATCTTTCCGGTGTCAGGAGATAGTGGACACTTCCTTGCTCTTTTACTATCTCCGGCGGGTGGGCTAGGAAGGCCTGGCCCCACTTGATTTACGGTTTCCAACTGCACATCCATCCTCAACCCGGAGTGCTGAGCGGGGTGCAGCGTCCAGGGGATAGCTGCTGGGGTTGCAGACCTAATCAAAACCACGAAATGCGGTAGTGGGCATCCAGGGCACGCTCCAGTGAGCACATGGCTGCGTCTTTTGTACATCAGCTCTCAGTTTCTCTTTACGCCCAGAGTAGCCAACAGGCACTGACCCGCTGTACCTCTCACAGGGCCTTGAACCGTCTTCTGGGTCGTCCTCAGTAAGTACTGAGGATATAATGCTATAGTCTCGTATATCGAGACAGCATCTGCGTAGGCCAGGAGAAGGAAGAGTTACACAAAAACTG
>NC_138382.1:13304624-13334739 GCF_054177405.1 Leptonychotes weddellii
CAGGGAGTCTGCTTCTCCCTCTGACCCTCCCCCTTCTCACGCTCTCTCTCTTTCTCTCTCAAATAAATAAATAAAATCTTAAAAAAAAAAGATTTTATTTATTTATTTGACAGAGAGAGACACAGCGAGAGAGGGAACACAAGCACGGGGAGTGGGAGAGGGAGACGCAGGCTTCCCGCCGAGCAGGGAGCCCGATGCGGGGCTCGATCCCAGGATCCTGGGATCATGACCTGAGCCGAAGGCAGACGCTTAATGACTGAGCCACCCAGGCGCCCCTTCTCTTCTTCCTTCCTTCCTTTCTTTTTTCCTTCCTTCCTTCCTCCCTTCCTTCCTTCCTTCCTTCCTTTTAAGGGCTAGAGCCCCCACACAAGTGGGATGGGGGTGGGGTGGAAGGAGAGAGAGAATCTTAAGCAAGCTCCATGCCCAGCAGGAGCCCGAGGTGGGGCTCTGTCTCAGGACCCTGAGATCATGACTTAAGCCAAAGTCGAAGGTCAGATGCTTAACCTCATGACCTGAGCCAAAGGCAGACGCTTAACGACTGAGCCACCCAGGCACCCCTATTTTTAATTTTTTTTTAAGATTTTATTTATTTATTTGAGACAGGGAGAGAAGAGGGGGAGGGGCAGAGAGAGAGGTAAAGGGAGAGAATCCCAAGAAGACTCCGTGCTGTGTTCAGAGCCCCGCATGGGGCTCGATCTCATGACCCTGAGATCATGACCTGAGCCCAAACCAAGAGTCAGATGCTTAACCAACTGAGCCACTCGGATGCCCCTAATTTTATATTTATATAATATGAAATACATATTATATATGACATATAGCATACATGATATGCATGTATCAAAGCACATTATTATAGTTTAAGTAAAATTTATACAATTCGTAGGGCAAAGCATTTTACATTTATTATGTGATGTAACTGACGCAACAGCTCCCTGAGAGAGGTGCTATTATTATTCCCACTTACAGATGTGAACACTGAAGCTTAGAGAGACTGAACAGGGGTTTAGTATGTGTACCTTCACAGTGATGCAGTGCTCCATGCTGCTTTCCATGTATCATCTCCACCTTTGCAGAGAATGAATAATGATGATCTCATGCCCGCACTTGTCTGAGTGCTGATGTATTGAAAAGCTCCTACCAGCAGGTTACTACCTGTAAAATGTTGTGAGCATTTGTAGCCATGCATTCTCGTAAGCGTTTTAGGCAATTTACATCATTTTATTCTACAAAAAGCTCCACAAGATTCATAGAGTGGAATACTATAAAGCCCTGAAAATATCCAATCTATAATACACTTAAAATTATGGATAAATCTCAATGAAGGAATTAGGCCAGCGACATATGAGGTACCATTTTTGCAACGTATAAACACAAGCAGAACTAATCTCTGCTATTAGAAGTCAGGATGGTGGTTACGTTGGGAGGGGATAGTAACTGGAAGGGGCCAAGAGGATGCTTGTTGAGAGATGAAGATTTTGATTCCTTGATAGAGATACTCATTCCACAGGTGGGTTCAGTTTGTAAAAATCCATCAAGCTGAATAAAATAATGGTTGGATTTCTCTGTGTGTATAATTTACTTCATTTAAAAGTTTAACACATGCAGGGGCGCCTGGGTGGTTCAGTCAGTTAAGCATGATTTTGGCTCAGGTCATGATCTTGGCTCAGGTCAAAATCAGGTCAAAGCTTGATTTTGGGGCTCAGGTCATGATTTCAGCGTCCTGAAATCGAGCCCTGCATTGGGCTCTGTGTTCAGCGGGGAGGCTGTTTGAGATTCTCTCTTTCCCTCTCCCTTTGACCCCCTGCACTCTCTCCCTCTAAAGTAAATAAATACATCTTTTAAAACAAGTTTAGCATATGTAGGCATAGTGCATGCCCATACACATACACATTTGCACACAGACACACATACTGTGAACCTTTAAAAAAATCCATGAGGTACATGATTTATTGTAACCATTTTTATAAATGAGGATACTGAGGCACATAGAGGTTAAGTAATCTCCCTCAGGTCACACAACTAGCAAGTAATGTAGACGAGGCATTTTGAACCCACAGTTTGGGGGCATAGCCCCCAGGAAAGTTATTATAATAGTCCTTGGAGGCCAAACAAACATACTATGTTTTTTAAATATATCAGGATGCCCTAGGGCACCTGGGTGGCTCAGTTGATTAAGCATCTGACTCATGATTTTGGCTCAGGTCATGATCTCAGGGTCATGGGATGGAGCCCCACCTTAGGCTCCATGCTCAGCATAGAGTCCGCTTGGGATTTTTTTCCCTCTCCCTTTGCCCATTCCCCCAGCCCACCCCTACTCATGCTCTCTAAAAAAAAAAAAACAAAAAAAAACAAAAAAAAAAAACCCTTTACTAAGTAATAAAATGTAAGCTAATTTTTATTGCTCCTGATACCATGAAAGCATTTAGAGTTAAATGTTCTCAATCCAAAATTATCAGAAATACATTTTTCTTTACTATGTGGATGTGTGTAAATTTAAATGGATGAGCTTATTGAAAAAAAGCTGGGAACTACTGTCTTAGAACATAAACATGAAAAATCAATTAAATCAATTTTTCATGAACAGCCTTTCAGAACTTGGCTTCTGAAGTCCTCTTCCAGCCTGTTCATTACACTGAGGACCAATGTTACATCTGTAGATGACTGAAATTCTCACTGATGTGACTGAGTGCTAATTAATACCTCATCCTGTGAGGTAGAGCTCGGATAAAATCATCATTCTGAAGTTAATTTTACAGAAATGCCTGTCCCACCTCAACAGATGCTGTACCCCTGCCACTGTGAAGGGTTAGGTTGTAAAATGCAAAGGGTAATTCTAGTCATGTTCGTTTCTGCACAAGCAATTAGCAGTCTCTACCACAGGTGATTTTATTCTCGGTATATTTTTGTAACATATAGATGGAGCTCGTAATTGCACACTTATTTCAGTGTTATTTATCTGTTTATATCTTAGTCCTTATAGAAGCTGCTGGCTCTATAAGTGCATCACAAACACCTGGCATGATAGCTAGCCCATAAAATGCATGAATAAATGAATGAATAAATAAATGAATGAGTCCAACAGATCTAGAATACAAGTATTTCATGTCGTCTGTCTGATCTTGGCAAAGTTATTCAACTTCTTTGAATTTCAATTTCTTAATCTGTGAAATATTGATCTCATTTGCTTTATTTTAAGCATTACATATGATGCATATAAAATTTATACTAAGCATTTGATAAGTGATAGGCATAATTAGATTTCTTTAAAAAATTTTTTTTAATTTAAAAAGGATACTAAGGAATCTGAGGAGCCAATGACAGACAATGATACTAAAACTTCCACGGAGGATACTCAATGTCTCACCAAGAAGTAAAACAAGAGTATAGCTAAAACTTGCTGCTGAGATGGACGCCTGGGTGGATCAGTCAGTTAAGCATCTGCCTTCAGCTCAGGTTGTGATCCTGGGGTCTGGGATTGAGCCCTGTGTTGGGCCCCCTGCTCGGCAGGGAGTCTGCTTCTCCCTCTCCCTCTGCCCCTCCCCCACCCCACTCATGTGCATGCTCTCTCTCTCTTTCAAATAAATAAAAACCTTTAAAAGAAAAAAACTTGTTCAAAAACTAATGATGTAATGTATGGTGATTAACATAATGATTAAAAAAAAAAAAGAAGAAAAAAACTTGTTGCTGAGAGCAATGCAACTTATATGTGATGATAAGTTAAAGCATATTCCAGAGTGGAAAACCTCACTGAGAATGTCTTTTAAACTGAAAGTAGATACATAGAATTGCAGGTGAATACATACAAACCCAACAGTTGGACATGGAGACTAGAACAACGGTGACATTTTAAATTCCAAAAGGATCATAGAAATCAGGATAAATTACTTAATGCGAACAAAAACCTCTAATGCAAATATGTCTAGTGTAGAAGAAGGTGTTTGGTTCTCTCTACACATGTAATATTGTATATTCAGTGTCAGATTTCCATTGCACACTATACTGAAACACCGGGTGTAGAAGACAAATGTTATCGAGTATCTTATTAGATAGATGGTCTAGGGGGTTAAGCCATGCCCCTGGAGCTCCTCAGCAATTTTCATCTTTTGTTGGGCTCACTCACTATCTGATGACCAATGATGACCCTCTCCTTTCCCACTAAGCTCTATCATGATTTGTATGGTAATTAGCTCCTTGGCTTTATTTATAGTATTATCACCCCAAAAAATACTTCCCTCAACACTTGCTTGTTTTGAGCTTTGTATAAATAGAATCATATGGTATGGGCCAGGGAACACATTCAAATTTCAGGCCACTTTTAATTTTGCTTCTCCTTGGGGCGCCTGGGTGGCTCAGTCGGTTAAGTGTCTGACTTCGGCTCAGTTCATGATCCCGGGGTCCTGGGATCAAGCCCTGCATTGGGATCCCTGCTCCATGGGGAGCCTGCTTCTCCCTCCCATTTTGCCCCTGGCTCGTGCTCTCTCTCTGTCTCAAATAAATAAGTACAATCTTTAAAAAAAATTAAAAATAAAAAAAATTGCTTCTCCTTTCAGCCAGGCTCTCTGGCACCTTCTCTGAGCATCAGAAGCTCCTTCTGCTAGGGATGTGCAAGTAGTTGGCAGTCACACATAGTTTCTGTAGCACACACACACAGCCTCTGGGTGACCTGTGACTATATCACCTTCCTATTCTTCAGTAGTCCACTGGTCTCTTATGCACATCAAGCAGTCCCACGATCTCAGAATAGAAGCCACTGGCCTTCCTTGTCCCCTTGTCATGGATGTTGTCACTTCAAATGACACAATCTAAGCCATCGTGCCCCCTTTGGTGGCACATATATTCCCAATCTGCCCTCCCATGGTTGAACTACTATGCAAACCAAGTGGGGGAAATGGGAGAGGCCCTGAACAAAAATGTCATGGACTATGCCCTTCTTAGCTGAAATTTAGTCATTTTCCCATTTTTTTTGAACAAGTGCTTCTAGCTTTTGAATAATGCTTCTAGCTTCTTACTGGATGGCCTATTTTAGACTAAATTGCAGAGTACTAAGATATTTGTATTTTATAACTTTTTTCACTTGTACAATTGTCAACCTCCTCATTTCAGCATGCTGGAAGCTGACTTCATAATTAGACATAATATCTTGATGTTAAATGCCTAATGCAAAAATAAATTGTATTAACATGCAATCATTAAACAACTAGAAAATTGCATTTTGAAAATATGATACAGTTTGAATAGCATCAATAATCATCAGAAGCCTAGAAATAAATACAGCAGACCTGAAAGACCTCTACAATGAGATTTAGAAAACATTAATTAAGACACAAAGACGGAGACAAAACAAGCGCCTAGGTTGGAAGACACAGTTTGGTAAAAATTTGAATCTTACCCAAAAGAATTTGTAGGGTAAACTTAATTCTAACAAAAATCCCAGCAGTTGCGTGCATGCGTGTGTGTGTGTCTGTGTGTGTGAATGGACAGAGTGTTTCAAAGAATAGCAATCTTGAAAGAGAGCAAAGCTAGATATCAAGATCTATTAAAAAGCTTTAGTATTTGAAATGATGTAGTATTGGAGCAAAAGAAAAATAGAACAATTGTACAAAATAAAGAATCCAGAAACAACAGTGTATGCATACAATAAATACATTTGATAATCCAATGCAGTGAGGAAGAAATACCTTTTCAATAATTTGTGCCAGCGCCAATAGATATCCATATGAAAACAAAATGAAATTTACCCCATCTCTCATCATACACAGAAATTCTAGAAGTGTTTGCCTAAATGCAAATACAAAACAGTAAAGTTTTAGGAAGAAAACAAGTGAGAATATCTTTACGACCTTGAAACACACAAATATTGCTTAACCAGAACATAAAATGTACTAATAATAGAGGATTGATATACTAGACTATATTAAGGAAGGGGAATACTGGTCAGCAAATAACACCATTAATGCAGTGGAAGAGCAAGCCACAGCATGGATAAGGTGGTTGCTTATGCTACATTCAGAATGTATAAAGACAAAAATTAGTAAGAAATACAGTTCAAAAAAAAAGATGACAAAACATTTCACAAGAACTTCATAAAAGTAGGGATCCAAATGAACAATAAATATGTGAAAAATACTCAGCATAATTATTCTTCAGACAAAGGCAAATTTAAAACATAATGAGATACCAAACCATTGCAACAGAAAGGCTAAAACAAACCAAAAAAGCAAAACAGAAAAAAGAAAAGAGAGAGAGGGAAGGAGGGAGAAAAGGAAAAGAGGGAGAGAGGGAAAAAGAGCAGATTTGGGGAGGAGGAGGAGAAAAAAGTAAAGAGAAAAACAGAAAGAATGAATGAGAAAAAAAAAAACCAAACAAACCAAGAGTGGAGAAGAATTTAGAGGAGGAGGTAATCAGATCTTTCACACCTTCCTGGTAAATGTCCACATTGTTAGGCCCATTCTGGAAAATGATTTGGCAGTATCTAATGATCATTTACCCAGCTATGATCAATTACCCAGCAAATCCACTCTTAGGTACATACATGCCCAAGAGAAATGCAAACATATGGTCACTAAAATGGACTACACAAATATTTTCATTCTTATTATTTATAATAAAACAAGATTGGAAATTTCTTAATTGCCAATCAAAAATTTAAGATGTAAATATGTTTTGTTTTGTTCAGATAATGGTTAACTATATAATAATAATGAACAGATGCAACTGCTTAGAGAATTATGGCTGAATCTCAAAAACAATACTGAAAAAGAAGTGAGACAGTAAGTATTCATATTGTATGTTACAGTTACATAAATTTCAAAAACAGAAAAAAACAAACAAATGTAGAGTACTATAATTCAGGATTGGGGTTACTCATGAATGAAAAGTGTGGCATGAGGGTTTTTTTCTGATGATGTTCTGTTACTTGAATTGGGTGCCAGTTACCCAGATGTGTTCAGTTTACAAACTTCATTGACCTGCACATCTGTAATCTTTACAAGCTTATGCATATTTGCATAGGTCAAGACAATGTTTATGTGAATAATTGATTTTTGCACTGATTTTTTAAAATGCAAGTTATAGTGGATGGAAGATTATCCCTGAAAAAAAAAAAAAATTTCCATTCATTTGCACTGAATATGAGAAGAAAAAATAGTGAAACTATAGTCAATGATTAGTAGTCTTTTCTCTATACCAAAGCTCCGAATTTATGCTTAACAAGTGGCTTGCAATAATAAATGATATTATTAATATATATACAGGTTATTGTTATATATAGGCCAAAGATGAAAAAAAAATGGTCAGAAATTTTACTTTGTATAACCAAGCATGGCAACATACTTTCTACTTAGTCACTGAGAATCTTCCAAAGACTCAAGGGGGCAACCACTGGCCAAACTTGGGACACTCTGAACATCGTAAAAAGTAACAGAGGTAATATGTTTATCATAAAAAATAATAGTGGTAATTTGTTTTTAACACACTAAATTAGAAAGAAGAAGGAAAAGAAGACCATAATGATACACAGAGGTAAATGACAGAGGGAAGGGAAAAGAAAACTCGTTTTTGGAAAAGAATTTTAGCTAAAATATGTAGAATGAACAATAAAATTAGAAAATCATAATTTAGCAACCACTCATGTAACAGTAACTGCTATAGGTCATCAGTGGATGCAAATAAGAAGGGAACAGGATATTAACACAGTTTCCCAGTATCATCCCCACAGATTACTTAATCATTATACAGGAGGAAAGGGTAACTTATACAATGCAGAAACTGAACAGAAAGGATCTTTTTAATTTTTTTAAAGATTTATTTATTTATTTATTTATTTATTTGAGGGAGAGAGAAAGAGGGGAGGAGGATCAAAGGGAGAGGGAGAATTTCAAGTAGACTCCACACTGAGCACAGCACCCAATGTGGGGCTTCTCCACATGGGGCTCAGTCTCACAACCCTGAGATCACCACCCCAGCCAAAATCAAGAGTCTGTCACTTAACCGACTGCGCCACCCAGGCACCCCTGGACAGAAAGTATCTTACAGGTGATCAAACTTAGCATCAACCACATTGGGAGAAATGGAAATGTGTTTCCTGATATGATGCAATGGAAAGTAAGAACATCACTTATGAGGTGCCTGGGTGGCTCAGTCGGTTAACTGTCTGCCTTTGGCTCAGGTCATGATCTCAGGGTCCTGGGATCGAGTCCTGTGTCAGGATCCCTGTTCAGTGGGGAGCCTGCTTCTCCCTCTCTCTCTGCCTTCCCCCCACCCTGTTCCTGCTCTCTCTCTCTTCCCCACCTCAAATAAGTAAAAATAAAATCTTTGAAAAAAAACAAGGATATCACTTATGTTGTTGTTGTTTGTTTTAAGTTATGATGAAATGCTTAATTTCAAAAACTAACAGGTATTTTAATGAGTCCCCATACTCATCAACCAGTTTCAGCAACTGTCAAATCATGGCCAATTTTATCTCATGTATATCCACATTTCCTCTACCACGTCCATGTTGCTTTCCAGTCAGAGCTACTCTTTATTGACAACCTGCATTTTAGCCATCACTTATTAGGTAGCTTTGACAATCTTTTCAATTATTTTCCTTAGTTGATCAACTCTTATTTCATAGTTTTCCATTTCTATTGTGTTTTCTTTGTTGAATTTCTGATGTGAATCATCCGCAAATTCATGTTGTGGATATTTAATTCAAGTCAGAGAGTTGTGCTATAGTTTTGCTCTCTTTGCAAGTATTTTGGAAAGACATTTTCACCTAACTTTTAATTCACATTATCAATTTTCATTTGATGATTGCTTTGTATGAATGTTGCCTAAGATCTTCTTTTCATCACACAGTATTGGATTTTCCTGCATCAGTGAAAACAGATGATTCCTTGAAGACGGATAAGGTTTGAGTGGCTTACAAGGTTTCTAGCTTCAAATGTGCTCTGGTTTTGTTGGTACAGAAAAGTATAGTTTTGTTTTGTTTTAAAGATTTATTTATTTTAGAGAGAGAGAGAGCATTTGGTAGGGAGGGGCAGAAGGAAAGAGAGATAATCTGCAGCAGACTCCCCACTGAGTGCAGAGCCCAACACAGGACCAATCCCACCACCCCAAATTCATGACTTGAGCCAAAATTAAGAGTTGGTTGCTTAACTAACTGAGCCACCCAGGCGCCCCACAAAGTACAGTTTTTGACAGATGCCACTTTTTTTTTTTAAGAGGTGAAGTGCCCTTTTGATCTTGTGTTTATTTGTTTTATTTGTTTTCAAAGGACCCTTTATTTCTCCCACTTACTTCTATGTTTCCCCTTTACCATCCAGCCTTCATGCAATGCGTTACTGGTAGTGTTTTCCAAAATCTGCCTTTTTTGCACTTTTAAGCCTCTTCCCTTTAGATTCCCTGGAAACCAGTGCTCTGCTTCATCAGGTATGTCCCCATTTCAAATAAGACTCTGTCTTTCTGGAGATGATTTTGTTTTCTACCATAGCTGGGCTTGACTGCCCTCTCCTATTTTCCATGTTGTCTTCTCATGACTCTCCATTTAAAGGATGGCCTTCAGTGTTGGTTCTGTTAATGGTGATAGTTTCTTTCATTTTAAATACATGCTGAAATATATTGTATTTTCTGTTTCCTAGTGTTCTTCAGTTTTGGTTAACTGATAGTTTCATTTGTTCTCTTTGAAGTTTCTTTGATTTTCAGAGGCTGGGCAGTAAGTTTCCAGAAAATGGAAGTCTTCTGTAGACACACCATAAGACTTTCTAGTAAATAAATTAATGCCTGAGTATGTGTAAGGTGTAAAACACTGTAAAACACTGTAAGTGCCCAACTTGCCTCGTACTAGGTAAATGTAGTGGTGTAAAGAAATCCATATTCAGATTAGTTAGCTGATTTTCAATCATTGTGTCTCTCATAAACATCTCTCTATAAGGAAGAATGATGTGTGTTTAATTTATTTTTGTATTTTGCTTCCAAAATATTTTTATATAAGTGTTTATATATAAAAATGTTTACACTTGTTCAGTTCCATTATGATATCTAAACATAATCTTTTAGGTAGCATCAGTAAATTTATTCCTTACAATTAGCAGAAATCTATTTGGAAAATCAGAAAAAGCTCATCATCTTTTAAATACATTTCCCCTGGAAAATAAAAAACAATATAGAGTAAAATTTAGAGGAATGAGTTCCAAGAAAGAGCCATGCTCTAGTCAAGTTCTAAGAGAGAAATAGGATATGTTCCCATTTGCTAGTGGTGGTGCGATTTATAAAAACATATTTAGAGATCACACTGATATAATGTATTAACAATTCAAAAGTTCTTTACTTTATCATTTCTAATTTTTCACATCTACTTTAGAGAAATATAAATATATGTGGACACAGAGCATGAAAAAGAATATTTGTATCCACAGTGTTGCAATAGTTAAAAAAAATGAAGTGACTGAAATGTCCTTTAGTTGAGGAGGATACATAGGTCTTTGCTATATGTAGATCTTCGCTATGGATTATCATGCAGCAGTTTACAAAAATGGGGTGATTGATTTTTTTAATTTATTTTTAAAGATTTTATTTATTTGAAAGAGAGAGAGATAGCAAGAGAGAGCATGAGCAGGGAGAGGGAGAAGCAGGCCCCCCAGTCAAGCAGGGAGCCCGCATCAGGGCTGGATCCCAGGACCCTAGGATCATGACCTGAGCTGAAGGCAGACGCTTAACCGATTGAGCCACTCAGGTGTCCTGATTTTTTTTTTTTTAATGGAGTGATTATTTGGATGTCTATATGGGAAAAAAACGAACCATACTCAAATGTATAGCCCACATGGATCAGAGACTTAACAGAAACATTTAAACAAATGAAGTTTCTAGAAGATAGCAAGAGAAAATATCTCCATGACCTTGACATAGGCAAAGATTTCTTTAACAAAAATTACTATTATTAAAACAGTAAAATGAA
The DNA here is from genome assembly GCF_054177405.1 of Leptonychotes weddellii. NCBI lineage: Eukaryota > Metazoa > Chordata > Mammalia > Carnivora > Phocidae > Leptonychotes > Leptonychotes weddellii. The sequence continues at coordinate 13,315,564 of NC_138382.1, forward strand.
ACTTTCTAATCATTAAAGCACAATTAAGAGAGTATAAAGCAAATCAAAGAGAGGAAGAATATATTTACATATATATCTAGGAATGACTCATATGGAATATGTGATGATCTCCCAGAAATTATTAAGAAAATAATAGATAGCTATTGGGAGGGAAGAAAAACAAAAGATTGGGAAAAGGCATTTTACAAAAGAGGATTTCCAAATGGCTAACATAAAAAGAAAATGGGATCAATATCGTAAGACTTTAGGGTACTTAAAATCAAACCTACATAAAATATATACTACATTCTCACTAGAATGACTACACACACACACACACACACACAAAGGAAAAAATAGTTTAACGAGCCACTGGAATTCACATCCACTACTGACATAATATAAATTAGTACAACTGCCATGGAAAACATTTTGACAGAACCTCTTAAAGCTAAAGATATGCTTACCTTATGAACTAGCAATTCCACTCCTATGCAAATATTGAAATGGAATGAATACTAGTAGCTTCATGTACAATAGCTAAAAAGTACAAACAACACAAATCCCCATCAAAAAGAGAATGTGTAATATGTGGTTACATGTTCATATAAAGAAATATAATAGTGGAATGACAAAAAAACCCCACTAGTACTCGTAATAGTATGGATAAGTCACAACACAAGGCTAAACAAAGGAATTCTGACAAAAAAGTACACATGTGTTATGAGTCCATTTTTAAAAGCAGTCAAAATAAACTATCATGATTTCAGTTAGAATGGTAGTTACCTTCAGGGTATATTGACTGAGAGAGGCATGATAGTATTATTTGGGACGCTGGTAACATTTTAATATTAAACCACCTGATGGGTTGGTTTCACATGAATTTTCATTTCTAAAATTATACTGTTGTGTTTTAAGATTATTAAATTTTACAATATGAACTTTATAATCAGAAAAAGAGAATGGGAGTTATCTCTATATATTTACATGGAAATATTTCCAAGATATAGTATAAAGTCCAAAAGTAAATTGCAAAATAATATCTGTAGTATGAACCCATTTATATAACTACCTAATCTCAAAAAGTATGAAACAATACTACATATTTGTATCTATAATTTTCATCTGTGTGATTAAAAACAAGTATTTTTCACTTACAGAGTAATCCCAGGAATTTTTAATCATAGTCTAAGTCAGATAATTCTTATTGGGCCAGTTTTTTCTTAGTTATAGTTTTAGGCCGACAAAATTAAATGGAGATATTTTCCCAGGGTCAAATTTACTCCAATAGAAATGACCTGACCGAAGAATTTTGCCTCTTCAAATAAAATTTAGTTACTTTGTTTAATAAAGCATTAATTTTAACCATGTCATGGGTAGGAGTTTGAAATCGTGAAAACCATGTTTTTCCCTTCTTTTACTTGAAAGACCAGAGGACTGTCATGGTTACTAAAACCTGTATCTGTGTCTTATCAGTGCTAACATTACAATCAAGGGCCAATGAGTTATAAACTCTGAGTTCCAGTGAAGAAAGAGTGAAAATGGTCAATCTTATATCCTTTTTACAGTGAGTCACCAAGTATTTATCTATCACTAATCTTGTGCTTAATCCTTTTTTAGGCAGCCTGAAAAGTAATGAGAAAATAAAGACATGGTTCTTTCTATAAAGAAAATAATAATTCAATTCCAAAGAGATCTTTTTGGTAATATCTTTTGTAATTTAAAGCATCTACAGAAGGTTCATCTGTCAAATTGACAGATTAAATTATAATCCAGCCGAGGAAGCTAGTGATAAATATATGCTTATCACTTAGGATACTTAAGGGATTATTAGGCTGATAAATCTGTATTGGATTTATGTAAAACAAAAAAGTGACATAAAATTAATTATGTTGCACTTTGATGACTCTGAAGGAATTATTGTGAAAAAGTAAGAGTAATGAATATGATGACTTGATTTGATTCAAAATTAAAAATGGGATTCTTAATCTTTGCCTATCACAAATTCACAGTTAATTTTGAAAATCCCCAAATCTTTATTGATAGTAATAGGCTTTGTACTGAGTAGAAAATACAAGTATAGTACTGATGAGGAAGATGAATAAGATGATAATAAAAATAGTAATTTCCATAAGATGTCATTTGACCGAGTTCAGACAAGTAGAAAGTAAGACAACCAAAATACATAGTTTTATCTCAACCCAAATTCATACCATTTCTCTCACCCCAGAATTCCTTCTATCTAGTTTTATAAAAGTATAAAAAATTGCTTCTGCATATAAAATAAACTGATGTAAATATATTACCTATTATGTCACTCAAAGTCTCATGTAATTGACAACTTTCAACATTTTACACCAAATAAACATATATTTGCACTGTCTGAAGTATATTGCTTCTATCAGATGAGAGTTATGTTTTCTCTTAAATTTACCTCTTGTCTACTCTCTCCGGGCATACCTAGCCAACTTTGAAGCAAGTAATAGGATAAATTAATATTACCAATGCCATTCTATTTCCTCTTCTGTCCTGTCTATGTATTTGTTCAATGTACTTGAAGTTGCCTGAAATTCTTCTTCAGAAGACTTGAGTTGAACTTAAATTAAAAGCAGAATAACTGAATAACTGAATAACTACTATTAGTAAATACAGACGAAGCTTCAACAACTTTGAGCCAGATACAAGTCTATTTCTTATTAGTCTGTGTGAATAGAATGCATTTTTGGTTCCTGCTAGCAGTGATGAAGGAAAAAAAATTACTTGGTTCTCAATCCAAAGAATAATAGAACTGAGAGGGATCTCCAAAGATGAAGTATATCCTTCCACATCTACACTGTCTTCATTTAAAGTATTCCAGACAGACGGGCATCAAACTTCTTCTCAAATATCTCCATGGAAAAAAAGACCCTGCCATCATTCGCTTTCAATCTTATGTGTTTCCTCAGTGGCTTTCCCACTGAGATACTCTCCATGAAGCTGTCGGATTTCTTCATTCTTGCCAATTTTCTCTTCTAGACTTCTGTCTAAGCAGACTGTGTTTTCCAAGATCAGTACTGATTCAGCCTGTTATTTCTGCTTTATGCTTCTGAGCACCAAGGGCTATGATTTTAGCACATGGTACATTAGTGTTCTAAACACCATTGAGAAGAAAACAAGGCCCCAAAGGGTGAAGGCATTAATGAAAACAATGAGCATTTTAGTAAGAAGACCAGGGCATTTAAATCCAGTGTCCCAGAATGATATATAACATTGCCAACTGTACAAAGCATTTCAAGGATCGATGATCTTTTATAAGTTGTAAATACAGGTATCATTTCCATTCATGCAAAATCCTTTATAGACAGCAAAATATGGAAATGTTTTCTAATTTAAATGGTAAAAGAAGAAGAAGGCAAGAGACTGGAATCCTTGCCATATTCAGCCCTAAAACAGAAGATCCTCTGTTTGGGCAACAGTGCTGTGGATATAGCCAAGAGACTGTTTTGGCACAAAAAAGAATATATCAGCATTACCAGTGCCAGTTACATTCCATTGCCTTTAGTTCCCTGGCTGAGTACATCTGTGTGTTTGGGGGAGGGGAAAAGGCAAGAGGGAGGCAGAATCTGCTGGCAGCCATTTCTTCTTCTCTACAATGTCCTTTTTAGTATCTAAATGAGAATATGCTTATTTTTCATCATCATTTTGCAGTTCTAACTATTGCGAGTATCGACATTGAAATAGTTACCACAATATTGCTGCACACAGCTATTATTCTGTTTAACGTAAAGGAAGGAACAAAAATGATTTAATGAAACTTTTATCATCCTGATGTTTATTTTTTCATCGAAGTTCTACCCTTCTATTGTTGTATAATAATAACAATACAAAAAAAAAAACCGTAGTAGCTCATAACACTAATTTATTATCTCACATCCTTTTGAGGGCTGACTCAGCTCACCTGGGGAGTTCTTCCCTGAGATCTGCCATGCAGTTGAAGGAAGATGTAGGCTGGTCCCACAGTCATTTTAAGGCTTGAATGAATTGGAAGTCCAAAATATCTCCCTTCCACGACTGGCAGTTGATGCTGGCTTTTGGCGAGGCTCTTATTTGGGGTTGATTACTGGAGCACCAATATGTGGTCTTCCCACGTGGCCAGGGCTTCTTCCAGAATGGCAGCTGTGTTCTGACAGGGAGTATCCTAAACATGAGCATTCCAAGGGAAATGAATCTGTCAGCCTCTGAAGGCCTGGACCCAAGAACTGGCACAGCACTGTTTCTGCTGAATCTGATTGTTCAGAGCAGTCACAGAGATAGCCCAGAATCAAGACAAGGGAGAAGGGCACAGACCACCCCTCTTGGATGGGTGGAGCACCAAAGAATCTGTGGCTATCTTTAATCTGCCATACTTTATAACCATATTTGGGGAGTCTCATTTTAGTTAAATGACTAAAATTGTCTGTACATATCATTAAAATGTAATATAAAAGACTCCACAGTTTACAACATGTAGAGTAGCAAGTAACTAAGCACAATGTATTTGTATCTTGCCAGTAGGGAAAGGACATTAACAAAATTAGTATAATTTCATTTGTACTCCAATCCTCTTCACTCCTGGAGCTAATTTTTAGGGAATTGACAGATGCTTCAGTATAAGACATTTTCTTATTGGCCCAGAATGAGCAAAGGTGTTGGGGGTACATGTAGAGGAGGTGGGGATCCATTTAAGATACAAGGATTATTAAGTCTCTGCATATCATTCTCTCTTCATAGCACTTCTGAGGGCAGAAGTAAATTGCGCTTGCTTCAGATTAACCTTAATTTTTACAGAGCACAGGGGCGCCTGGGTGGCTCAGTCGTTGGGTGTCTGCCTTCGGCTCAGGTCATGATCCCAGGGTCCTGGGATCGAGCCCCGCATTGGGCTCCCTGCTCGGCGGGAGGCCTGCTTCTCCCTCTCCCACTCCCCCTGCTTGTGTTCCCTCTCTCGCTGTGTCTCTCTCTGTCAAAATAAATAAAATCTTAAAAAAAAAAAAATTTTTTTACAGAGCACATCATTCTTTAATGCTAGATTCACAATAGTTTATAAATTGAATTTCGTGTGTTAAAATTACCCCTATATCCCTCTACTCTTACAATGACCCTTATATCCTACAGGAACCCTCTTCCTAATGTGTCCCTTATGGAACCTGGGTCATGTTTAGTGTAGTCTGTTTCCTAGTCTTTGCATTCTAAGTAAAGTTTCCTTGACCCATATCCCAATTTCCATGAGCAGGGGAGGTAGAAACCATTTCTCACTATCAGCTCAAACTCTCGAAGACTAACATTCTCATGGTCAATTATTCTGTAAACATTGTGTCTTTTTCACCCTGTTTTACTTAGCACCATGTGGATTAAAGTAGCTTATATGCCTCTATCAGGGGAACAAATAAAAATACATGTGTACATCTAATATGCTCAGGAATTAAAGTATACTAATATTCAATGTACCTTGAAGGTCTTACTGTATTGGAGCAGTCGAGCAAAGTAATGGAATATTCACAACCACAGTGATGGGCAGACAGATATAAAACCCTTTTCATGTTATCTAGTATGGATACATACTTTGGAGGATGAGTGCTCATGAGCCCATCTACCTCAAATATAACCTGCGTTCCCTTAAACCCCTCTATTTGCAGGAAACAATATTGACCATGTTTGTCTTACTTTTGTAACCATTTAAAAGTGTATATTGATCTATGGTTTTTCCTTACAGATTTAAAGTTATTTAAGTCTATTGAAAGGTTGTTCTCTAATTCTGGAAATGTGAACAGTAACAACTAAACAAAAAGCAAAGCAAACAAAAATGCCAAAAACAAACAACAACAGAATCATTAAGCACTAAAAAAAAAAAAAAAAAAAAGCAACAACAAACCTGAGTTAAGGAGAGTGGGATGTAACTATATCTAAACCAGTTAAGTGTTTCACAGAGTATTTAACAAGATTATTGGAAACATACTCAATCTTTTGAAAGGTAAAAATCAAATAAAACTTACATCTAAAGGTTTGTACTATATTCCTTTCATTGTCATATCAATTTAATATTGTTTGGGGAATGAGTTATTGCTACATTCTGCCTATTTTTTCCCCAACAGGATAATACTATTTATCTGCCTAATAATGACAAATAGATTTCATCTCATGTGACAACTCTAATCAATTGATAGTGGCTGCCTGAGGCATTGTTTTGTGAACAGTTCCGAGGCTATGTCTGGACTCCACAGGACAAAAAGTTCTTTATATCATCCAAGGGCATGGTGCAGGAAGTTAAGTAACTAAGTGAAAGCTGTCAGTCATCCTACGTTGTCTGCTAAGAACCATGGACAGGGATTTATCCCTGATGTTTCAAAAGCCCATTGTGGAGCTAGTCACTGCTATACTCCTATTAACTGGCATAAAATAAACATTCACCAAATGAACAAATAAACAAATAAAAAAATACTGAATTGTGACTTTTGGAAAATACATGCGAAATGGACACACACTGGGAATACCAATGGTATGGGTAGATAAAGAAAGAGGGTCCTGATAGGCTACATCAACAAATGTGTCTTTCATATACTTCAGTAAACATTACGAATGTGGCAAAAAGATCTAACATATAATGTGGATTTCTTATTAAATCTGTTATCCCTTTATCAAAATATGTTTTCTACAGTATCAAATAGTCTCAACTAGACATTTTTTCCTTAGAAAATCATAGAATTAGAATTTTAGAATTGAATGAGATTCTGAAATTTAAAAAAAAAAAACTTAAACTAGACTGACTTGTCAATATTTCAGCACATGTCTATCCCACTGGACCTATTCCTTCACTCTCTCTAGGCTGAGACTCTAGGGTATAACAAGTTATTTACAGCTTCCTTTCCATACATAGCTATAAATATTTCTCCACAAAAACTTGGGGATTATCACCTGATATCACTATATGATTATAAAACTCAATATTTATAAATAATTCTAGTTGAATCTTCTTGGTAATAACCTCAAAAATTACATGGGAAGCATTTCTCTAAGGTGTAAAAACTATACTAATATAATGTGTATTTTTGAAACCAATAGTCTAATATTTGGAGTATTTTATAACTACATCAGGCATCATGTTGTTAACAAAACAATAATAATATTATAAATGATAATAACACTGAGTCATAAGGGTATATTCACTTATGTGTCTCCTTCACTAGTTCCTGAATTCCTTGAAGTCAGTGTCACAGTCTTTATCTCCAAATTCTCCATACACGGTTTTTTTTTTCTTAAGATTTTATTTATTTACTTGAGAGAGAGAGAATGAGAGAAAGAGCACATGAGAGGGGTTAGGGTCAGAGGGAGAATCAGACTCCCTGCCGATCCAGGGACTCCAGGATCATGACCTGAGCCAAAGGCAGTTGCCCAATCAACTGAGCCACCCAGGTGCCCTCCATACATGGTTTTGATCTCTGCATTGTGAGACTGTTAGCACACACTAGGGATATAATGAAAAGAATTTGCCAAATGCAGGAAGCCAGATTAAAGTTTAGAACTAGCCTTCAAAAATATTGGGAGTAGGGAAGAAAGGAAGTGTAGGTATTCTAAGTTTAAAATGTAATGAATGATGGACTCATTTAGCACTTATGGATTTACTATTATGGCTACAATCTCTGTAGTTGATCTATGGAGCATAGTGGTATATGAAGCATCTCATTAAGATACTGCTTCCATGGTCACTTGTCATCCATTCCGAACAGTTATTTATGTGGCCTCTCTTATAATATGAATTCTAGGTAAATTTTATATCGAACTATTTAAGGTCTCAACATTTCTGTGAATTGGGTGTGATTATTCCTATCTGTACCTGTGGAAATCAGCAACTCAGAGAAGTTCAGGGACTTATTCAAGGTCACCTTTTTACTACACTAGACTTCACCTTCCTTAATGTGTATTCAAGAGGAGAGAATGAGAAAGAGAAAGAGAGAGGGAAATCGTATACATTTGTGTGGTTGTGTTTGTGTTTGTGTATATGTGTTTGTATGTGTGTATGTCCACTACATACCATTTGGGTCCTCCTGTTCTCTCTTTTTAGGCTGGGCGAAGGTTAGGGGTAGAGGTAGGTGGTGGCAGCTGACCTTAGTTTGGAGTGTTGGAGGGCCAGGGCATTTATCCTCTACCTTCCTTCCAAAGAGATGGGCTCACCTAGACTCTCTCTCTCAACCAAAGTTCACAGTTTTCCTCAAGGTGGCTGACTCTGTTCAGGTCTGCCCTCTCCACAGCCCTAGGAGTGGAAGGCCCACGTCAGACCGTGTGCTTTCCCTATACCTACCCTTTGTAATTAATCTCTTTGTATGTGAAAATTTCTAAGAGTGCCATGTGTTTACAGGGGGACCCAGACTGATACATTGGGTATGTGTATATATTAGAGTCTTTCCACCCTCCAGTTATTTCTCGAACATTCTATAGTATTGTGTTATCATAAATTTTATATTGCAATTACTTGACTACAATAGAATCCATGAAAGAATTAGATAACAAGATATTATAGATTTTCTATTAAAGCTCCATAAGGTAACTTGTATTTTTTTAAACTAAATATAGCCAATTGTTCATCTATAAACAGAATCTTGTGCCTGAACATTAAGCAGGTTTCTAGCAGAAAATGTCCTGGAGTATTTGCAACTAGGTTTCCTTTGGCTGTGAAAAGGCCAAAACTATTATTTTAAAGGGAGGCTAAGGGAGCAACAAGTGTTGCACTTTTAATTCCCAGATCAGCCGTGATGATAGCGTAGCATTATTTACACTCACTTTCCAGTAGATTCCGCTTCGCTCTGTCAAGATCAAAGCTAAGCAAAACTCTCCTTTCTCACCACTTTGTCATCCTTACCCTCACAGGCATGAAAATGGAAATTCTTCCCTGTTATGGGGAGATAATGTTGCTATGGTTATAAAGGTAAAGTAGATTTATCAAAATAATTGGAAACATGATTCTCCATTATGGTTAGCGATTGCAGGGACAGGTTGAAAACACTAAACTTTATTTTTACTCTCCTTTGCTCACTATTTCCTCAATTTCTATATAAAAAGCTTCATGTTGCACATACTAACAAAAGTCTATCTCCTGGATGATTAGGTATGTCATAATTTGGAAATTATGTATATTTGGAAATACATGAGTTATATACTTCATGTATTATATGTACATATATCCTGATACTGACTATATTTGATGTTTTTCCTCTTTAAAGCTTTGGATGGGGTAGTTGAAGTGAGGGAGAATAGGGAATTCACATTAACACTGTCCGTAACCTGCTCTTTCTTCAGTGTGATCATTTATTTTAAGTCTTAAATGATCCTATCATACCAAATTCATGATATACTATTCCAGAAACCTGATGAGAATAAAATCGTTGGCCCATAATGTAATAATAATAAGCTTTACAGTACAACTTCACTGTTTCAATTAAAGTGATAAAGAAAGTGAACCATCTCTCTCTCTCTCTTTTTTCCTTTTGCCAAAGCTAGATGTAATAACCTCTCATTTTCTGAGAGTGCCCTCATTTTATTAGACAACCAAATTCCTTTCAATCTCTCAAAGTTTCCCAGGAAAACAGAAAATCCATTTTTTTCCTCTTTACCCTGGTTTGCTATATATATTATTCTCCTGCCCACAATTCATATTTCATTAAAGAGGTATAATTCTATAAGGTAAACTGTGTTGATACTCTTATTTGAATTAAAAACAGTGCTCCCTAGCATATTTTCACCTGAAAATCGAAGGCTATATTGCACACAGTTCAAATAGCTTCTGATTAAAGGTAATGATCTTACCTACGAGTTGAGAAAATTCATAAGTACATAGTAAGAACATAGAGGATTTACAAGTAATTTACTAAATTAAAAATCTTTACCAATTAAAAAATTAAAGGTCCTGAGTAATCTGTGTTTTCCCCTAAATGATCTAGCTTTTCTCCAAGCTTACGCTTGCATGTATTACAGTTGTGAAGAGAGACTCTGATATACGCTGATGCTGTCCTCTTCCCACCCCCGAATATTTCAAGTTCTCCATTTTCAGGGTATATCACAGGAGTCTACTTTTTCCCCATTCCCAATAACCATGAGCAGTTGAACCCAAGTGACTGGTTCTAAACAAGGACTTGTGAATGGAATGGTGTGTTTATTTTGGCTGAGGATTTATTTGCCTCTGTGAGACATTCCAGAAACCTCTTTTTCCATTTAGTACTGTGATCAGCAGCATTCAAGATAGTCTCTGATTTGTCATCCTAGATCTTTGGATGATTAAATGAACAGATCGTTCTGCCCACCAACAGTGGACATGTAACATGAGGAGGGAAATATACATTTGTAGTTTTAAGTCACTAAAATTTAGGACTGTTTGTTACCACAGAGTAATTTACTAATTAATGCAGAAGTAAATCAAAGGGAAATAAGTACAAAACACCCCTGAAAACTACAGATCCTGATAAGTTGGCAGAGGAGGAAGGTATGTTTTTTAGAGGAGCATAAAAGCAGGATTTAAGAAAGATACTTCTAGGACTTACTGAAATAAAAGAGAAATTATAACCATACAATTTTTATATGAAATGATTACTAGAAGGTGTAATTGATGGCTAAAATCAATCCATTCTCCAAACGGATTTTGACAGAGATCTCAGAAGAAAGTTTATACTGCTGGTAAGCCCTCTTAAAGGCATACAGCCAAGAGACTATAAACCTTAATATAAAATGGCCATTTCCTTCAAGAAGACCAGATGCCTGATCTGATTAAGTCCAACAAGTGCAGGAAGATTATCAAACCATTAGACAGATTAAAAAAAGGATTAATTGAAATGAATTTATAGTTTACATAAATGAAATGCTTTATCTGGACAATTTCTTGATCAATTCAACAAACTAAATTGATATTTTACAATGACTTCTATTCATTTCTGAAGCTTATTTTTTTGTTTAAGCATTTTGTGACATCTCTATGGGATTTTATAAGTATATGCTACCATTTCTTTCTAGGTTTTCTTTTCTCATCATATATACCTAGTAGCGTATGAAATTTTTTTTTCTGATAATAACAATTATTTTCATGGACATTTGACATCATAAAATTCATTAATTTTATGTTATTAAACATAGTAAACCAAGCATTTTGGGGGTGAACATTTTCAAATTTTGTGTTAGAAGAGTGTGACATGGTATATACCATAAAACATTTAACACTCAATCATCACTTTTTGTAAGTATTTTCCAAAAATGAACTAATCAGCAAAATGACCTCCTAGACTCAAATAGGAAGAAAACATAATATCAAAGTACAAGCCTCTATTAATAAGCATATTTAAAACTTGTTTCATAGTTACAGATATATTAATAATGAGTTAATACACTCTTTGGTTTACATCATTTCCATAAAAAAATGAAGATGGGTTCTACAGTTCAAAACCAACCCCTTTCTTCTTAATCACCTACTAATCTGCATATGTAAGAGAGCATTAGATAAGCACCATTCAGGGCCAGTGGATAAATGGAGTGTCCTCCAGCCCCCTATGTCATTTTGTGTTGGCTGAAAGGAAAATTATCATTTGACCAGTGTGACCTGCACATGGTTGCTGTAACAACGAAAGCCCCTTCAGGGCTACCCAACATCCTGCTTCCAGAGGATCAGTCCTAATTAGCATGAAATATTCCTTGACGTACAGGACCCCAAGATAAAACACCAGCACATCTACTTAACATGCATCTCATTTTTTTTCCCTTCTACACGTATCATTTATAATTTGGTTAGTGTGACAAGGTAAATTTGGGCATGATATTTAAAAGTAAGAGAATCCTTTTTTCTTTCTTTTAAATTATATTATAGTAATCCTTAATATATTTAATAGCAATTACTAACATATATAATAGTCAAGATTTGAAAATATGCATATATGTGTAATCCAACAACTTAAATAAACTCTTGATTCTATTATTCTTTAGTCTGGGTCTAATTTTCAGCTGATTTCACATGTCAGGGTAGGACACGGAAGAGGAGATATACATGGTATTTTTTAATATCACCCACATGCTGCCAGTTCTAAAAGTGAGATAAAATCTACACAGGGTGGAGTTTGATTCTTATAAATAACAAGATAAAATAATAATGTGAAAGTTTCCAAGAAAATAAAAGTAGACCTTTTTTTTTTTAAAGATTTCCTTCCTTCCTTCCTTTCCTTTCCTTTTCTCTCTTCTTTTTTTTTTTTAAAGAAAAAGAGAGAGAATGAGTGGGGGTAAGGGCAGAGAGAAAGGGAGAAGCTGGGGCTCTATGTGGGGCTCGATGTGGGGCTCAATGTGGTGCTTGATCTCAGGACCCTGAGATCATGACCTGAGCCGAAGGCAGATGCTTAACCCACTGACCCACCCAGGTGCCCCTAAAAATAGGCCTTCAAAAACAGTTCATGGTAGATGACTTTGGGAACGGTGGAGGAGGGACTTCAATCATAGTTCTCCCACAAAAACAGTGAATATACTGGCAAAAAATTTTTTAAAAATAACAGTAATTCAGAACTCTGGAGATTAGCCAAAGCCATAGAACAAGCTGATAATTGTCTATCAAAGAAAAACTATTGAACTTTAGTAAGACAGCAAGATCTATGATGTTTTAATCCCCTTTTACCATGGCATAGTTACACAGTAATCATAAAAAAATTGTTTTTCAGCCAACAGAAAGGACTGAAAGAATTTTGAATTTTGTTAAATATACCATCCCCAGAGCACAGTCAAAATTGTGTCTAAATTTGCAGGTCTTTGGAAAAGATCTATTCTGGAGTGTTATGACTATTTGATCTGACTCAGAGTTCAGCAAAGGGAGAGGGTAAGGAAAGTTCATATTGCCAGGATATTACCAAAATAATAAAAAATTTGCTGGCAATATTACTGGTATGCAAGGCTGTGATTTCAGGCAATCAAACAAGATCTTTGCCAGGACTTTAAAAGGAAATACTTGTGAACCAGATGACCATAGGGAACTTTGCAAAACTCTCACATAGTCCTAGGGATCTAAAAAGCTGTGCACATGGACAAGGCTACGTACATGTCCAGGAAAGACTAGGGAAAATAGAAGGTCTACACATCTATGGCAGATATTGAGGCCCTATGTAAGCAGGAAGTGGAAGTTAATGCTGTGTTATAAACAGCCTGAAGTTTGAAAGCATGCCTTCTCACACACATCCCTTTAACAGAGTTAAAGATCCAAAAGTAAAGCATTTTAGAAAATCTTCTAACCAATCACTGACTGATTCTGAGAATCTGATTTAGAAAACCTTCTAAGCAATATCTGATGAAATTATATTAACTTTGCACTGACCATAGGAAGTTAGACTTAAAATTAAAATAAGAATCTAAAAAAAAATTCTAGTAGATTTCGGTGACTGCACATTGCAGGGAACATAAAATCCACAGAATTCATCCACAAAAATCACTAAACAGATAAGCGGCAACAACAGAACAACACATAACACAATGAATAAAAACAACAACATAAAAGACAATCAACCACAAAAAATCCTGGAGGGTGAGGAGGGTTCTGATACCAAAGCTGTTACATTATATTATCTAAAATGTCTAGTTTTTATACAAAATACAAAACATAATACAAAAAAATAGGGAAGTATGCCACATATAAAAGAAATTTGAGTAGTCGATGGAAAATTTCTATAAGGCCCCAATTGTGGAGGTGGTAGTTTAAGGGTTTAAATCAGCTACCATAAATATGTTCAAAGAATTAAAGATACCATATTTTAGAAAATAATGTGTAATCACAATTTTTCATCATAGCTAATATCAAAAAGTGATATAAATTATAAGATCAAAAAGAAACCTAGATTTAAAAAGTATAATAACTAAAATACAAAATAGTGATGTTCAGCAACATAATTGAACTGTCAAAGAAATAATCAGTGAACTTCAAAATACAGAAATAGAGATTATCCATTCTGGGAGGCAGAAAGGAAAGAAGTGAGGAAACCCAAATAGAGCTTCAGAGACCTGTGTGAAACCATCAAGCATACTAACACATAATAGCAGTCCCAGAAAGAAAAGAGAAAGAAAAGAGCAGAGAGAATATTTGAATTAATAATGACCAAAAACTCAAATTTAACTAAAGATGTGAATCTACAAATTCAAAAACCTCTATTAGCTCCAAGAAGGATAAACTCAAAGAAATTTATACTTAGATATGCTACAGTCAAGTTGACAAAATCCAAAGACCAACAGAAAATCTGGAAAGCAGCAAGAGAAGAATGCCTTATTACATATAAGAAACTTTCACTATGATTAACTCACTTCTCATCAGAAACCAAGGAGGCCTGAGATGATGTGGTAACATCTTAAAAGTGCTGAAATAAAACACTGCCTATCAACAATTCTATATCCAGAAAATCATCCTTCAAAAAATGAAGAGGAAATGAAGAACTTCCAAATTAACAAAAACTTAGAGAATTTGTCTCTAATAGACTTACACAAAATAGCAGTCTATAGTAGTTTCTAATGTAAGGAAACTACATGGTAACTCAAATTCACACAAATAATGAAAAACTGGTAAAAGGTGACTATATAGGTAAATATAAAAACTTATATAGGTAATATCTTAAAAAAAGATAGTACAAACATACCTTCATTTATAACTGTTTTATTTTCCTTTATCTTTAAAAATCAACTCTATAAAGCAATAATTATAACACTGTGCTCAGAGGCTTATGATATATAAAGATATAATTTGCATGACAATAATAGTACAAAAAAGGGCAGTGGGAAGAGAGTCATACTGGGTCAAAGTTTTATATATTATTGAAGTTAAGTTACTATTGATCTGAACTAGATTGTTAATGTTCAGGTGTTAATTATAATCCACAGATCAACCACTGAGAAAATAACTAAAAGAAAAAAATATATATATATAAAAAGAAATATGCACCAACATTTAAACAACACACAAAAACTATATTTAACACTAAAGGTCATAATAATCAAGGAATATATGAAGAAAAGCCACATAGGACATATAAAAAATAAATAGCAAAATGGCTGATGCTAATGCTATCATATCAGTAATTACAATAACTACAATAAATGTAAATGGATTAAACACTCCAAAAGATAGAGATTGGCAAAATGGGAAACAAACAAACATGATACAATTACACAAGAGATACACTTTAGTTTAAAAGACACAGACTTTTGGAAAGTTTTATATAGATATAGATATAGATATATCTACACACACAGATATATATATAGCATATATATATCTACATACATATATATATATATATGTATGTAGATATATATATAACAGTATTAATTGTTTGGGTCTGAATGTTTGTTTCCCTAATTCATGTTGAAATCCTAACCCTCAAAGATGATAGTATTAGTAGGTGATGTGTCTGAGAGGTGCATAAATCATGAGAGTGGAACCCTCATAAATGGGATTAGTGATTGATAAAAGGGACTCCAGAGAGATCCCCAGTCCCTTCCTCAATGCAATAGGTCTGCAACCAAAAGGGAACCCTCAGTTGAGCATGCTGGGTCTCAAACTTCTAGCCTCCAAAACCGTAAGAAATAAATTTTGTGTTGTTTATAAGCTATTTATTTTGTGTGATTCTGTTATAGCACCCAAATAAACTAAGACATTAACCAAAAGACAGCTGGAATGGCTATATTAATTCAGACAAAATAAGCTTTAAAACTAAAGATGTTTATATAGATAAAGAGATTAATAATGATAACAGGATTATGATAACCTAGAAACAGCTCTCCAAATTACATTAAGCAAAAACAGAATTGAGGGAAAAATAGACAATTCACAGATAGCAACTGGAGATCAGCAGGATATAGAAGACCTAAAAAACAGTATAATCAGACCTGGTAGACACCTATAGAACACTGCCCAATAAGAGCAGGAAACACATTCTTTTCAAGTGTATATGAACTTTATCCAGCATATAGACCATATATGATGACATAAAACAAACCGTGATAAATTTAATTGTTTGAATAATAAAATGTATACTTTTGACCACAAGATATTAAATTGAAATCAACAAAAGATAAAATTATGAAAACTCACAAGTATGTGGCTAGTAAGCCACACACTACCAAATAAGCAATATGTCAAGTAGGTCAAGAAAGAAATGACAAGGAAAACAAGGAAATACCTTGAGAAGAATGAAAACCAAAAACACAACTTACCAAAAGTGATGAGATGGAGCTAAAGAAGTGTTTAGATAGATATTTATGTCTGTCACCACCTGTATTAAAAAAGAATAAAGATATTATATCAATAACCTAACCTTTCAATTTAAGAAACTAGAAAAATAAGAGCAAATTAAACTGGAAACAGAAAACAGGAAATAATAAAGATTAGAGTAGAAAGGAATAAAATAGAAAATAAAAAAACAATAGAGGAAAACAACAAACCCAAATTCTTATTTTAAAAGATGAATAAACTCAACAACTCTTCCACTAGACTGACCAAGGATAAAAGTGAGAAAATGCAAATTATTAACATCAAAAATGAGAACAGGGTTCTTACAACCTGGCTTAGAGAGATTAAAAAACAATGATAAGAAATACCATGAACAACTATCAGATAACTTAGATGAAAAATTTCTAGAAAGACAAAAAAAGCATGGAAACTGATTCAAGGTTAAATAGATGATCTGAACCGTCCTATAATAAGTAAAGAGATTGAATTAGTAATTGAAATATTTCCTATTAAAAAAAATTCAGGACCAGATGGCTTCACTAATGAATTCTACCAAACATTTAAAGGAGATTGAATAATAATTCTTCGAAAACTCTTCCAAATATCTCACCTTATTGTATGAGGCCAGTATGGCACCCAAACCAGACAAAGACATCACAAGAAAAGAAATGAAACAAAAAAATAAAAACAAACAAACAAAACTACATACCTATAAAAAATTCAGCAGTTTTGCAGGGTACTAGATAAATATGTATTTCCATATACTATGTATTTCTATATACAAAATGTATTTCTATATACTAGCAATAGACAACCCCAAAATGAAATTGAAAATAGAATTCTATGTACTATAGTATCCAAAAATACCTATGAATAAATTTAATCAAAGAAGTGCAAGAGTAATACACTGAAAACTGTAAAACATCATTAGTTAAAATAGACATCCTATGCTCACGGATCAGGGAAAAAAATAATAGAGTTAAGATAATAATACTCCCCAGTTGATGTACAGATTTAATAAAAAGCCTTTCAAAATTCCAGGTGAATTTTTTGCAAATAGACAAGTGGATCTGGAAATTGATCCTAAAATTGATCTGGAAATTCAGGAACCCAGAAGAGCCAAAAACAATCTTGAAAAAATAACAAAATTGGAGAACTCAGAATTTCTTGATTTCAAAACTTACTACAAAAGTATAGTTACCAAGACAACATGGTGTTGGCATAAGGATAGACATATAGACCAGTGGAAGGGAATTGAAAGTCCAAAAATAAATACTCACATTTATCATCAACTGACTTTCAATATTCAATAGATGTTGTCAAGACTATCTAATAATGAAATATGAGTCTTTTCAACAAATATTGTAGGGGTAGTTAGATATCTACATGAAAAAGAATGAACTTAGACACCTATCTTACATAATATTAAAAAAAAAAGTAAACCCAAACTGGATCATATACCTAAATTTATATAAAAAAAAAAAAACTAGGGGCGCCTGGGTGGCTCAGTTGATTAAGCGACTGCCTTCGGCTCAGGTCATGATCCTGGAGTCCCGGGATCGAGTCCCGCATCGGGCTCCCTGCTCAGCGGGGGTCTGCTTCTCCCTCTGACCCTCTTCCCTCTCGTGCTCTCTGTCTCTCATTCTCTCTCTCTCAAATAAATAAATAAAAAAAAAAACTATAAAATTTTTGGAAGAAAATGCATATGTAAATCATCATGACCTTGGGATAGGCAGTGGTTTCTTAGATACAACACAAAAATACAAATGCCAAGAGAAAAAAGAGGTAAATTGGGCTTGATCAAAATTTTAAATTCTTGTGTTTTAAGGAATACCATAAAGTGAAAATACAAACCATAGAATGGGAGAGAATATTTTAA
The DNA here is from genome assembly GCF_054177405.1 of Leptonychotes weddellii. Lineage (NCBI taxonomy): Eukaryota > Metazoa > Chordata > Mammalia > Carnivora > Phocidae > Leptonychotes > Leptonychotes weddellii. The sequence goes on from NC_138382.1 coordinate 13,333,656, forward strand.
AATCATGTATCTAACAAGGAAGGCGCTTAAATCCAAAATGTATAAAGAATTCTTACAAACTAATAATAAAAAAAAAAAATAGGCTAAGAATTTCAATAGGCATTTCTCCAAAGGGGATAGAAATTCAAATGTCTTATCAGCACATGAAAAGTTGCTCAACATCATTAGTCACTAGGGCAATGGAAACTGAAACCACAATGAAATACTACTTCACATTTACTAGAATGGCTACAATAAAAAAAACAGGCAGGAACAAATGTTAGGGAAGTTGAGGAAAAACTAGAACTATCATACACTGTTTGTTGTTGGGAATGTAAAATGATGCGATGCTTTGGAAAACAGTTTGGCAGTTCTTCAAAGTGTGAAATATGGTGTTATCATATGACCCAGCAGTTCTACTCCTAAGCACGTGACCAAGCAAAATGAAAACATGTGTCCACATGAAATCTGTACATGATAGTTCACAGCAGGCTTATTCCTAATAGCTAAGCAGTAGAAACCAGAAAGACATTTGCCTTTCAACTGATAAATGGCTAAACATGATCCTGAGTGAAAGAAACTAGTAACAAAACATCATATATTTTATAATCCATTTAAGTGAAATATCTAGAATAGGCAAGTCTGTAGAGACAGAAAGTGAACTCATAGTTGACTAGGATAAGGGGTGGCTTTGGGAGAAAATGGAGAGTGACTGCTAACAGATACTGCTTTCTGGAATAATGAAAATGTTCAAAACTTAGATTGTGGTGAAGGTTGCATAAATTTATGACTACACTAAAATCCATAGAACTATACCCTTTGAGTGGTGCATTTTATGTTATATGAATTATATCTTAACAAAGGTGTAAAAGATTCATAGATAAATTTTAGAAACTCTCATATATTATAGTTAAAAGCAATGCACTTAAACTTAACTAAATATAATAATAATAATAATAATGATAAGGATAAGAATATCTGCCCTTCGGGGATGTGGAGAAAGGGGCACCCTCCTACACTGTTGGTGGGAATGTAAGCTGGTGCAGCCACTCTGGAAAACTGTATGGAGGTTCCTCAAAAAGTTGAAAATAGAGCTACCATATGA
>NC_138382.1:13335239-13427780 GCF_054177405.1 Leptonychotes weddellii
GTTTATGAATTTGGGGAGGAAGACCACAGATGTAAATTGTCACTCTCATCACATATCAAAGGTACATGCTATTAACATGACTTTATTTCTGATAATGTTAGTCTTTATTTCCTAGGAGAGGTAGTTTTTGCAGGTTTTGGGTTTTTTGTTTTTCCATGTGAAACATACATTTCTTCTCTCTTTCCATGATGTATTCTTTGGTAGCATGTTACTGTAGGCATTTCATACACAAGGGGTGGGACTTTATCCTCTACTTCCTTGAAGGGGCAATAGCTACATAACTAATTGGTGATTCTTCTGCATTGGAAACTTGGCTACTCTCTCTCATGCATTTATTTATCCAATCATTTATTTATATTAGTCAGCTCATGTATATTTATTTTATGCTTTGGGTTAAAATACAATGCTACCATATTATTTTATTGCTCAAATTGTTCCAGTTTGGGCCCACTGAGAGCAATTTTAGTTGGTTCCTGTGCCCCTTCCACATACCCTTGACTGTTGTTGTTGTTGCTGTTGTTTGAGTACTGTCTGCTTTTTGGCAGGACAAAATGCTCAATGACTTACCTTGTATATTCCCTGCCTCAGCTCTGGAATAAACCACTCATCTGTCTCATCAACTCAGTCCAGGTCATACAGATTTCTTCCTATGTTTCTTTGTAGATATTTTCAATTTTTAAATTTTATATGTGGACATTTCTTTTTTTTTTTAAAGATTTTATTTATTTATTTGACAAAGAGAGACACAGCGAGAGAGGGAACACAAGTAGGGGGGAGTGGGAGAGGGAGAAGCAGGCTTCCCATGGAGCAGGGAGCCCGATGCGGGGCTCGATCCCAGGACCCTGGGATCATGACCTGAGCCGAAGGCAGATGCTTAATGACTGAGCCACCCAGGCGCCCCGTTGATTCATTTTTTAAAAGATTTATTTATTTACCTTTAGAGAGAGAGCACAAGTGGGGGCAGGGGCAGAGGGAGAGAATCTCTCAAACAGACTCCCTGCTGAGCGAGGAGCCCAATGTGGGGGCTCCATCCCACAACCCATGAGATCATGACCCCCACGGAAACCAAGAGTTAGACACTCAACTAATTAAGCCACCCAGGTGCCCTGCATTTGATTCACTTTTAAATAATATTTATACAAGATGTGAGGTATGTGTCTAGGATCATTTTTTAAAACAATGATGTCCAATTGTTCCAGCTCCAGTTGTTGAAGACCATCCTTTCTTCATTGAATTGCCTTTGCACTTCGGTCAGAGAGCAGTTGACTGTAGGTATTATATGCCTGAGCACTCTATTCTCTTAAACGGTGTGTTTATCATTTTGTCAACATCATAATGTCATTATTACAGTTTATTGCTGAAATTGACTACAATCCAATTGTACTGAATGTATAGATAAATTTGGGAAGAACTGAAAACTTAACAATATTGAGTCTTCCAGTACATGGATACAGAATATCTGTCCACTTATTTAGATCTTCGATTGCTTTCATCAATGATTTGCAGCCTCCTACATACAAATACAGTACGTAGTTATTATATACTTAAGTTTTGGGGTGGGGGTTGGGGAAGGACAGTGTTGTTTAAATGGTACTTTTCTGTAGATTTCCAATTCCAAATGAAGAAGTAATTAGATAATTATTCTACAACTCACACCATGGTAGATCAAATTGACAAAATACAGAATTCCTTAAATAATGGAATTAATGTTACACTAATTGTCATGCTTTTAAATATATTTCTGAAAAATTAGAACAAAATTTATTTTCAAATATTTATTGAATATTTATAAAAGCTGATCACTTAAAAATATGAGATCATAAAGCCCTTAAATAATTTCAAAGCTAAAAAGATATATAGTTTATTTCATAAAGATATTATTAAACTACATTAATAGCAAAAGGAGAAGGGAGCAAAAAGAGCAAAAGGAGAAAAGAAACAAAAGGAGAAAACAATAAATTTAGGTAGTATTTTTTTAAGCAAATATTTTTATAATACTTAGATGGCACTATTTGGGTTTTTTGTTTGTTTGTTTTTTTAAAGATTTATTTATTTATTTGGGGAGGAGGGGCAGAGGGAAAGAGAATCCTGAAGCAGACTCCCTGTTGAGCATGGAACCCCATGCAGGGCTGGACCCCAGGACCCTGAGATCATGACCTTAACCAAAATCAAGAGTTGGGCCGTTTAACCAACTAAGTCACCCAGGCACCCCTGGCACTATTTGTTAACCTTATCATACCTAGCATTAGCACCAGTCTATATTATTTTACTTTTATAATTTAATATTTGTCTACTAAATGTTAATATTTAGTAGAGTACTGTATGGCTAGCAAAAGCATTCATTTTTTTAAAGATTTATTTATTTATTTAAGAGAGAGAAAGAGAGATGGGGGAAGGGCAGAGGAAGGAGAGAGAGAGACTCTCCAGCAGACGCCCTGCTGAGCAGCGAGCCATGACTCAGGGCTCTATCCCAAGACCCTGAGGTCATGACCTGAGCCGAAATCAAGGGTCTGATGCTTAACCAACTGAGCCCACTCAGGCTCCCCTCTATCTATATTGTCTTTTCACCAGTTTTCTCCCTTTCTGGTTTGTGAGAGATATATGCTTGAAGGAAGTAACAAGCTGAACTTCACTCTGAAAAATCTATTCTTTATAATAGAATTTTTTTACTTCTATTATTTTTTGTTTTCTACGTTTCTCTGGGAAAAAATGGATTTGTATAAATATTTTTAATGGGACTGTTTTGGGTTTCTCCAGTTTTGGTATTTCATATTTGATATTTTAACTCTCAGTTTATAACCTGAGACAATTTCATAAGAGCACAATTGCTGAAAATCAACTGGATCAATAGGATGTATGATACGATTTTTAATTTTTTATGATTAATATTTATACCTTACATCTTCCAGCCTCACATCTTGAAAGTTTCATGTTAAAATCTAAGACTACAGAGTAAAGGTTAAATGATTTTTGGAATGATTCAAAACTGAATTTATAAACCAGCAGCAAATAAGTTAGGGACAATATAACACTTCTTTTGAGTGAGTGTCTAAATGTCAGCATTTTGTAGTCTCAAAAATAAATCAATTATTTTAAATAAAGTCTTTCTTTTCAAAAGAAGCTGAGGGGAATAAAAAGAATTTTTCACTCATTTGAGAAGGAAATGAGTCCACTGGGGAACTTAACATGGGCGCTCCATGGAGAATAAAGAGACAACCAGAGCCCAAAGCAGGCTTCGTAAACTTATTTAAAATATTTCTTTTTGCATTTTTTTTCTTTTAAAGCTTTCAAGTTTTAATCATTACCATATGGGATTTAGAAAGAAATTGTTAAAAATAATTGCTCAAAATAATCATAAGTAGTCTGAATAAATTAGAGCAGAGAGTGAGAGACGATGCTGTGAGTATAAATTTGCTTTTAAAGACAAATACTTAATGGAAGGGCACATTTAATATTGTATGTGAAATTATTTATTACTGGCAAGGAATCCTAAGAATTTCAAGTTCAGATTAGTATTTGGATACTCATGGATTATCATTCATGGATTTATTATTTTTTTAATGTCATTAGTCAATTCACAGCAATATTAGGAAAGATATTTCCTCAACTACATCACCTCTGGGAAAAAAAATTCTCAAAACCTTTATGTAAACAATGTTACATTGTTCTCACAAGAATAGTGTATTTTTTAGAGGAAAAGTAAAGGACCTTAAGAGACCAAAAAGCTTGCTCGCATAGACCTAAAAAAAAAAAAAAAAGAGGGAAAAAAAAAACAGAAGAAAAAAATGAAAAATGCCTGCTGAAAGAAGTCCAAATTGACATACCTCAATGAGATACCATTTCTTGCATCCCAGTTTGGTAAAAAAATCAAAAAGTTGTAGGGGAAATAAACCTTTTCATACACTGCTGGTGAAAGTTCAAAATGGTGCAACCTCTATAGAGAGAAAGTTAATATTATATAACAAAATCACAATCCCTTTGATCCTGCAATCCCACTTCTAGGAATTTATCCTGAAGATACACCTCTCCAAATATGAAACAACATATGCACATAATTATTCACTGTAACATTATTTTCAATAGCAAAATATTGAAAGCAACCAAAGTATGCACTTTCTCTGCAGTCTAGCTGAATCAATTCTAGAAAATCCATAAAATGAAGCATTAGGCAACTTTAAGAAATATGAAGACTATATCAATCAACATGAAAAGAATTTCAAGCCCTCTTAAATTAAAAAAAAAACAAGAAAGAAAAGAAAACCAAGGTATAAAAGAATGTATATAATATCCTACCTTTTGTGGATGAGAGAAAAATAAATATGTTCACCAAAAAAAAAAAAAAAAAGGCTTGAGCTCTACTTAGTAAGCTTAGTAGTATTGCATTTTAATTCTGAAATTATGTTCTGTAAATTGTGGATTAGAGCAAAAGAGTGAATATATTGAGTTTACTGGGCAAGTACGAGAAAGGAAGATATAGACACAGAATAGAAAATGAAGACAAATGGAAGAATCCAGTGTTTTTGAATCTGATCTGAAAGAATCAGTAAGAACTTGTAATTTTTGTGTGTATAAATTTGTATATGGACACACACACACACACACACACTTTCTTGCTCTGTACCCTGAAACTACATAAAAACAATGACATTCCAAAAGCAAAGAGCACATCTAACTCCCATTATGGACTTACACTTCTCTCTAAAAAGAAGTCATGCCTTATGTAAAAACAAAAAGGGAAATTTCCTATCTAGGACAAGAAAAGTTCAGAGTGAGTCTAGAACACCTTCCTGGCCAGGAAGAAAGCAAGAAAGCAAGCAAGAAAGCAAGCAAGAAAGCAAGCAAGCAAGAAAGCAAGCAAGCAAGCAAGCAAGCAAGAAAGAAAGAAAGAAAGAAAGAAAGAAAGAAAGAAAGAAAGAAAGAGAAAGAAAGAGAAAGAAAGAAAGAGAAAGAAAGAAAGAAAGAAAGAGAGAAAGAAAGAAAGAAACCCTGCCCCAAACAAACAAAAAAACCCACTTTTTTTTTTTTTAAGATTTTATTTATTTATTTATTTGACAGAGAGAGAGAGACAGTGAGAGAGGGAACACAAGCAGAGGGAGTGGGAGAGGGAGAAGCAGGCTTTCTGTTGAGCAGGGAACCCTATGTGGGGCTCGATCCCAGGACCCTGGGATCATGACCTGAGCCTAAGGCAGACATTTAATGACTGAGCCACCCAGGCACCTCCCAAAACCCATTTCTTTAAGGAAGAATGCCAACTAATAAAAATAAGGGGGGTTATAAAAATAGAGTATCACCATTTGTTACTTCCAGCAAAATGATGAATGTTGGCAGGATCAACAATGGGTGTGAAAGCCACTTGGTGAAAGGCTATCAGGGAAGGATTGAGTCAGAAGATATGATTTTAAAATGGAGAGGTCTGGCTGTCACTATCTTAATCAAGTGGTCAAACACAGCCTTGTCAATGATGGGATGGCCTCACTTGGTATGCCTCCTGAGGGGCAGAGCATCATCCACGTGGTATGAGGTTGCCAAAATTTTATCCTGAGGAAGCAGTCAGAAGAACTCAGGGCAATCTGAGTAGACCATTCAAATAAATAAATGAAATGAAGAAATGAGGGAGATGACTTAAGATACATAGTAGGCAAATGTACCATGTGAATTCTGCCTGTTGGGTCCCGGACTTGAAACCACCACCACCACCATCTATAAAGGACATCTTGAGGTGCTCTTCTTTCAACTATTCTGTAGATTTGAACTATTTCAAAATAAAATAAAATAAAATAAATGTATAGGAAAGAAAAATAACAATTGATGCATATAAATAGTTTTAATTTCCTAGTTTCTTTAATTTTACAACATACAGAGTCAAAAAGCATAATATGGGTACGGTGTTATTATCATTTATAAGTATGATTTCAAATTGGGCTCATTAAGACCACCACTGTGGAATGAAAGACAAAATATAAGAATATAAAGAACAATAACAATTATATTTAAGTCAGGAAGGTGTAGAGGCAGGGGAGAATATAAGATATTAAGTATTAAGATAAATATATTAAATGAATCAACTATGCACCTTTTAAGGTAACAGAATGAAGATTATTCAGTTCCTCTGAGTTGCATCATTCTTGTGTTAAAGTTACTGTTATAATAATGAGATTTTAACCATCATTAACAACTTGATTCAGAAATTTGAGACCAGAAAAAAAAATTGGGATTTATTCTAACCAATGTTTCTGGAAAATCTCTTTCATGCAAAACAGAAATGCATGTTACAAAAGGAATGATGTGCAACTACTGTTCCTTATATTTTATTTTTAATAATGTGTTTTCAAAATGGAAAGTGAATGAATACTAATATTTTGTACTCTGCTTATTAAAAACAAAAACATGTCTGCATAAATAATTTATATTTAGTGAACCTAAAAATGGCTTAATACTATTTTAAAGTAGAATTATTATAAAAAGATGGACATGTTTGGTTGGCTTATTTTCCAAAATACAATTACTTCCAAACAATAGCAACTTTCACCAATATATGCAAGCAATGAACCAAAACAAACAACCAAATCTGGTACCTTGTTCAAAGAGTATGTATGACACCAAGAATGCCAACTTCAGAGTCAGGCTTTTTTACATTCAGATCCTAGATCTCTTGCTCATTATATGTATGAGCCCATGAAATTTACATAAAATCTCTAAGTCCCAGTTCTCTCTTCTGTGAGAGGGAGTAATACTTGTAAATTTTCTTATCCTAGTGCTTGTCATGTATGAAACACTCCATAAATGTTCTATTACTAGTGCTAACCTTGCTAAAAAGCCATCTTTGTTATATTAAAAATATAAAGGGTTTCAAAGGAGGTGATATAAAACCAGTCACTGCATGAATTGCTTTACATAGTAACTACCAACAATGACTTACAAAAGTAACATTGTCTACTTGTAAAAGTAAACATTCCTTAATGTACAGAGGTCTAAGGGCATGAACAAAACTTTCCCCAGGTTTTTCTGTTATGATTACCGAAGAAGATGAGGGGCAAAAGATGAAAAGTTGAAGCTGCGGATCATGCATGGCCATTTTAACTACAGACAGAGGGCTTACACTAGGCTCCATATTTGCCAGTAGAGAGGAGCCTGAACTACTAATGACCATCTCTTACAGTAGCAGGAGAAGAAAACATCTAACAGCTTCTTATGTTCCATGAAGAAATTACAGACTCCTTCATTAGATTGCTATTACTTGTTTGTTTTATAATAGTGAACACACAAAAAGAAAAACAAGCTTTTGTCAGAATGATTTAGTGTTTACAGCTCTTAAATTAGTTCAATATTACATTTTTGTATATATTTAATAATCTTAGAGAACCATATGTCCTCTTATATTTAGATTATTTCTATTTGTGTAGAAAAACAACTAGGAATCAATACGTGTTGAGCTATATTGATAGATATTCTTCCATCTCCTCTACAATAGGTAAGAATGTATCTTCTATGACCAGGCACCTTTTTACAAATTTTTCAGACTTACTACATAGAAGGGGGCAATCTGCTATCATAGTATTGGTTTGCAGGCTAATAGAGTCAAACTTTACAATATTTTTTATCACATTTTGCTCATTTTCTCCATCGGATCCAGTGGATCCAATGATATGATCCCAGGAGCTGCTACGGAAAGAACACTGAGCTCTTTCTGAGGGATCGCTTGCTTTTCACATTGATGTAGACCCATATCCAGCACAAAATAATCATGTTTATGCAATTCTAAGGTCTTTTTTTTTAGTATGTCAATATTTCTGAAATCAGCTAATACATTGTATCAAATGAACTTGCTAGTCATTTTTTTTCCCCAAAAGGCTCTCATGAATATATGAAACATCATGCAATTTATATTTCCTTAGTATCAAGGAACTATAGCTTGTAGCTTTTGATTTCTATGATCCCTAGTTAAATAATGTTGTCATCAAAGAAACTACATAAATGCAGTTGCTCCCTAGCTTTGAGAGTTTCTTGGTTTTCATCTTTTAGCCAGGCACACCCAAGGCACCCTTCTGAAGAATCCCTAGATTGCTCCATATCGTAAGTTGCTGAAGCTGTTTCCTCATACACCTACCTTCCTAGATAGATGGGTAGATGAGGCTTGATGATTGACTAAAAGCAGCTAACTCTATGCCAGCCATCCGTCACTGAGGTGACCGGGCATGATGATTTGTTCCCAAATTCTTTACACTGAAATGTTACCAATGAAACCAATCATATGTACTCTTTTCTTCCAGTTGAAGGGAGAGCTCTGTGGAAACACTCAGAATGTAGCAAAAAAGAAGGCAGTAAGTAAAAGGCATGATGCAAAAAGGAGAAGAGAGAGAGAAATGAGACAAATGAGGTAAAATGGAGCCAGAAAGAACCAGAGCCTGCCAGTTAGAACAACAGAAGCCTACTTCTGAGGAGGCAACAGTTAATATGAGTGCTGGGCCATTAGTCTGCTATTGGACTACCAGAGTGACATGTGTCCTGGATGACATTCCAATTCTCTGTGATTCCTAACTGGAGGCGATTGCGCAAATAGTCTGAATGGCGCTCTTGTTTCTCATGAAGCCCTCTGAAAAAATTCTTTCTTCACTTGATTATTTATCCCTCAGCTAAGGTCCTATTACCTGAGCTGTCTAGTTATGACTCTAGAGGAAGAAAAGTTTGAGTAAATAGTATTATTAACATACATAACTCAACTGAGTTAAGGTGGGAAATACCAATGTGTGCCAAGAGTTTTTACTCATTCTTTGAATCCCTAAACAAAGGATTCTATTATTATGACATATTCTGGCTGGAGCCCACAACAGGACACTGGCCTGACTCCATCAACACTTTTTACCCGTATCTTCATTGCCTGTAACTGATAATAGGATTATAAAGTTTTGATTTTCCCTCAGGCTATGTAACCAGATGTCATTGTTTGAGAATTTCAGGTTGAGTTTCCAAACAGAGAAATATAGGAGATAAGTGTCTCTACATTTTAAAGAGAGTTGCTGCATCAGTCAGTGTTCTGCAGGAAAGAATTTTTTTTCTCTAAAAATTTGGAGGAGAAAGAAATTTAAGAGTTTTCATAGACTTCACAGCTATCATATAATGGCTGAGAGAATAATATGCAAGAAGGCTGCTATTGGCTTTCAGCACATTTGGAAGGGCCAGAACTGTAGGGAAAATACCATCCAGCTGCCTACAGTACCAATACGAGAAGGATGCCCAAAGGTGCTGGAAGACCTCTTTGCCACCTGCCAAGACTCACACACTTACCCATGGCTCTCCGGAAAACAATGGCTATGTCTCTCTTCAGTTTTCCTAACCTCCTGTGAGTATCTGTGATTGGCAGAGTCAAACCAACTGTGCTGGCAAAGGATTCTGGGAATGTGGTTCCCAGATTTCTTCCTTTAAAACTTGAGGGGTGATGGGCAGATACTGAATTGATAGCAAACAGTCCTGCACAGCAGCTAAGGAGCTTCCAGACTTCAGAGCTTAATAGCCTTACAGGGCTTTTCAGAGGTAGATAAGATGGTCCAGAGATCATCACCTCATCAGTGATCTTGAGCCTTTAGAAAAGCTAATTAAAGGCTTAGAGGGAAAATGCTTTTTCGCTTCCTTTTCAAGTAGAGGAGAAAGGTAAGTGTTTCTCCCCCTCTCCCTCCATTCCCTCCACTGCATTCACCTGAAGAGGTATTGGTAGAGGTGGAGGTAACTGCATGAACATCTCATACCCTGGCTCATTGCTTGCCAATCAGCTGAATCCACCAGCCTGCACTGGGTCTGCCATTTGAGCAGAGGAGGCTGAAGTCAGAGATTTTATTAAGAAAAAATAAATGGTATATTTGGTCCACCTCCCTAACCCTGGACTTTGGGGGCATGTGCCTGCTTTCCACCAGAATTCTGAAGGCAGAATGTTGGTTGGAACAGTGACCAACAGCAGAGAGATTTGGGAGAGAGTAACAAGAAAAACCTATATACCCACAATGGATGTGGTGATGTGGTGAAGATGAGTGAATCTCCCCTGGATTCGAGTGGGGTTGGTAGAAGTGAGCCAGGCTCTGAGCCATCCTGACACAATGTTGCAGCCTGTGTGTAGGGAAATCCAAGCAGTACAGAGTAACAGAGAGACCCCAGGGAATCGAAGCTCAGGGTGCTCCAAGTAGATCAGGCAGAGAGTGCACTGCACCCAGCAGGGACGCAGGACTCACGAGAAAACCTCAGGTGGGCATTTAAGACTGTTCTACATGGGTGGGACCGGTGGTCAAATGATCAATACATTGTTTTGCCCTTTTTTCCCCATCCCTCCTCCCTAGCCTCGATATATCTAAGAAAGAAGGCAAACACAGAGGTGGGGAGAGAGGTAGAGTGAGGAAGAAAAGTAGCCTTAAATACAGACCTTCACCCCTTCCCCACATGGGTTTCTCTGCCACATGTCACACCCAAGTCAGGGCAAGGGGGCAGGGGAGTTGAAATGAATGTGAACTCAAACCTAAATTTAAAAAGACTAGGTCTTTAATATTTTAAACTGCATCTAAATTATAAAAATAAAAGTATTCCCATAATTGAAAGAATCCTGGAAACAATGGAATATGCTTAAGAAGTATTTAAAGAGAGTGGGGGATAATTGGGAAAGTATTTTTGAAGAAGAAAAATAAAAAGTTCTTGTTTACTCCCCATTGCATTCTGTGTCTTCAATATTCCTTTAATGTCCACATTGCAAAAAATACTTTTTAAAATAAATATTTATTTATTTTCCATGCAGAACGTGCCCTCTTTATTACCCATCACCAGGCTAACCCATCCTCCCACCCCCCTCCCCTCTAGAACCCTCAGTTTGTTTTTCAGAGTTCACCGTCTCTCATGGTTCGTCTCCCCCTCCGATTTCCCTTTGCTCTTTCAAACATTTCTCTTACTTTCTTCTCTAAGACTCCTGATTCTATATAATTAGTCCACATTTATTGATGTAAGTTTGCACACAATAAAATTCCCATTTCAGGTGAATTTTCGAATTATATACAATCATATAGCCACCACCATAATCAAGCTATAGAACATTTCCAGCACCCTAAAATTTTTCCTCATGCCTCTCTGCAGTTTATTGCCTCACCTGACCCCATCCCCACATCATCTCTGACCTGCTTTCTGTCACCTTTTCTAGAAGGCCATATACATGAAATTCTAAAGTATGTAGTATCTTATATTTAACTGCTTTCACTTAGCAAAATATTCTTCAGATTCAGCTGTGTTGTTGCATGTGCCAATATTTTGAATCTCTTAATTGTTGTGCATAAACATACCACAATCTGTTTATCCATTCACCAATTAATGAACACTTGGGCTTTTTCTAGGGTTGTATTATTAAGAATACAGCTGGTATGAATGTTCATGTACACAGCTTTGTACGGACATATATTTTCATTTCTCTTGGGTGAGATTGCTGGGTCATACTGCTAGGGTATGTCCTCATTTATAATGAAATCTAACACTATCCACTTATAGTAGAAAGCACCTACTTCTAAAATTATGAACAAATAATTACACAAAATGACCTCCTTACTTGTCTGGAAGTAATATTTGGTGGTTTTTTTTTTTTTTTTTCCGAACTTCTCAAAGGGTAACAATTACTTAACCTACAGATATAATAAAGTCACCTTACTGTGGTGACTGCAGTTACCACATTTGTCTTAATAAGAATAACTTAGCTGGGGGCGCCTGGGCGGCTCAGTTGGTTAAGCATCTGCCTTCTGCTCAGGTCCTGATCCCAGGGTCCTGGGATCAAGTCCCGCCCGCATCGGGCTCCCTGCTCTGTGGGGAGTCTGCTTCTCCCTCTGCAACCCCTCCACCCAGGCTCATGCGTGCTCGCTCTCTCGCAAATAAATAAAATCTTCAAAAAAAAAAAAAAGGATAAACCTGGCTGAAAAAAGGAATTTATAATTGACTAAATGACCTCAGCATACCAAGTTGTATGTTTGTTTTTAGTGAAATGATCTAAATCCATTCAGTTTTTTTAAGTGTACAATAGAAACTGGGCATCATAGAAGTTTGTAGGCATCATGAAAACTTGTGGGATTCAGGAAGGCTCTCAAAGGTTAGGACTTGCCATTGTAACTTTGCTACAGGATGCCTAGGCTGATGTACACCCCGACTGGAAATGGGATACTCTTAACTTCCTTTGAAGAAGAATGTTTTGAATTGCTCACACCATTTTTGAGTACTCTTACATACATCATAAATTTTCTCAAACCTGCAAAATATATACAGCTAATCCATTTTAAATAAGCAGAAGTATGAAGTAGCTGGAATGAAGGACCTAATAAATTGCACACCTCTCCTTCTTGCCTGGTTTCTGCATTGACTGAGAATGAAAAATGTTCAAACAGGCAAATGGAGTTCCAAGTAGCACTTTTATCACTGATTATGCAAAATGCAAACACATGGCCTAAGAATTGTTATCTATATAGATGTGTTAATAGTATATCCCTGAAATAGACATATCTACCCTCAAACCAAACCAAACCAAACCAAACCAAACCAAACCACCATAGTCCTTTCCTTGTAAAAGTGCAGCTTTTTTACTGCTAGGCTTCCCAAAAGGTCTAGAGCAGGTCAAAGCTCAGGCTTTTCCTGAATTTGCAAAGAGAAAGCAGCAGGAAATTGTCTAAGCTACACCAATTGGCTCATTCTCATCTCCCCCTGGAGAAGGGCAAGGAGGCAGAGAACAAGAAGAGTTAGTGTCTACATGAAAATATGAAGCTAGGAAAAAGTGGATTTCCCAACCTCAATCTTTCCAGCTTTATGTTCTTTTCAGTTTTTAAGTCTATGGTTAACCAAACTGTGACTATCATCATTTTGGGAAGGAAATCAGCAATCTATTAATGCAGTCCTGTGACCAGTTTATCAGACTGTTCTTATAATCCCAACTGCAGTTTCTGTGTATACTCTTGGGCCAACTATTGAATAAGTTTGGTTTTGCTGTTACAAGTCTTGAAAATAGGTCCAAAGATCACTTTTATTAAATTAACTACACAGCTACTGTACCCTAGGCTGAACTTCCATTCCCTAATCAATTTCCAATTTCAAATTAAGTCTATCTAGACTGTTCAACACATTTTATGAGGTCTATTTATTTACTATTTTACCAAATATGAGCTGGGCACCCATGGCAGGCACTGTTACAGCCCAAGGCATCAACCAGTAAATGAAACACCATTCCTGCTTTCATGAAGTGTATATGCTATAGGAGAAATATAAAAATATACCTATAAAGACACAAGTGTATAATATTTCAGGTTATGATTAGTGGAATGAAAAGAGGGAGGCAAGAGAGAAGGGAAAGTAGGAAAGTTATTTAAGATAAACTGGTCAAGAAAGATCTCTGAGGAAGCGACATTTGAGTAGAGAGTTGAAGGAAGGGAGAACACTTTGTGGGCATCAGGAAATAGTTCATTCAAGGCACAGGAAACAGAAAGTACACAGGAGCAGAGGGGATGGCTGGAGCAGAGTAACAAGAAGGAGATGAGCCTGAAGAGGCAGAGAGAAGGCAGATCACATAGCCTTGCAGCCCCAGCGAGGACGGCAGCTGTTACATTGAGTGAAGGCAAAATGGGAAGCTACTGGAAAGTGTGAGGATATAAATATAAGACATTTTAAATGAATCATACTCAATTTGGTGTGGAAATGAGACTGTAAGAGGCAATTACAGGAATAGTCAGGGGCTGTGGGACTTGGTGGCTTGAATCATGGTAGTCATAGTGAGAGTGGTGAGAAGTGGTGAAATTTCTGGATATACTTTGAAGATAAATGAACAGAATAGTGCAATTTTCTGTCATGGAAGAAGAAAGAAAGCAGAGAATTAAAAAGCTGTGGCTTAAGCAATGGAGAGAACGGAGCCTCCATTTTCCATGATGGGGGTATACGCAAGAAGAGCAGGTTGGTTGACAGAGATGGTGAGGTAGAAATCAGAAGCTTATTTTCAGATATTAGCATTTGATATATCGAGTGGATACCCAACTGATTATTTTGAGTGGATAATTAGATATACAAGACTAGAGTTCAGCAGAGAAATCACAGAATTCATCAAAGAGATGGCATTGAAAGTTGTGTGTCCCTAGATGGGATCATATAAGCAATGAATGAAGACAGATACTAGAACCAATTACAGAGTCCTGGGATGCTTGACCATGAAGAGAGAAAACTGACAAGGAAAAGTCAGCAAAGGAGACTGAGAAGGAGTCCCTCAGATCCCCATCTGGTTCATATTTCACTGCCCAGCCCAGTGAACCAGCTGAGGTGTGTAGGAGCTAAAGAATAACCCTGAGAAATTCAGGAGTCAGACATATTGAAATAAAAATACCTGAGAGAGCTGGGGCATCCTCTCAAGTATGTGCAAATGATGGACTGCTTGGTACTGACCCATAGTTAGCACCAAAAATCCACTGAAGACTTTGGAGGCAAAGTCTTCACCATTTAAGAATAGGCCAGCACACAATACTCTCTGAAAGCAAATCAATCCCAAAGAAGAAGAGGTAGAAGCAGCCATCTTTTCCCCAAATTCACAAGTGAGACAATTTGTTGTCATTCCCTAACACAGTGGTGCCAAATCACTGGCAGGGGTGGTGACTGACCACCAGAAGACACCCTGCAATGTTCGAAGCGTTTTTCGTTGTCACCACTGGATGAAGGTGCTCCTGGCATATAGTAAGTAGAGGCTAGGGCTGCTGCCAAATACCCCATAAAGCACAGAGCAGCTTCTGCCCTCCACAACAAAAAACTACCTGGCTCCAAATGTCCATAGTGCCGTGGCTGAGAAACTTTGTCCCAAGGGGAATGGTTAGGGAGAGTTGCGAAGAGTTATTTTGCATAGTTATAGTTTTAATGTATAGAAATGCATTACATTGTGATTTAAATTTCTTTTTTTTTCCAACTCAGATTTTTTTTTTTTTTTACTGTGGCAAAATATAAGTAACATAAAATCTAACCACTTTAACCATTGTTAAGTGTACAGTTCAGTGGTATTAAATACATTCACATGGCAACTGTGTGGTTCCACGGACACAATGTACCCAGAGTAGTCAAACTCAGTCAGCCCCATTTTGAAAATACATTTATCTCAGGAAGTACTACAGGAACCATTTCATGTAGAGGGGATAACGTTAGTTGCAGCCCTTTTGGAAAACTAAAAAAAAAAATAGGGAAAAAAATGAAGGTAAGCCACATAAATGAGCTATAGCAAGAATCTCCAAACTTGAGGGCTGGGGCAACACAGGGAAGGGAAATCTAGGAGCTTAGAGGAGAGGCTCTCATGGGACTGGGGCTCAGACCTCCCTGGCGGGGCTGCCATCCAGCCTCTGTTGAGACTTCTGGAGGAGCTCAGATAAAGAGGAAGCTGCCAGAAGCTGGACGCCAACCCAACTGCTTCTGTGGCAGCAACTCTGACTGTAGGACAATCAGGAAAACAGGATCACGGAGAACTTTTCGTCCTCCTTTCAACCCTGTCTGATAATTTCTTCTAGCGCCTCCTATTGGCAGAATTGAAGAAAGAAAGATGCCTTTCTGGGGAAAGTAGTTGGCAGCATTCTAGCTAGAGCATCCCAGAGAAAATTCCTGAGGTGTGGGTGTGCAGCTGAGGCATAAGAGGTACAGAACAGTACAATATGTGTAAACCCCAACTGGGACGTGATATACATCCTGATGCACATCCACCATATTTCACCTATGAATTTACCCACTGACTCTCTCAAATTGCTCCCAACTATCTGCCACCACACACTACGTCTAGAATGTCACCCTAATATAGAACTAGCTACTAGATCATAGTGGTCATGAGTAAGTATTTTACTAAGTAGTTCTAGATTAATCTTTAGATTGTTTGAGCCTCTTTAAAGTCATACCACCCATCTGTAAAGCTGAATCTTCACACTGGCATTTTTTTTTTTTTATAGAAATATCTTTGTGGTTTTGATTTCTCAGCAGAACATTTGAAAAAAAATTAAAACAATTATTTGACTCTACTGAGACCTAAAATTGATTGATCTTACAAATTTTTCTGTGTTCCAACTCCCCTCCTCCAAATACTTTCATTTTAACCTAGAAAATATTACATGTTCTTCATCATTGTAGCCACTCCACTGGACCCACTTACCAATTGCCCTTGCTTTGTATATGTCTAGCAGGTTACATTCAAATCTATCTATTGCACTTCTGTACCCAGACAGCTGAACAGTGCAGAAGGCACACAACCATGCCTCCCACTCTCACTTTAGGTGTTCAGAATGCTTTGATATTTATCTAGCTGTGTTCGAGTGAGGAGACAGGCTTAGGGTCACCCTACTCCTCCTCCATCTTACCTCCCACCCTGCCAGTCTCACCTTAAATTTTAGTCACTAACTCAAGTGGACTGGCTAACAAAATACATGCAGAGAAAACTCACAGAACAAAATAAATTAAAATTGCTAATAATATACTAAACTGCACAATCTCCTCATGATTAAAAACAAGCAAATTAAAATTACCAGATACCATTGTTATCAAATTGGCAAAAGACAATAATATTTGATGATATCTGTTGTGGGAAACAAGAACACTCTTACACTTTTTATTTATTCACTGATAACACACATTTACTGAGTTTCCTCCACATGCCAAGCACATTTCTAGGCAATGAGAAAATAGCAGGAACCAAGATAGATGTCTCTGGCTCAAGAAGTTAACATTTTAGCAGGGAGAAGGAAAACAAATACACAATGATATGTCATATATTGATAAAAAGAAATACATTAGAGTGAAAGGATAGGTAATGATTGATAGAATAATACTTTCTCATAAGGTGGTCAGCACATACCTCTATAAAACAGATGCCCAAATTAAATGAGAGAGCAAGTTATATAAAAATTTGGGTCAGAGTGTCCCAGGCCGATAGGACAGCAAGTGCAAATGTCCTGAGGCAGGGGTATTTTTAGCCTATTGTCAATAGTGTGGTTATAGCAAAATGAATAGGGAGGATAGTATTTGATGGGATCAGAGAAGTAGGAAAGTGTCAGGTCATGAAGGACATGATAATGAACTTATATTTAAATCAGGTTCCTCTGAGATTGACATCATCCCTATTAAAAGGAGTAGACATGGGTATAAACTTCTTCAAAGGTCTTTTGGTGATATTCATCAAAATTAAAGGGCACAGATTCTCTGATCCAGCAGTTCCAGTTATAATTATTTATTCTCAGAAATATTATCACAAGTGTGAAAGGTTTATTTAAAAATTGTATTTCAGTAATGTGGGTAATAATAATAATAATAATGATAGAAATAAACTCAGTGTTTATTTGTAGGTAGGTGACCATACAATTTATCATATGAATTGGGACAATTCTGAGAATGAATGAAAGAGCCGTTAACAATGATGCACAGATATCATGCATAAACCAGAATTGGCCATGGAAAACAGAAATGGTCCCTATCAATGGGAAATTGGTTCAAGGAATTATACTATATCTAAACAGTGGAGTACTATATAGTTATAAAAAAGATCTTTGTAACTAACTATGATTTATCTATCTTCACAGAGACTGCCTTCATAAAATTCCAATTGGAAACAGACACATAATTTCTAGCTATATATAAATAAGTCATGGGGATGTAATGTACAGCATAGGGAATATAGGCAATAACGTTTTAATAACTTTGAGTGGTGACAAATGGATCATTTTGTAATGTATAAAAATTTGAATCACTATGACACCTGAAACTAATAAAATATTTCATATTAATTTTTTAAATGTAGAAGAGACATTAGAGAAAGGAGAAATAAATACACATACAAATTAGCCTTTGCAAGTTCTGAAAAGATAAGAAATTCAGTAAGCTTTGGAAAATGGGATATGGGGAAGAAAGGGAGAATTTTAATTTTTTAAACATTATTCTGAATTTTTGGAATTTTTGGCCCTAAGTGCACAAAATACAAAGCAAAAACAGTTCTATTCTTTGTATGTTCTCGTCTGGATTAAGAAGATCCCACTGAATGGCTCATCAAATGTCTTTTTTCCCTTGTATCAACTTACTACAGCTACTGGTCTCCTTTCTCCTCTGCTAAAACGTGTGTTTTCGTTTTCCTTCCTCCATCTCAGGTCAATCAAATCACATTTAAAAAACACAGAAGCTCTCTTAATCCATAGCCACTTAAGTGACTTGAATTATCCAAGCTTTCCATTTTTTTAGTGCAACTAGATCTTACTGCTAGGAGGCAAGTAAGCAAGTTTCTAATGCACCTGCATATTTCTACTCTTACTAACACAGTTGCATGCTTACCAAACTTCAGTTGTGTTTATAACTAACTTGCTTAAGTTAGTGGCATTTGTCCTAGTAATTATGTAATTTAATTAAGTATTACCTAAAAAAAAACCACATGATGTGGGTGTGTGTTTGTGTGGGTATCAATGCAGTGTGCTTTTAGAAATAAAGTAGAAATAAGTGAAAAAAGAAAATAGTATGGCAAATTGGGTGGGCACAAGAACTGTGAAATGAAACTTTGAGGGAGAATGTAAAGCATTTTTAATTTTCCACTTGGATTGCTCCAAAATATTAAAAAATTTTTACTTTATTTAAAGAAATCAAATTTGGAAATGATAAACACTGCCTTTGTAAGTGTAGTGTGGTTTCCGTGAACAAAATTAAATTTCAGTAGAAAAGGCCTTGACCCCACTTCAAAGAAAGGTTGGCAAATAAAAATACACTCTACTTTTAAGTTCAAATACAGAGTTTGAAGTTGGCTATGTATTTACTTATGATTTTCCTTTTCAGCTGACTTTTCTAATTAACATCCCCAACCCAAATTTCCCCATTTATTATTTTTTGGTCTTTATTTCTCTGACTCAACTATTTCTTTTTCCATTTCTGAAAAATTCCCTGAACTTGCATAATTGCCTTTAATGAACATTTATCTGCTGATGAGTTAGAAAAAACAAACAACAGTAAACTATTTCCAGCCCTAACCTCCTCCGCCTTAAGCTTCATGATTTCATGTTTGCATGCTATATCATTCATTCAAAGAGTGCCATTCAATCAGTCCGTTCAAAAAATATTTACTGAATGCCTACTATATGAAAGGAACTCTGCCCTACACTTGTTAAACAGGGAGTGGACTTCTTCAAATAATTCAGGTTAGAGAAGAAGAATAATTAATGAGTAACAGTTACAACAGAAAGTACACATTGTGACAGATGTGTATGAGTTACTGGGGGAGCCCAAAAGGAGGGCTTTCTTCTTGATCTCTGTACAAGCATCCCAAGCAGAACACATCCCAACTACATCAATGGTTCAAGATCTTTTCCACTTCAATTGAAGTCCAAGTCAAGGGTGCCACAGTCACCCAGCTGATGAAAGCAGAAAGCTGCACATCCAACCGCAAGTCGTTTTCTATCAATTTTATCACTCACAGATTATTTGATCTCCTTCACCTCAACTCAAAATCCTTAATTCTGGTTATCATTTCTCTCCCTCGATTAAAAAAACAGACTTATCTACCTTCTTCTGCTTTATCGAGGTATAACTGACTAATAAAATTGTAAGATGTTTTAAGTGTACAATGTAATGATATGATATAGGTATACATTGTGAAAAAATTCTTCCTAAGTTAATTCACACATGCATTAGCTCATATGTCTTTCTTTTCTTTTCCTTTCCTTTCCTTTTTGATAGGGATTGCATTAAATCTATATATCATTTTGTGTTATCTGGACATTTCAAAAAAATAATTCTTCTAAGCTTCCAATACATTCTCTGCTTTGGCACCCAGATTGCCTCTCCAAAAGGTAATTCTGGGCATGTCTCCCTTTTGTGTCTTCCTTCCATGACTCCCCACTGCTTCAGGATGAAGATCAGCCTCATCTCTGATCATGCCTCTACCTGTACTTTTTCTTTCTTATAATTACATTATAGCCTAATTGGGAATTAAATTTTGGAATACTCTTAAAGTGAGCCTGTTCTTTAAAAAATGTTCCAACTAGTTTTTCTCATAACTTCTGCCTCTCAACAAATAGCACTGCAGTTTCAATTTCCTCTGGATCCAATTGCAATGGATACATTGCAATTACAGATTTAGAAGCATGGCATGCCTTCATGGTTATGTAATTGAGTGATTATGTGGTCTAATTGGAGCTATCACCAACTTGGACTTGCGCCTTTGTTTCATATGGCTCTCTTCCCTGGAATCAGGATAACATCTCCTGGAGGGTAGAACTTTGCAAAAAATGTTCAGGACTTCTCTTAGACATAACACTCAGAGCAGGACAATTAATATTGTGTTCCACTAATTGGCATGAACAATTATAAAGTTCTATTTTTATGTTACTCTTAGAAAACATGAAGTTCATACACTATCCACTTATTTATTCACTTAATACATCTTCAATGTCCATCATGTGAGAAGCACTACTCTGAGTGGTGGCATTCAAATATGAATAGAGTGTAAACTCCACCTTAAATAGGAAGTGGAGAAAATATCGAAAAAACTATTGTTGGGATGCCTGGGTGGCTCAGTTGGTTAAGGGTCTGCCTTCAACTCAGGTCATGATCTCAGGGTCCTGGGATCGAGTCTCACATCCGGCTCCTTGCTCAGCAGGAAGCCTGCTTCTCCCTCTGCCTGCCGCTCCCTCTGCTTGTGTTTTCTCTCTCTCTCTCTCTCTGACAAATAAAATCTTTTAAAAAAAATAACGATTGTTTACTATTTTTTGTTAAAAAAGAGGATGACACATTATCATCTTATGCTAACATTTCTAACCTGAGATCTACACAGTAGTTAAAGAGGAAAATTTCATTTTTTTCACTTATTCAATCAACTAAAAAACAGTCAGTGAATTTGTATTTTATACCAGTACTGTGTGAGAAACTATGGGAAAAGAGGTGAACAAAAAACAAAAATAAGGGGCACCTGGGTGGCTCATTGGTTAAGCATCTGCCTTGGGCTCAGGTCATGATCTCAAAGTCCTGGGATTGAGCTCCACTTTGGGCTCCCTGCTGAGAGGGGAAATGGGGAGTCTGCCCTTCCTCTCCCCTCTGCACGCTCTCTCTCAAAATAAAATCTTAAAAAAATAATAATAATACCCTGGTTATTGCCTTCAAAGAACCAGCAGTCCAGTGGACATGGACGATGATGTTATTGAAACAGTCACTTAGTTCAGTGAAAAAAGTCACTTAGTTCAGTGAAACAGTCATTTAGTTCAGTAAAAAAAGTAATTATGTTAAACACTTTCATGTGGAGACTCATGATGCTGTAAGAACACTTAACGATGGGATTTGACCTTATCAGGGTTGGCCCAGGAAGGCATGACTGAGGAAGTGGTGATGGAGCTTAATTCCAAAGAGTGGTTTAAGATTTTCCTAGACAGGGGAAAAGAAGGGTGTGCTCCTGGTAAAGGGAAAAGACTGCACTAGAGCCCTGTAGCAGGAAGCAACATAAACACTCTAAAGTCCTAATAAAGCAATCCGGTCCTCCAGAGAAGGCAAGAGGAATGGAGGGATGGAGTAGGTTCTGGAACTGCTGAAGTGTTTTAAGCAGGGACAGGAACAGCATGCCCAGCGAGCGAGCAAGCAAGCGGGTCTGAACAGAAGAGAATGGAGGTGGGAGGGCTATAAACAGATGTGTTTTCTAAGGATAATAAGCTACCCTGTGGAGAACTGACTGGAAGGGACCGCAGTGACTGTGAAGAGACCTACAGGAGGCTTTTACAAGGATCCAGGTATGACACGGTGATGCCGTGGAACAGGATGGTAATGGGGCAGTTGAAGATAAGTTAAAATTATGAAGATAATCAGGATGTCAAATTGTTGCAACTTGTTGGTGGGTTAGTTATACAGTGAGGAAAAAGTACATGCCTTGTTTTCTGATTTGGTAACATGGAAGGAAGGTGTTGCAGTTCTCTGAGATAGGGAACATTCTGTAAAAAAAACCAGAAACCTCCTTAATTATCTGTCAGATTGCTTTTCTCTTGTTTTAAATGTCAAATGGCAAATAGGGTCAAACCTGGATTTGAAAATCTTAAACTCAATATTAATCTAATTTCATTCTTCTAATTGTTCTTATAAGAAATTAAATCAGTCTACTCTAAAACATCAGAAAGCACTTAATACATCACATCCACATGAAAGGGTAGCAGGCAAGGAGCCTATCATGGGTTGGCATCTGAGCAAGCCCACAGCCCCATCAGCAGTTCACTGGCTTGATATGATCCAAATGTAAAATAGCCAAAAGATGATGCCAGAGTTTTGATTGTTAAACACAGGATTCTTAAGTAGCACTGACAACTTTGAGACAGACTTAATGTCTTGAGCTCTGCATGCCAGGAGTTAAAAGCGAGAGGTAAGGTTTGAATTCATTAATATGTCAGCTCTTATTACAGCAGTTCAAACCTCTCAGATGATGGTGGTTTTCGAGGATGTCTTTTGCTTCTAGGGAACCCGTATTTGTGTTAACTACAAAATGAGTTACACTAAGTGGATTCCCCACTCTGCCATTTTAAAACTCTGTAATCAGTCTGGAGAACAGACTTAATTCCTAAATTCAAAAGCAAGGGAATCCTCTGAATTAACTATCAATGTTAAAGATTTGGTTAGTGGGTACTATGTATTTTTATTTGAAAAATAATTGCTATTTTGATATCAAATCACTTTTATGTTAAGGAGGCTCAATATAATAATTATTTGAGGCTGCTTTCTGATTTCCAAAGAAAAATGGATAATATGAACAAAAGTGAAGGAAGAGAACTGAATGATGATGATGATGTTGATAATGACAATGAACCCTAATAAAGAGTCTACTAAATGCCATAGCACTGTACATGGATCAGCTCGTTAATCTTCTTAAGAATCCTTAGGGGCAGATACTATTATTCCCATTTTACATGTGATGGGGAAACTGAGGCACAGAGCCATTAAGCAGTTTATGTAGGTGAGCAAGATCTTAAACCTCAGTAGTCTCACGTCAGAATCTGTGATGTGCCCCCATTATCATCCTTCTCAATGGTAACTTTATTTTAGAATCACTAAATTCCTCCAGTGTTATTATATGTTAGAAGTTTTGAATGGAAATGAGGAGAGGGAGAAAACATTCCCTTCCCTGATGTATCCTACTGTGAAAACCCTAAAACAAAGTAAACAGGAAACACTATACTAATACAAGCATGAAGTGAATTTATTCCCCCTCTAGTAAAAGCTCCTCTAAATTCACTATGAGGCAGGGATTCTAGTGGAATTCAGAACAGATATATTTAAATGCAATAATTGAAAATTTAGAGTTGTCTTTTTATCTCTGTGGTGCATTGAACACTGTGACCTGAAATGCAAAAGCATGCTGAGAGGAGTAATTTACAAATGACTTTTCCTCTGGGAGGGGGAGAAAGAAAGAAAGGGGGGTTGTGGAAAAAGATGGATGGATGGATGGATGGATGGATGGATGGATGGATGGAAGGAAGGAAGGAAGGAAGGAAGGAAGGAAGGAAGGAAGGAAGGAAATGCAAATTATTGTGGGATCCTAAATGTAACATATAATTCCCAGTGGTGGCTTTGGACTGTTCTTTAAACTGCTCACCTGAGCTCATTAATTAGTGTTTCAGTATTTTTTGTTTGTTTGTTTTTGTTCCTGGGAAAATGAAGATGCAATGTTGTGTGCAAAGGCTTGCTTCTAAGGGAAGACAGGGTGGGTAGCTCAATTCCACCACTTAGCATCTGTATGACTTAAACAAGTTATAGTAACTTCTCCACTGTTTACTGGCCTCACATGCAAAATGGAGATTTAAATTGTGACTACATTTAAGCTGCTTTGAAGATTAAATTACATTTGATAATATGACTTATCAATTATTATATGATATTATAATGTATGATATAATAAAATTAAATACCAGTTATATAAATATGTAAAATATATGACATATAATATTAAATGTTTAATCAATGTTAAATCAATATGTGTACCTCAAGCTCTTAAAACAGCCTTACACATGATAATGTTCAAGAGATGCTCACAATGATTATTGTCACCTGACTTTAATGTAATATTTTGGTAGGGTCTGAAATAAGAACCCAAGATGTTACTTATTCGTTAAAAAATGCTAACTTTGGGAGAGAGTAAAAATGTGCCTTTTAGATTTCTAGACTTTAAAAAAACATGCTTTTGGTATAATAACAATTGAGAGTAACTTAAATTTAAATATTTCATTTTCTAATTAAAAACTGCTCACGGGTTTTATTGACTGCAAACAGGGTAAAAAGAGATGGTTTTCCAGACAGCAGCCTGCAGGCTAAGACTGAGTGGGTGCCCATGATCCCAGGCTGTGCACTGAAGCTCTGACTGGTTTGTGTCAAAGCGAAAGAGTAATTGACATGCTAGGAAACACAGGCTGAAAAATGACCTTGATTTTTACTTTGTCCCTGACTCAGCAGGATAGTTGATGCTGTTATCCTTTACCTGGGTGAATAAAGACCATAAAGCACTATTTTAAAACAAATCAACAACATCCTCATGGGAATATGCTGAGCAAATATCTCATGTATGTATATTACTCTTTTTTAGTGTTTTAATTTCATGGATTGATGTGAGCAAATATAAATGCAATTGCTCAGTGGTCATTTGCCTCCATTCTAAATAAAATGCTATAAATTATATACATATATATTTTGTAAAAAAAAACAACCCATAAACTCAAAAGTCATTATTGTAATATGCCCTATTCCATCTAAACAAAGATACCAGAATCCTATGATCTGCTATTTTAGATGTTTTCAGTTTGCACAATGAATTTAATGATTTAATTATGTGTGGGTTTTTAAATTTCTTTTTCTCAGCAAAATCTAGTATTTCATGACATTTTACTCATTGCATTATACGCCAAGAACAGAATTCTTAGAGGTAACATTATAATGGGGTTTTTCTACAGTAAGATTTACAGACCTGAAAACTCATTATCTTAAGGCCTTTCCTCACAATAGCACATTAGCCAACAAAATTTGGCATATATCTTTATGTATTCTGACCTTGTTGGCATCATCTTATGTTTTTGTGGTCACTGGGTGCTACTGCTGAAGTCTGCAGCTAATAAATTATGGTTGGATTTCTTGCTTGGGCAGGATCTGTGTTAACATATAAGATAAAGGTAGAAAGTTTATTTTAACATTAGTTGATACTTTGTCAGGTGGTATTAAACAATATTATTGTCACTGCATATGATGCAAACTACAGTAAGTTGAAAATATTCATGCTGTTAACGTAACTAGTACACTTGAGAGTCAAAGCAGTTTAAATTTTTCAGTTAAATTTTTGTCATGGCATCTATCACCAACCTTACTATAGTAATGTTTTTTTCTTGCTTGGATAGCAAAAATAATAGAGCACTAAAATAATAAATTTAAAATTTTTCATGAATCTTAGGAACTAACATTTAAAAGAGCATTTGAATGGATAGTTATTAGGGTTTTTTTGGGTTTTGTTTTGTTTTTGGGGTTCAGATTGGTTAAGCAACTCTCTGCAGGTCTTACAGGTAGTAAATGGCCACCTAAAGGTAACTCACACACTGGCCTTCTGGTTTCTTGTTAAATAGGATATGCAATCTATTTCTTTGGGGTTTTGTTCAGCAGTCCAGCTTCCTGACTGTGCATCCCTTCTGCTGCGAACTTACTCAAGTAGTCTATAGGACCAAGTGTGATTGGTTCCTTAAGAATTCTATTTAACGAGAACCTATGTGCTAGAAACTCTGCTAGGTGACTTGCGCACCTGATCTGCTTTAATCATCACAATTCTAAGAGACTGGGTTTCCTCTGTTTCACAGATGATGCTAGCATTCATGGAAACTTCACATATCATTTAGACCAAGAGAAGCACATTTAAGAGGTAGAGGGCTCAGATCCAAGTGGCGGGTAAGTGTGAGACAAAGTCCTTACTAAATGGTAAAGTAGGGACTATGGCCAACAAGAGAGTTCTCGCCTCTTCTAAAGGGGCAACTTCTACCTAGTTAATTGTTACCGTACAGAAATGCCTGCACAGTATGGTGAACTCATCCAGTTTCTGATAAAAGGAAACTAGATTCTGTGCGAAACCATTTATATCTGAAAAATTAGCAATGAATTAAAGAATTAAACATTGTGGGTGCTAAACAAAGCAAACAAGGTGAAGTTGTTTATGGCCATGATAAAGTTGATAGGTTGCCGGTTATTCAACCTGTTTAGAATAACATGTTAATATTACAAATGAGGTTACTGATGCCCAAAGCAATTCAGCAAGTTGCCCAAAGTAATGAAATCACGTCATGGTAACCCAGGCAATCCCAAATTACTATCTTCTGCTCATGTGACTTCATTATATTTACCTTGTCATTCCATGATACGATTTATAACAAGATTATAGGTATAGTCAACTTGAATTAAGTAATTCTGTGTGTGTGTGTCGCACACCAATGTGTCAGTGAAGTATCCTCATATACATTGTGCTGAGTTCTTGCACATTACCTCATTTACTTCTCTCCATGAGCATCTCTGTACTAGCGAGGGAACCTGGAAACTGAGCTCTTGCATATTGTAAAATAAAAATAAATAAGAGTATTACGCACAGAGTACAGAATTTGAAAAGTTTAAAGCCTAGGATTTGTTCCTTTAAGATTTTTATTTATTTATTTTAGAGAGAAAAAGAGAGAGTGAGAGAGCACAAGCAGGGGGAGCAGCAGGCAAAGGGAGAGGCAGACTCTCCACTGAGCAGGGAGCCTGACATGGGACTCGATCCCAGGACCCTGGGATCACGATCTGAGCCGAAGGAAGATGCTTAACCGACTTAGCCACCCAGGCATCCCTAGGATTTGTTCTAATATGCTGTTTAAGTGAAAGGTTGGCATATTTTCTTTTCTATTTGAAAGCAGAATTTGGTAATTATTGTACTAACCTACTGAAAGTTTCTGCTATTTTTCAGACTATTTTTATGTCCGTTACCTAATTTGCTTTGATGATTAAGAGATAACCAAACCAAGCAGAGGCAGTTAAGAGTGTTTCTCTCTCACGACGGACTCTGAAAAACAAACTGAGGGTTCTAGAGGGGAGGGGGGTGGGAGGATGGGTTAGCCTGGTGATGGGTATTGAGGAGGGCACATTCTGCATGGAGCACTGGGTGTTATGCACAAACAATGAATCATGGAACACTTCATCTAAAACTGATGATGTAATGTATGGGGATTAACATAAGAATAAAAAAAAAAGAGTGTTTCTCTCTTTTCTTACCCTTTTGAAACTCCATTCACATATTCTTTTTTTTATTGGCTTCTCTACTTAAGTCTCTATCATTTGTGTGCTTCTCTAGTAAATAACTTTACGCTTAATTCTTTCATCATTTAGACAATTCCTCAAGTTTTCAGTTAATTTTCCATCCTGTATTTTCTTAACCCAATAATATTCAGTCCACTGTTTTTCTATCAAATTACTTTAAAACTAAGGATAGGAGGGGGATCTGGGTGGCTCAGTCGTTAAGCATCTGCCTTCGACTCAGGTCATGATCCCAGGGTCCTGGGATCAAGCCCCGCATCAGGCTCCCTGCACAGCGGGAAGCCTGCTTCTCCCTCTCCCACTCCCCCTGCTTGTGTTCCCTCTCTTGCTGTGTCTCTGTCAAATAAATAAAAAAATCTTTAAAAAAAAACCAAGAAGAGGAAAGAAAATAGGAAAATAAATGTTCCCTAAAATAAAACAACAGTACAGAATGGTTGATAGGATGAAGGCATTAGGCAATATAAAATTACACTGCACTGTTGTCAGAATTATGGAAATGTTGGGATATGTTCATTCTACTCAATCCTGCTATATAAATGTCCTTTGTTTCCTAGAGTATGAATCAAATGTGCACAGAAATACTAGCTTCACAGTCACAACCTCAGAGCATAGAACTGTATCTCATAATCTACTTTGAAAATCACAGAATTTTCTTTATGGCATACAATATACAGATGCTATTGATAAACACTCATGGTATCATAACAGAATTAGACAAAATAATGTTGAGGGTCTTCTCATTATAGAATCATTTGCTATTCATTAAAGTACTATGCTTCAAAATGACTTCATTCGATATTCAAAAATGGCATATGGTCTTCCATAGGTGTTCATGGACATGTAAAGTAAATTGCTCTTTTCCTTTCTTTGATGATAACTGAATGCAAAATACATCTGCCCGAACAGTATCTATCAATCCATCTGGTATATTGGCACAAATACCATTCTGTAGCATCTGGAATATTAAGGTAAAGAGTGATCTTACTTCCTGAAACTGTAATCTGGTGATTTGGATGATAGAAAGCCTATGGAAACCTGTATCCCCTTATAATTAAGAGTCATTTCAATTGTTATGATCTACCCATCAAGAAAATTATTTAAAATTTTCAAACATAAGAACATGGAAGCACAGAATTGAATTGTTTTAAGTCAGGATTCCAAAAACAGGGAGCTAAGACAAAATATTAACAAAGTCTTTAAATCTTCTTTGGCTCTCATGGAAAAACCACCGTCACCATTGTTGTGCTTTAACTCCCTAAAATGTCAAACTGTAAATAGGCACCTTTGAGCTCATTTTTTAAAAATTTTTAAAAATCTCAGCTGGCACTTTGATAAAAAGCACTTTTCTTACATTATTCCTGTCCCATGAGAATTGTACACCTGTTTTTGCATCTTAGAGACTAAGGATTTCACCTGTAAGAGTGTGTGGGACAAGTGTGTGCATGGCTCTCATCTGTTTGCCTGTTCAGGATTATTTCATCCTCCACCTACAGTATGTACTTTTTTTTTTTAACATTATCTTTATTTCCTCCCTGCCTTTGTTTATAAAGGCATCTTTCTTCTCCCTTTGACAATAAGTTTCATTAAGGTCAATGACCACATCCTAGGAATACTTATATTGCCTACTCAGATCTTGGCATAGTAATTGAATGCAGTACATCCTCACTGGCTTAAAGACCAAATAGGATAAAGATAATTCTAAAATGTTAAATGTTAAGAATAATGAGCAAACTGGGGCTCAGTATAATTTTAATATTTTAACTAAGATGTAAAGCCTGATGATATGTGAAATGAATATACATGGAGGTTTAGTTTTCCTCAATGTTATAGGCTTTTCACATGTTTAGAAGCATTAATTTGTTCTTAGATTTCCAATCTCTATTTTGAAATAAGCTGAAGAGTCTCATACACTTAACCTTGAAACATAGTTATGTGTATTGCTTTCCAAAGTCAAAGTATAAGGATGTACCATCATTGTTAGAAATAAAGTCAAAAAATTATGTATGACCTTGTGAATGGAACTAGAAAACTTAGTGAAGATTCAAGATAATTCCCATTATTTCTGAAGTACCTGCAGGTATCCACAGGAATCTTTGGGTGACATTTTACTAAATTCAGTAAAATAGAAATCTAAGTTTTACATATTACAAAGAAGTGTAATTCAAATTTACTTGTAACAAATTTTCAAAGATACTGAAATAATAACATAGAGCTCATAGCTCTTTGAATGATCTACCAATTCTATTTCTGACTTTATATTACTGAGAAATTCTCCCACATCTGAACAAGGAGATCTGTATTGTATAAGGATATTACCAGGAATAAAGTCTTTAATGATAAAATAGTTTAATCCTCATCATTAGATAAATGCATAACTAAAATTTAGTACATGTAAAATGGAATACTATACAGCACATACAAGCAGTCAATTCAATCCATGTAAGAGATTTCAAAATGTAATATTGAGTTAAACTGTAATATGTAGAATGATAGATGAAGGTTGAAACTATTTATGTAATATGAATATACAAACACAAAAACCCCAATAACATTACTTATGAGTATGCACACATATAATATATATGTAAAATATGAATGTATTTAGCACTTAAAATGGATTGGAAGGGTTTAAGTAATACTCATGGTAAGGATTCTCTGGAAAGAGGGAAGGAGATTTGGATTTAGAGTGGCAATAAAAGGGGATTTAGATATATTATATCTATCTATCTTTCTGTCCATCTTTCTATTTAAAAAGACTAGAAAAGTATGCAAATATGACAGTTAATTTTTGGTCATAGGGATATATGTTTGTAATATTTTCCTTTTGTATTTTTGTAATTCTAAAAAAGAAAAGTTTTCAGAAATTTTAGAGTTAGTGCTACTACTTCTATATAAATTATTATTATTTTTTAAGAAAAGGATCATCAACAGTAAAAAGAACCAAC
Organism: Leptonychotes weddellii; assembly: GCF_054177405.1. NCBI lineage: Eukaryota > Metazoa > Chordata > Mammalia > Carnivora > Phocidae > Leptonychotes > Leptonychotes weddellii. The sequence continues at coordinate 13,365,488 of NC_138382.1, forward strand.
CACAGGTTAGTCACATCTTGAGTCTAGAGTCATGAAAACATCTTTGTACCAACCTATGTCCAGACCAACCTTGCTAATGTAATGTTTTGGCTTTATTTAGTAGAGGTGATAGATTCAGATATGGTAATGCTTTTCCTACAATTCAATTCAGTAAGTTGTTAAATATTTATAAAACATAAATTTTGGTGTCAAGAACACTTTTTCTAAATGGCATAGCAGATGGGAGGACTGAACTCTTGTTCTAATTATGCTTTTAATCCCTACTCTGGAAAATGGGACCAGTCACCAATGATTTGTAAGCAGACCTTTCAACTTGTATGATTCTGCTTTCCTGTAAGACTCAATAATGCCCATAGTAGACCCTATTCCACTCATGTCCATGTCCAGGTTCCCTATACATTTCCCTAGCAATTGGTTTGAAGTGAAAGAGTTGAGGACTAATATATTCTAAGTAACTGTTGTGGACCTAACATTTCATAGATGTTACTTTTTCGGTTCTTAAAACATTCCTAAATAGCAGATACTGTTTTCTCCATCACCGTAATAAAGGACTGGGGTTCATGAAGGTCAAGTTATGATTAGAATATAGACACTGTCTAACTCCCATGCCTACTTATTATATAGGAAAATGTGTTCAGAGCTCACATTAAAAAATCTGGTCACTAGAATTCATAGAGTGATGTAAATGTTGTGGTACAGTTGTTACCATCTTACCCCTCACAATTTAGCTGCCTAAGAAACAAGGGTGACATATTTAAGGATTAAATAGATGTTTGCTAAAGGGGACTTTGAGTTTGTATTAAAAAAAAAAGGATACCTATATTCAAGTGATTTCGATAGATCCACTTTCACCTCTACTCTGTTGAGAATCTGATTTAGAGAAAAAGGTTAGAGGCATCGTTCTTTAAACACATTATCATCATCTAGTGACTCTGGAAATAGGTAAATGACAAGGTGACTGAGCAAATGCTAGGCCTCCCAGCTCACTGAAAGCTGATAGCTATTTTGCATACTTCTGCCCACCATTTGCCCAAGCCAAGGGAGCAATTGATATCGCAAGTATTGTTTGCTTGGGTACCAAACCACACACATACCTATTCCTCCTGTTGAGTGCAACTGAACCTCATTTGATGGGCAAAGTGGGGAAACAGTTCAGTAAACCTTCTGGGAGTCATCTGTACAATTACCTTCAAAGATAACTTTACATGGAGAAAGGTAAAATTATGGCAAGAGAATTGGGTCAGGTCAAGTAGTTGGTTTTGGGAGCAGGGTAAAGTATTTAAGAAAGCAAAATAAAATAATAATTTAACCATATCTTTGAAAGGGGGCCGTTTGGGAAGTTTTTAATTTGATGTCTACATAAATTTCTTACAAGCATATTATAAAACCTTTGATGTGACTGTTTTAGCTCACAGTTTAAAGAGATACATATGGTTTTCTTTTTAACAATTTGTATATTTACCTAAATAAAAAACATTTGATAGATTTAGTAGATCTGTATTCTAACTGTTCACCTTGTTAAACCATGTCGTAAGTTTTCCGATGCTATATGATTTAAGGGTTCTTTTCTTTAATTTTTATTTTTTCTTGAAAAAATGGGGTTATTAAAAGCAGCTACTTGCCAGTGACTAACCCAGCATGCAAAACATATTTGTCTTGGCCGGTTCCCAATCCAATTAAGTCAGAATCCCTGGGGGTCGAACCCAGGCAATTGGTCTTTACAGTTCTAATGTGCAGCCAACACAAAGAACCACTGGTATATCCATCATTGTACTGACCATCTGAAGCTTGCCACCTTGCTAGAGTTTACAGCACTGCTGTTCTCTCCACAAGTATCTCCAACAACTGAATAAACTGTATTGCAAATATAAGGAGATGAACTAAACCTATCTGAGAACATTTAGCTATGTCTGTTTCATTGAAGTAAACTTAAGGAGAGGAAAATGGATCTCAAAAGAGATCCTGTTTCTTTTTTTTATCTCTCTTAATAGATTATTATACTAACGAAGTATTTTAACACATTACTTAGTGAGCTACCATTTTACAGTTGCAGTCAAGCAGTGTTTTGTTCTGTTTTTACTTAAGATACTGCCACATCCCATTATTCCATACTTGGTTATTACTAGATGCATTAAACATATCTCCCAAATAGGAGTTAAAAAATCTATTAGCACTACAGATATGTAGTATCTATTGATCTATGATTTGTCCAAAATGAGTCTCATTTCATTCCATAAGAAATAAAGCTAAATAAAATATACTATTACATCTGAACTCTTCTTAGTTTATAATTTCCTATTTGTGTAGCATTATCTTATACACCTTTGATAACTTACATATTAATTTTATATATTATTACAATTATAAAGTTTTTTTTTTTAAAGATTTTATTTATTTATTTGAGAGAGAGAGAATGAGAGAGAGAGAACACATGAGAGGGGATAGGGTCAGAGGACGAAGCAGACTCCCCGCCGAGCAGGGAGCCCGATGCGGGACTCGATCCAGGGACTCCAGGATCATGACCTGAGCCGAAGGCAGTCGCTTAACCAACTGAGCCACCCCGGTGCCCTACAATTATAAAGTTTATCAAACATTTTTCAAAAAGGTGGATAACTGACTACTAATCCCTGATGTACATATGTTGCAGGTACACACAAATAATATATATTAGTTCAATACAGTGAAAAGGAAAGAAACAATTGTTGAGGGGTAGACATAGTAGAGTCACAATTCTGAGACCGAAAAAGCATGGGTAGAACATCATCTTTATTATACACTAAAACATGAGCAAGACAAAAAGATCTGAATAATTTTTTTGCACACATATTGTTTCTCTGTGATTTCTATTGTTTCTATGATCTTAATTTTTGTACAGTTAAGAATTTTAATTAAGTTTCTTAACCACTATCAAGAATTACCCAGATGTCAGGTGCCTGGGTGGCTCAGCTGGTTGAGCGGCTGCCTTCGGCTCAGGTCATGATCCTGGAGTGTCGGGATCGAGTCCCGCATCGGGCTCCCTGCTCGGTGGGGAGTCTGCTTCTCCCTCTGACCCTCCCCCCTCTCATGTGCTCTCTCTCATTCTCTCTCTCTCAAATAAATAAATAAAATCTTTAAAAAAAAAAAAAAGAATTACACAGATGTCATTCTGTGTTATATTTGTCTCTTTTTCTTGCTAATGACAGGATTGAAATGTTCTTTTGGTTAAGTCAAATTAAATTATAAGTTATTTAAAACCGATGACCAAAACTCAGTGCAATGCTTCCCTGTTCTTCTGAGATCTGCCTCAGATGATGCCAAATGTCTGGACACTAACCAAACCTGTACTATTATAATTGACACGCTCATGTCAGCACCTGTTATAAAAGAAGCTTCAGTGCTTTTTGTCTACAGAATGGATAGTACAATAGAGGCCCTGAAAATTATTTGTAATTTTTTATTTTTTTAATTTTTTTTATTTTTCAACAGAGAGAGAGAGACAGTGAGAGAGGGAACACCAGCAGGGGGAGTGGGAGAGGGAGAAGCAGGCTTCCCGCTGAGCAGGGAGCCCGATGTGGGGCTCGATCCCAGGACCCCCGGATCATGACCTGAGCTGAAGGCAGACGCTATACGACTGAGCCACCCAGGCGCCCCGAAAATTATTTGTAATTTTCTGAGTTCTTTAAATAAAAATGTCTGGCCAAATGCATGAGTTTCGTTTAAAAGCTCTTTTTGCTCAAGTACCTTCGATTATGATTTGGGGTTGCGGTATACTCAGCGCCAATACATTCAGAGACTGAGGTAAGAGATTTGTTAAATTTTGAGAATTCTGCTTTATTTTTGTCATCAAGTTTCAGTATAGTTTATATCACTGAATTTTAGATATATGGGATCTCATGGAATGACAAAAGCCATAACTGCCTCTAATCTGTTACAATTACATGTGTCACCACGTTACAATTTTTTTTCCAACTCTTTTTTTTTTTCTTCCAACTCAAGAAAGTTTCAGGTCACTTCCTAAATACCTACTTTTGATTTATTTTTCAGAGTTCCTTGCCAGTGTATTGTTGGAAAACCTTTTTAATCCATAGATGCCTTTTTGAAATATCTACATGTCATTATTTTAATTGCAACAAAGCCAATCCACCTATGAAAATATATTCTACATAGGAGTCACTTTCTCTTGGTGGCTCTTCTGCTAAATTGGGGGTGGATTATATTAGGGAATCATTTCTGGAATGTAACAAATACTGTTGCTTGGCATCCAGGGTTTACAGAACTGACATTGATCCCACAGTGATCACCAATACCATTTTTAAAGACATCTCCCCACCCGCCAATGAGTTAAAAATAAAATTTGTCAGGAGTTGGAGACAATATAATTAAGAATCCAAACTCACTAAAAGAGTTGTATTGTCCTCTTGCTTTGAAATGCAAACAAAGGTATTAAGTACAATGGGAGTACATCTTTGATGAGAACAGTCTAAAGGACATATAAGCATATCAGATAATCTATCAATTCCTTTTTCCAGCAGAAATCTTTCTTAGAGTCTTTATACTCTATGTTTTAAATTAGATTTTAGTTCTCTAAGCTTGGAAATTTCTTTAACCTCTTTCTGGTATTAGATACCCTCTAGCTTGGTCCAATCTCTTACTCCCATTTGCTTTAATTAATAATTTAACAACAACAAATTAAAATGGCTATGCATGGACCAACAATGAAGTGAGGGATAAAGCAACACTTATAATTAATCCATCTGTTCACCTGAGATACACAATTACAAAATATAAGCAAAATAGGAAATAACAACATCTTCTCATAGTTACATGAAACTGCGTGATTTGTCTCTGTCTCCACATGAAACTAGTCCTTCTGCCTATGTACTCGATCCCAAATTCTCTTGTATACTCCGGAATTTTGATACTACAAATATTCCCACTCTCTCCCTCTTGGATTAAGTAGTATCCCTCTTTGGTTAGACTATTCCCCCAAAGCCTGAAAGTACTCTATATTTTGTCCTACCGAAAAACAACATACATACCCTTCCTTGATTCCACATCCACCCACCCCCCAGCTGCTTCTCCATTTTGCTGAGGCCCTTGGTAGCAAATCTCCATTTTTAAATTTCTCCCTCTTTTGAACTAGCCCCAGTTAGTTACACCAGTATACTAAAACTACTCTTATTTGACATCCATATTGTCAAATCTAAGGGTTATTTATCTATCCATAACTTATACAAACTCTGAGAAAATTGAAAACTCCTTCCTCCTTGACAGATTTTTTTTTCCCCTACTTGGATCTTGGGATGCTTCTTCTTGTTTTCTTCCTTCCTCCTGTGTCTTCCTGGAAGTTGACATTGCAGCTTCCTCCACCACTCCTGGACAGATGAGTGTCAGAGTGTCCCAGCTGAGGTCTTTGATCTCAAAGTAAATCCCTCCTTTGTAAATTTACCCAGATCTATGGTTTCCCATACTATCAGTATGCTAATGACTTCCAACCATGTATCTCTACCCTTAGCCAAACACTCAATTTCCCATGAAGGGTCACCTTTCTCTAGTCTGTACCATTTTAGTAAGATATGCTTCTATCCTATCAGATGCTCAGGCTGTAAACTGAAGCTACACATTCTTGATTCTTCTCTTTCCTTCTTGCCCTAAATCCATTAATGAATCCTGTCAGCTCTACCTGGAAAGATTAATAGAATTCTAAACTTTTCTCAACACCTCTGCTTTGACTTCAGTCCAAATCTCAGGTAGATCTTGACTGGATTACTGCAAAGTTCTCTTCTATCCCTACTTTTTCTACATTTGCACCATGGTAGTAGCCACAATCATCCTTCAAAAGATAAATCAGATCATTTCACAACCTGCTCAAACCCTTTAGTGGTTCTCTACAAACTCCTTATGAGTTAGAAGACATCCATTGCTTACCTCACTGGGCAGTCTTAGTATTCTCTCTCTTGTTTTTTGATCCCTTGGAGATACCATTTTTGTTTCTACTTCAAGGATTCTAAACTGGCTGTTCCTTCTTTCTGACATTTTCTTTGTTCACACAGTCACATAATGCTCTCTTTTCCATACTTTACCTTCGCTCAAATGTCCCTTCCTCAGAGCAATCTTTCTGACCACCCTATCTAAAAAATTATTCAACTTGCCCTTCTTTATCCTTTGGCCTTGCTTTATTTTCTTTCCTGAACATGCTATCTGAAAACCTGATATTTATTTGTGTATTCACTTTTCTGTCCCATCCAACAGAGTTCAGGTTCCATAAAAACAGGATTGTATCCTGTTCATCCATGAATTAGCACAGAAACAGATACATAAGTGGAGTTCAGGACAATTTTTTAAATAAATAAATAAATATGGGGGCACCAGGGTGGCTCAGTTGGTTAAGCGATGGCCTTCGGCTCAGGTCATGATCCTGGAGTCCCAGGATCGAGCCCCACATCGGGCTCCCGGCTCAGCGGGGAGCCTGCTTCTCCCTCTGAACCTCTCCCCTCTCATGCCCTCTCTCTCTCTCTCAAATAAATAAATAAAATCTTAAAATAAATAAATAAATAACAGATGAATAAATGAAATAAATGAATTGCATGATAATTCATTCACTTTTTTTTTTTTAAAGATTTTCTTTATTTATTTGAGAGAGAGAATGAGATAGAGCATGAGAGGGTCAGAAGGAGAAGCAGACTCCCCACCGAGCAGGGAGCCCAATGTGGGACTAGATCCCGGGACTCCAGGATCATAACCTGAGCCGAAGGCAGTCACTCAACCAACTGAGCCACCCAGGCGCCCATTCACTCTTTTTATTGGTTAAAAAAAATTGTCAGGATGACAGAAGAACTATCTCTTTACCCAGACTAGTTCCCAATTCTTTCTGGAAATACATAGCAAGACTACATATGTCAGGCTCCTGATCTAGGTGTGGCCCTGTGACTATCAGCAGCCATTTGCTATGATAGGGACTACTTCCCACCTAACTTAACAGAACGTGCTAATGTATTCTCTATACTCTGTCCTTATGTCAAGATGCCAGTGCCCTCAGCAAACTTGGAAGCCACATGTTGGAGATGTCACAGTCTCATCACCTTGTGTCTGGGGTTTACTGTGTAGAGCAGAGCATACCACTGCCTTCGGACTCCTCTGGACTATTTACTTAAGTGAGAAACAACTTCTGTTGTTTTTGAAGAATCATATATTTTTCAGTCTAGGTTTGCAACAGTTTGACTAATGAAATCGGTCTCATAACTGTCCGATTTCTGCCTGAAGAGACGAATTCCAGACACAATATTCCTAGATGTCAGATGAAGAAGGTAACTATGGTTGCAACATAGAGTGTGAATATTATTATGTACCCCTATGTTTGCAAATTTGAGCCTTCTGCTAAGCCTCATATGTTTAAAGCTAGAGCTGTTCCAACTGAGTCATTTGCTCCAGACACAGAAGAAGGACTCCCATCCCCAGGTTGGAATGTGAGGAGTAACCCCCTTGTTGAGTGCAAGTGGTTGAGCACAAGTGGAGAGAGGACCTGGAAATCCAACCACTCCAAATTCGAACTTTTAATCAACTCTCCCACTTTTATCTCTATCCATCACACATACCTACTGAGGTACCTTTGACCTTTTAGGTGTTTTGGTGGTAAATTAGTCATTTTTCTCTGGGAAATTAAGTGATGGCTTCCTCTGATCTACTCAGTAATCACTCCCTCTCTTTTCTGAGTTAAAAAATAAAAATCTACTTAAATTGCTCATCTGTCCATGTCTACTCTACTATTTCCTTTGTCCTTCTAAATGTGTATCTCTTTTGACCCTTTATTATTACTGTAATTTTAGTGAGGCTTCAGGAGAATAAGGAGATAATTACTCCCACGGATAATTAGAAGTTACTTTGCCAACTTTAAATATACCCGAGCATCTTCCATCCTAAAGCAAAACAAAACAACTTGAAAAAACAACACTTCACAGGACATCATACCCCTCTTGTGATATTGCTCAATTTCTCTTCGTTCCTTTAGAGCAGCAGTTCTCAACTGGGGCCAATTTTGTCCCCAAAGGAATATTTAGCAATGTCTGGAGACATTTTTAGTTGTCATGACAGAAAATGCCACTGGCACTTAGTGAGTAGAAACCAGGGATGCTGCTAAATATCCCAGAATGCATAGAACAGTCTTCCCACAACAAACTATTAACTGGCCCAAAATGTCACTAGTGCTGAGGATGAAAAACCCTGCTTTAGAGCCAACCTTCTCAGAAACTACGATCCATTTTACCTTCCATTCAGATCTCAAGCCAGACTAATCTGGATTTTTCCTTCCTTCTCTCCTCTGCCCTTCTTCAACTGGGTTGGTCTTGCTAATAGGGATTGTTTAGGAGGTTGGAATAGGCAGAGTATCTGGGCCTATCTACTAAAAAAAACAAAAACAAAAACAAAAAACCCCAGCCTAAATCTAATTAAAAATTCAACCTGATTAAGTCTCCCATAACCCCACCATATCACAGTCATAAGGCACCTCCAATCCTATCAGGATCTCACAGCTCAAAAAGCTTTCAAGCAAAATATATAGGGCTGGCTTTCTTGCTTTATGAAAACCTCCCTCTCAAATTAGGAGGCACTTAAGTTGCGAAAGTTCATTTTCATATAATCTCATCTGGAGAAATCACAAAGGTCAACTCTCCAAGAGAAGGAGAAATAGATAGGCTGACATGGTTCATGTTCATTGGGTTAGGGGTAAGATGAAGGCACATTGGCTAATCCCACAAGTCTAGGAACTGTGGTCTAGCTGGATGAACTAACTATACCTTAATCTTCCCAGTCACCATCCCGTTGTTGGACTTGTAGGGCCCCCAAGATTGGACCTGACATGATCCCTGTTAGATTGAATTATGTCACTCCTCACAATTCATCTATAGAAGCCCTAATCCCCAATGTGAGTGCATTTAGAGATAGGGCCTATTAGGAGGTATTAAGGTTAAATAAAGACATAAGAGTGGGACCCTAACCCAGTAGAACTGGTGTCCTAATAAGAACAGGAAGGATATCAGGGATATATTCATATAGATAAAACACCAAGCGAGGCCAAAGAAAGAACATGGTGGTCTGCAATCCAAGAAGAGAGACTTCAGGAGAAACCAAACCTTCTGACACCTTGCTCTTGTAGTTGAAACCTCTAGAACTTTGAGAAATAAATTTCTGTGGTTTAAATCTCCCAGTCTGGAGCACTGTTATGTAGCCCTAGCAGACTAAGACAACCCCCTAGATTCATGTTGGCTTGGAAAAAATATGGTTGTTTATACACTGTGGCATCCTCTATTAAAAAAAGATAATGGGGCGCCTGGGTGGCTCAGTTGGTTAAGCGACTGCCTTCGGCTCAGGTCATGGTCCCCGAGTCCTGGGATCGAGTCCCACATCGGGCTCCCGGCGCAGCGGGGAGCCTGCTTCTCCCTCTGACCCTCTCCCCTCTCATGCTGTGTGTCTCTCTCTCTAATAAATAAATAAAATCTTTAAAAAAAAAAAAGATAATGAAAATCTTGTGTCATTGCATTATTTATAACTGTATTTTAAAAACAGCTTGATATGTCACAAGCAATAGGAAAAAAATAGAATTAAAGATTCTATAGAATTTTTAACAAGTCTATTTTACTGGGAGAAAATGGGGAGAACTTAAAAAATAATAATAATAAAATTTAAATAGGTATTTATTAAAAGTGGAATTTTACACAGTAAAACACAGCCAGAGTTTTTATTTTTTTATTTTTTTTTAAAGATTTTATTTATTTATTTGAGAGAGAGAGAATGAGAGAGAGCACATGAAAGGGGGGAGGGTCAAAGGGAGAAGCAGACTCCTCGCTGAGCAGGGAGCCCGATGCGGGACTCGATTCAGGGACTCCAGGATCATGACCTGAGCTGAAGGCAGTCGCTTAACCAACTGAGCCACCCAGGCGCCCACAGCCAGAGTTTTTAAACGACAATGTAGAGAGATTTACTCCCAACGAGACCAAATGTATAATACAAGCATGTGAGGTTTTTTCCTATTATATTTTGTGGGGTTTTATATTTTTGAGGGTATTTCCTATTTCTGTTATTCTTCTCTCAGATGGTTTCCATTTGGTCTATTTACTGAAGTTTCCTAATCCATAGTTTCAAATGTAAGTAATTTTCAGTGAAGCCACTTCAGAGCTCTGTTTTTGGAGTGTTGGAGCGATCATCATTATTTAAGCCAGTATTGTTCTTTAAGATTTTCTAGCCATTCTCCTTACATTCTTAAATTCCAAACAGCACCGCACAAACATACATGGATTGCTTTCCACCCACTCATTTGTTCCTAATAATTTTGGCCAACTTATTCTATTAGGTTCCAAAATTAATGAGGCTGTGAAGTCACTTTGCCAAAATGTTTCGCTGATGGTTGAGGTATTTCCCATTTATTTTCTGTTGTTTCACAGATTCTCAGTGTTTTTTCATTAAACTCAGGATGAAAGCATTCATGCTTGAGTTAACATTTCATATTCTGATCTGTCAGCTCTTTCCAAATGCATCTGGCAATTTTGGTTTGTATCAGACTTCATAGTCCACTGTAATTCCTGTGCAAAGCTTCTGGCAGTGCTTGACTTTTCCTCTATAAAAACAATTTTAGACGAGCATTGCCATTGCTCAGTCCTTACCAAAGCAGTAGTTCAGGGTAGAGTTCATTTCAGATATGTCTCTAACATGATCAAAATCATCTGCCTTGTTAGAAGTCAATTACAGAGCTCCAGAGGTACTCTTATCCTTGTGAGGACAACGTGGGGCCCAAATAATGAAATTTTTATGTTTAGTCTGTTCTCATGACTGGTTATGTAACCCACTATAAATTAATTGGACTAAGTCCCTAAATCTGAGCCTGCTCTGTCTCTTTTGCAGCCTTGTAGAGAAGAAAAGTAAAACATGTTTGGTAACTTTAATCCAATTCCCATCTGCCTACTGTGGGATAATGCTCTATATCAAGACCCTCTCTTTCAAACTAATATTTTCCTCTCTATTGTTCTTTTTTTATATGAGTATGTACAAGTTTCCCACAATATTTTAAAAACAGTTCTACCTCAGTCTTGTCTCTCATCTCTAGATATTTCTCTTTACCCCTCTCAAACCAGGTAAGCTTCTATCAGGTCATTTTCCACATGCATTCTTCCCATCAACTTTGGTTTCTTTTCCCCTGTGATTCAAGAATAATTTGCATATAATCACGTTAAGTATGCAATTGTGTGAGTTTTCACAAATGCATACCCTTGTATAACCTACACCCCTACCAAAATATACAATTACATCCTTAGAAAATTCATGAGTATCTCTTCCCAGTCAATCCCTCGCCACCTCAGACACCAGCCCACTTCTTACTTCTCTCACCCTCATTTAGGTGAGCTTGTATAGAACCTCACTGACATGAAATCACACAACAGCTGCTCTTTTGTGTCCAGCTATTTTCACTTCGTGTAATGTTTTTGAGACTCGGTCATATTGTTGCCTCTGTAAGTGTTTTTCTTCCTTTCTATCACTGAGTATTACTCCATTGTATAAATAAACCACAGTTTGTCCGTTCTCCAGGTGACAGACACGGGGGCTGTCTTCAGTTTTAGCCATTACGAATAAAGCTACTATGAACACATGTGATCACGTTTTTTGTTGTTGTTGTTGTTGTGTGAAAATACGTTTTCATTTTACTTAGATAAATTGCTAGGAGTGACATTACTGGGTGATAGGGTAAAGGGTAAAAGTCTATGTCAAACTTTAGAAGGGACTTCCTAACTTACTTTGCATTAATTTTTATGATTTTATAATCTACATAACCCATTTGCACTGCAACATATAGATAAGAGTTTGGAAATGCAAAGAACACTCTCCAAGACATCTTCAAAAGGCTTTCCCTACACTGCTCACCTTTGTGACAAGACAGTAAGGATCTCCAGTTGTCATGTTTAGTGGATCATTTAAAGAACTCATCTTCTTTTAGCTCCGTGTGTTATTATGCATCATCGATTACTTGTCTGCTGAAATTCTCTCCTTCTTAGATTTTTGGGATATCTGTTTTCCTTTCCATCTCCAACCTCCTCAAAATTGTTCTCCTCCCTTTATATATCCCCTTAAGGCTTGAATTACACAGGCCCACCCCTAATGCTCTTCTCTCTCTTTTGTCTGGTTATCTCCTTTGAAAATCCCAAGCACCACCACGGTTTTCATTGGCATCTCTATAGGCATGATTCCTAGATTGAAAGCAGAGCCTTTGCTGTTTGGAGACTCCCAACCTATCCTCTTTTTATTATCAACTTATTATTTTCATGTGGATATAATACATGTTTGCCCCATGAAGGACATCATTCTCATCTTAATATTTCCTCCATAGCCATAAATGGCTTTTTGCCTCTAACATGTGGAAAGCAGTCAATAAAAGAACCAAACGCTGGTTGGTTGATGATGAAACAAGATGTGGATATGTTGTCAGTGACTCTGATGATTCAAAAGGTTGCTTTCTTTAACTCTGATTTAGAATTTCTATATAACTGAAAGGATGCCACTCAATTTCTCATCATTCATCCATTGGTCAATGAAAACTTGTAACTCAATTGAACCTCAAAATGAGAAAGATGGGCAAAAGTTGGAGTGAAAGCAGCTATTGAATAAACTGGTATTTTAGGTGGAAACAATCCATCTGTGTGTCTAAGTAATTCTGAGACAGATTCCCAGTATCTTTTGGAATGGAATGGAGCCACTCTTCTTTTAACAAAGAGGCGTTGATGAATTAAAGAAACAAAGGAAGTTTTTTGGAAAGAAAGATGCCACACTTGTTTGTGTGTGAGATTGTGTGTGTGCACGTGTGTGTGGGGGCGTGGGGGTGGGTGTATGCGTGGGCCTTAAAATAGATCTTATTTCAGTGATAACCCCATCAATACACTTGCTGAAGTTATTTTTTTTTAACTCACCCTCCTTTTCTAATCCAGTTGATCAGTTTTATTTGCTACTTCTGAGCTTTTCATATCCAGTGAGCCAATTTTAACTGTAAAATACTGTTGAATCTCTCTCGTACACTTTGTTCCCATTCCTAAATCCTTATACAACATATTTATCATTCTTGCCTGTAATATTCAAATGCATTCATTACTCTACATCATGAATCCAGGTGCCTTCCTCTGCAGTGTCCAACATATACTGCGTATGGGGTAAACTTGTTTTAACATAATTTTTATTATGTGACCACTCTATAAATCCATTTGGCCAGCCGTTACCACCAAGCTTTGAAGACAGTGTTTTGTATCCTTAGCAAAACATGCTAGGGTTATTTCGATCACAGCTATCCCTCTGTGCCCTCTGTCTCCTCAACAAACATTCACCCATCACTCTCCCACTACCATTTACTTCAGCCATGACTGAAGTACTTTCTCTTCCCAGACACAATATACCCTTTCCCACTGCTATGTCTGTGCACACACCACTACCACCTGCCTTGCATCACTTTCTCCTCCCTGTCTACTTTGCATCCATGGATTCAGCCTTCATAATTCAAATCAAACATGAGTAATTATGTGCAGCCTTTATTCTGACTGGTACTACAATTCTGAATGTATGACATAAAAACAAAAGTCCTGTTAGTCCTGGTATCTCTTTACAGAGAATATAATTTAATTTAGATAAAACTTAATAGAAGTCCAATGCACTATCCATTGCGCAACGGAGCCACCTTAGATAAAACTTAATAAACTTTAAAGCATATTCTTCATAATCACCGCTACTGAGGTAAGCAAAATGAATTACATTTATGACGCATCTTACTTGAGCATGTATAAATAGAAGAATTAAAGAAATTTGCTCCTCTTTCCCCACAAACAATGAAGAGGATTTCTACATGAGAGAGGATTTATCTAAGACTCAAAATCAAGTTTAAATGTAGACATTTCAAAGCTGCAGCTTTGTCTTGTAGTTTTAGGGTGTAGCCATTAAGAGGAGTCTCCCTTAGTAAAAGCACATTATCATTTGATCTAGGCATAGATGGACAGGGAAAAGAAAGAGAGAAAATAATTATGGAATGATGCAAACGGTTAATTGCACTGTGGAAAAGACGACATACTAATTATGGTACAGATAGAAAGATTTTTTTTTTCCCTTATAGGCTAAGACCTGACTACAAACATATGTTCTAAGTACCTGGAAGGGAAAAGAGACAAGTTGCTGGTTGGAAGGACATACACATACATCATGTGAATGGTACAGAGGGTGTCAAATGGAGAGCTTAAGTTTCAGTCAAAAGAGTACACCATTGTTCAGATCCATCGTCTGTTACCACATGGGGGATGTCAAGGTATTCCTTCTATGGTAAAGATTAGGTTGTTGCATCTGAACTCCCCTACAACCAAAAAAAAGAGGCACCATGCTTAGTGGGACTCTCTGGATTTTGAAGGCAACATATTCCTTATTTGGATGTGTTACCCTGGCTCACTTACGAGTGACCTGAAAAGTGACTGGTTTGGAGTGGTGCTCATAAGAGGAGAAGGTTCTAAAACATATCCAAACTGCTCTGAAAGCTGTTTTTGCCACTTGGGCCATAGGATCCAGCAGATCCAATGGTGCTTGAAGTGTCAATGGCAGATAGGGATGCTTTTTGGAGCCTTAGGTAGGCCCTGCAGGTGACTCGCAGCACTGACCCTCAGGATTTTAGAGCAAAGCCCTACAGTCCCCCACATTTTCCAACTGAGAAACAGCTGTTGGCCTGCTACTGGGCCTCAGTAGAGACAGAATGCTTGATCAAGAGCCACTAAGTTACCATGTAACTTGAGCTTCCCATTATGCACTAGGTATTGCTATCTGTCCCTCCAAGCCATACAGTTGGGCATGCATAACAAAACTCCATTCATCAAACAGAAGTGGTATATATGGGATTGGACACAAGTAAGTTCTGAAGGTGCAAGTGAGTTACATGAAATGGCCCAAATGCCCATGTCACCATCTTGCTATACTGCCTCCTCTCTTCTGGCCTGTACCTCTGCCCTGATGGGGTGTTCCCTATGATCAGTCGACAGAGGAACAGACTCAGACCTGGTTTACAGATGACTTTGCATGATATGTAGACACCACCTACATAATATTGGACAGCTGCAGTGAGCACTATAGCTGCTTTCTGGGACAACCCTGAATGACAGGACAAAAGGTAACCCTCTCAGCAGGCAGAACTTGGAGCAGTATACTTGGTTGCTGACTACTGGGAATGAGAAATGATCAGACGGATTATATACTAATTTACAGGCTATGGGAAATGGCTTGGCTGAATGGTCAGGGGCTTAGAAGGAATATGCCTGCAAAACGGGTGACAGGGGCGCCTGGGTGGCTCAGTCGTTAAGCGTCTGCCTTCGGCTCAGGTCATGATCCCAGGTCCTGGGATCGAGCCCTACATCGGGCTCCCTGCTCGGCGGGGAGCCTGCTTCTCCCTCTGCCACTCCCCCTGCTTGTGTTCCCTCTCTCGCTGTGTCTCTCTCTGTCAAATAAACGAATAAAATCTTAAAAAAAAAAAAAACGGGTGACAGGGAAATTTGGGGAAGAAGTACGTAGATAGACCTTGCTGTATGGGCAAAAAAATGTGAAGATATTCGTGTCCTCTGTGAATGGTCACTGAATAGTGATCTTAGCTGAAGGAAATTTTAATAAGCAAGTGGACAGGATGACCTATTCTGTTCTGTGGATATCAGTAAGTCTTGCTCAACAGCCACTCCTACCATTGCCTAATGGTCTCAAGCTGGCCATGACGGCATGGATGGAGGTTTACCCATGGGCTCAACAATATGAATCTCAACTTCTTAAGGCCAGCCTGGCTCCAGCCTCTGTTGAGTGCCCAAACTGCCAGGAGCAGAGACCAACACTGAGTCCCTAATATGACACCATTCTCCAGAATGAGAAGCCACCTATCTGGTGGCAGGTTGATTACACTGGACTGCTTCCATTACGGAATGGGAGAATTTTTGATCTTACTAAAATAGACACTTCCTCTGGATATGGATTTTCCTTCCCTGCATGCAATGCTTCAGCCAAAACTACTATCCGTGGACTTACAGAATGCCTTATCCACCATGGTGGTACTCCACACAGCATTGCTTCTGATCAAGGAACTCATTTGATAGTAAAAGAAATTTGGCATTGGCTCATGCTCATGAAATTCATTGATTTTACCATCCTGAAACAGCTGGCTAAGTAGAAAGTTGGAATAACCTTTTGAAGACTCAGTTACAGCCCCAGCTACATGGTAATACTTCATAGGCTGCAGCAACATTCTTCAGAAGGCTGCATATGGTCCGAATCAGAGTCCAACATATGGTGTTGTTTATCCCATAACCAGGATTCATGGGTCCAGGAATCAAGGGGTGGAAATGGGAGTGACATCACTCACTATCACTCCTAGTGACCCACTAACAAAATGTTTGCTTCCTGTTCCCACGACCTTTGCTCTGCTGGTCTAGAGGACAAAGTTCCAAATGGAGGACTGCTTCCACCAGGAGACACAACAATTGAGTCTGCTGAACTGGAAATTAAGACTGCTGTCTGGCCACGTTAGGTTCCTCATGCCTCTGACTAAACAAGCAAAGAAGGAAGTCAATGTGCAAGATGGGGTAATCCGGAGCACCATGGGGAAATTGGAATGCTACTCCACAATAAAAGGAAGAGGTTGTCTGGAATACAAGAGATCCCATAGGGTGTCTCTTAATATTATCATGCCCAGTGATTAAGGTTAAAAAACTAACAACTCAAAAAAAAAAAAAAAAAAAAAACGCAAGCAAGCAAGCTATAACAAAAACTCAGGCCAGGCAGGACTATCATTGGCCCAGACCCTTCAGCAATGAAGGTTTAGGTCACTATGTTAGGTAAAGAACCACAGAGTAGCTAAAGCGCTTCCTGAAGGCAAAGGAAATGCAGAATGGGTAGTAGAAGAAGGTCATTATAAATACCAGATACAACCACATGACCAGGTATAGAAATTAGTACTATAATTGTCAAATCTTCTTCCTTATTTTGTTATGAAAATGTTTTATATATATTTTAATATATATGACTTATATTAATCATGCATTAACATAGCCAATAATATAATATATTAATACTATATAATATGTAAGGATATATGTTACTAGTATATACTATGGTGATACATATTAAGCAGCTATCTTTGTTTTTCCTACCTGCTTTATTCCCTTATCATATAACATAAGACGCACTGACTTATTTTCATAATTAATCATTTACTGATCATATCAAGTACTGTCCTACAATATTTAAGTATTATAAATTTTATATCATAGTATTTAAGTTTGGGGATATTATAATATTTAAGTTAAGGAGAATAAACTTTACTTGAGGACTTTACCTCCTCTTCTGGGGATGGAGTTAGTATGTTTTTGGTTGGACATGGGATAGTTGCATGATGTTAGGTGGAATTATGACCTTATCATTGTCTTTCCTGGAAATTAAGTGTGGTTTAAAGATATGTGTATGAGTGCCAAGTTAACAATATGTGGACTTGTGATGGTTAACTTTATGTGTTAACTTCAGCCACTGGTTGCCCAGATACTTGGTCAAACATTATTCTGGCTGTGGTTCAAGAGAGTTTCTGGAGGCAATTACTCTTTGAATTGGTAGACTGAGTAAAACAGATCATCCTCCCCAATGTGAATAGGACTCATACAATCTACTGGAGATCTGAGCAGAACAAAAAGCAGGAAAGGGACAATTCGCTTTCTTTATCTGATTGGTTTCAAGCTGGGACATCGGTCTTCTCCACTTGGACTGGAATTTATACCATCATTTCTGGTTCTCATGCCTTAGGACTTGGACTAGAACTATACTATTGGCTCTCCTGCATCTCCAGCTTGCAGATAGCAGATCATGAGACCATTCAGTCACAGTAATGGTATAAGCTAATTCCTTTGTAATAAAATATTACAATATTTTTATTTATATATATATAAAGGAATCATGTAGGCCTCCATAATGTACACACACACACACACATATATATGTATATATGTACATATTATTAATTCTGTTTCTCTGAAGAACTCTAATACAATTGCAAACCTGTGTTTTAGGGATCTGGAAGGTAAAAAAGTGATAAGTAGCTGGTTGGAAGGGCATGTACATACACAGTGGGAGTGATAGAAAGAATGTCAAAATGGAGAGCTTACACTCAGGGTGTACCACTACTCAGATTCATCTTACTGTTGCCACTTGGGAATGCCATCCCAATGTAACAAGATCGTATGAACTTCAAGGAATGTCAGTATCCTGAATTTTACGTGGAATTTCCTGATTTGTAAACTTTTATTTGATTATTAAAAAATTATGTGGGGTTAAAGAAAACATTCTTGAAGTTCATAGTTTGCTTTTTTGCACTCTGGTTTAGACTGAAGTGTCTCTGAGAATTTGTTTTTATCCATGAGATTTATGTATTTGTGTGTGTGTGTTATGTATAAATGGGAGTCAGTGTGATTCAAACCAGCTAGATACTTAGAAAACAAATGATCCCCAATGACAAACAGAGAAAAAAAAAGTATGTCCACTATTCACATTTCTGAGAAAAACTGAAAGATGACCAGAATTACTATGTCTTTATTCTTCCTAGATTGTTGTGCAGGACTTCCAATATCTAATATCCTTGTGGAGTCCTGTGGGATTTTTATTCTAGACTAAAAAAACACCTATTTTTGTAAATGTACTCTGAAGGATGGATTTGGGGATGAACAAATTATGTGAATAGGTGGTACATTTTCCTGAAAGGGAGGGCATATGAGGAATGTTGAGAAAATAATACTTCTATAAAAGAAGAATCATTCAAGGAAGGCAGCTATGGAGAGTAGTCTAAATATTTCAAACCATGTGATGAGATTGGTGGCCCATGGTAAACATGCAGGCATGCTCGACTCAGAGCAACAGTTGAGGGGCAAATTCAGAAGCAATGTAGTGTACTTCCCTTTCCCATTTTGTGAAATCTGTTTGGGCAAAACTGTCTCCTATGGGAGAAAAGGGAAAAGTAACCCTTGGTTTATGGATTTCTATTGTCTTTGGGATTATACACACATACACACACATAATATATATAATACTTTTATATTATATGTAATTTTATATTATCTTAGATCATAATAAGGACTAGATAATAAAACAGAAAAAGAACGACGAATCTGAACCATTCGGATATCTTGGAAACTACAATAAAGACATACAGGATTATATGATGCATCACATCAATACACATTTCATAATACTGACACTTTAAAAATATTACAATATGTCCTATAACTAATTCAAACTTAAGAACCAAATACTCAAACGTAGGCCATTTCATTTTACAATCCCAAAATAAGTCACCACTCTTCCCAAGCCTTGGAAATACTTACAATTTAACTCTTTATTTGTGACATCCGCTAGAAAAAATACTAATTAACAACGTAAAAAAAATGTTAGTAAATTAGATACATTTTCTGTACCAAAAGAACAGCCCTGGCTTTCAGTAAATTTACGTTAGATCTTTGGAAGACCAGTTTTATAAGAAGAGGTAACTAGAGTGAACTAACTATAAGTACTATGGAGTGCAATGTGTTTTCCTTTATCTACAATTCTTTTATTCCTCAGGGAAACTTTTTTTTCCCCCCCAAATAAAGCAGGACATACTCTCTCATTCTAAGAATGAAAAAATAAGTATTCATATCAAAAAAATTAAAGTGGTATCTTCCTCCTTTTTACTGCTTAGGAGTGGAACGAAAATAACATTCTGGCATTCTCTCCTCTTTGCCTGCTTACCTGTCATCCTGCCAATCTGATACTACATAAAGATTAATGGAAAATAAATTGGTAAAATGCAGCCTACAAGATCTATGTAAAGAAATAAAGGTAGAAATTGGTACCAGTAGAGGTTTTTAGTGCACGCCAAAAAAAAAAAAAAAAAAAAAAAAAACAACTGGAGTTAGGAAAAAAACAGTTGTCCTGTTGCCTTTTTTTTTCACTTAAACTAGTCCTGTTTAGGCTTTCAAAGAGAAATTTGGAGGAAAATTACATTTTAAATTAAATGGCACTGTTTCACAAATCTGCTTGTTTTTCATTCTTTTTATTGAAACTCCCACAAACATATAGCACCGTGTACTGATGGAATTAGCCATCAGCTTCTTTCCATCATCCATCCTTCCACCTAGCCATCCAACATGGGCTCAGTAAACTACATGTTTTATTTTCATTTTCAATTTAAAGCTTCACTGAAATCTGAGAGACAGTTTTTAGAACGTAAATGATTGCTTAAAGGAATGTATGCTAAGAAACCAATTTTGCAACCACATTTTCATGATGAAACTTTGGGCAGGATCCTGTCTCTTTAGCAAGATTCCGTTGACAACTCAAAGTGTATTAAAATATACTCAGTGTAATAATAAGCTCTGATATTTTAAATGAGGCTTGCTAAAGTTTACTGAGCACAGTCAAATTTCTAATTAGATATCCAGTTTATTTTACCGAGAAAGAAAATGTCAATGATAGGGGTAATTTCAAAAATAAATTTATGAATGATTGAGATCTAAAAGTAAGTTCATTATCCAAATCTCTTTTTTTGATTTAATGATCACTCAATTTTCAACATTAAGTACTGCTAACATTTGCTTTCTTTGTGTAACCTCTGACACATTGTGCTTCTTCAAGCAACCATTGCTGTAATATTTAAGAAGTGACATTTTGTAGCTGTCCGTTTGGCAAGTATTTGACAGACTATACTGAAAAAAAAATGTGGGTTTCTTTTTTGGCTATTGGTTTATTTTAATAAGATTTTTGGAGTTGAAAGGGATCTTGTGACTGATTTGGTTCCCACACAAATTTTACAGATGATCAAAAGTTAGCCTCCAAACAAGCATTTGATTCTACAGGTCACTGAGAATTTTAGAGCAGAACCAAGGTCACACAACACTTTAAAAAAAAAATAATCTATCACACTCAGTTTTCTGTAGAAAACTTAATCCTCTTCAAAGAAAAATAAGGCCAAAGTTTAAAGTTGGTGGGTTTTTTTCCCCTTTTATCCCCCTAATTCTGGTTTGTGGACATGTTTAAATTAATTTGCCCATTAATCTGTTTTGTTCGTTTGATTGTTTATTTTTTTCTTGGGAGGTTTGGTTTGCTTTTTCCCTCAAGTCTTTATAAATAAGGCACAACAAGGAAACCATGAAGTGTTTTCGTCAAAACTGAATTCAGTTGGAAAAATTAGAAAATAAGTTAATGGAAAAATCACCCAATTGGTGGGTGAGGGAACCAGTTCCCAGGTTCACATTGTCACACCCAACCATGCAAGTTGTGCTTGTGGCTTTCTCCACTACATGAAAATATTGTCATAGAATATCTATAGGCTCCCTTCCAAGTCCCATCTCTCTGATTCTATGAAAACAGATGAATAACTGCCCTTAAAAACACAACATTTTATAAAACAAGACTTAGCACCCCTCCAAAGAATATTCTAGGTTTTTCCTAATTACCAAAGTATAGCAGAATAAAGTCAAGCAATGCTTAATATTAGTAAAAGTTTAGAGTAAGGAAGACATATTTCTTTAACCATAGTGTCTATTCATTTGGACCCACATTTCTAACTTACTCATTAAGATTTGTCAAGCATGAGAATAAATTTTCTTATTATGTTTTAAATTCACAATAAAAGGAAAGAGCCCATTTAAGCAGACAAATTCTGCTATTTTACTTCACCAAGCTAGGCACAAAATCCAGAAATTCCAATAAAAAATGTAAGAATGAAAAGTAAAATCTGGTTTGAAATATGAATACCACGTATCTAGGTAATTGTGATTATTTTTAGTGCTGTTCAAACCTGAATTTCAAAATCATTTAACCGATTTCCCTATTGGGAGAAAAAAGAGAGAGAGAGGAGAAAAGAAAATTATGTAGAAGGAGAGGAAGTGCTTAAAATTTGTAGTTTAGCTTTTGGTCATTGTTAGGTATAGTTCCAACATGAAAAAATGTACATATTAATCTCATAAAGAAAAAATTGCAATGATTTAAATATTAATAAGTAATTATTTTAAATGATATTTTTCTGTTTGAAAATCTTAGTTAATTCTATAAGGCAATGGATAATCTTTCTCTGAATGTAAAGTAGAAACAATATATAGGTTTAGGTAAAAATAATCAAATGATAATATTAGTATTATAAATTACGGTGGAAAAGCAATTTGAAAAATATTTTGATTTAAATATCCAATACCATACTAAAAATGTGTACCATTGAACTAACTTTTTGAGATCTCTCTTCTCGACTCTAACTTTCCTTCCTGAAAGCAGAAATTTTCCCTTTCATGAAGAATGGCTATTTAAGTAATAAATGAACAAGAAAAACTATTATGTATCTGAAATATATACATAAGGCAAATAAATCTACAAATAAATTTAAGTTAATCTCAACTCTAAAATCTAAATGTTTAATATGTAGGGTTAGAACCATGCTGCTGAGAATTTTCCACATAATAGTTTTATACCATCTATTTAACATCCAGAAAGAAACAGTATTGCTTACAGTTTGGATTGCTGCCTAAGAAAGAAGAAATCAGCATAATTTTAGTCTCCTAGAATTTGAAAATTGTATTCATTTTTTTGTTAAAAAATTTATATTTTTCTTTAAGAAATTACTCATGACCTTACATTGTGTTTTGCTTTTTTTAAAAAAAATAGTTATTTAACCTTAATTATATTTTATTGTTCATCATCATTGATATTCCAGTTACTATTCTTTCACTAAAAAATGACCCCCAAACTTGGCAGTTTAAAATGACAATTTTGTTATGTTCATGGTTTCCGTGGGTGTCTATGATGTCTAGGTCCTCACCTAGAGAGATTCAAAGGTAGGGTTGACTACACAAAGACCTGAATCGTCAGAAGGCACCTTCATTCACATCTCTGGCACCTAGAAAGGCATGAATCTAAAACTAGGACCACCAACCAAACTAAAACACCTTTTGTGTGGCTTCTCCACATGGCTTGTCTTTCTCACGGCACAGCGGCTTCAGGGTAGACTTCTTGTATGGTGGCTCAGGGCACATAGGTGGACGCACACCCTCCCCCCCGCAACACACACAAGAAGCTACATTGCCTTTTATAAGTCAGCCTCAGAAGTCAAACTCCATTACTTCTTTTTTTTTTTTTTAAAGATTTTATTTATTTATTTGAGACAGAGAGAATGAGAGAGAGAGAGCACATGAGAGGGGGGAGGGTCAGAGGGAGAAGCAGGCTCCCCACCGAGCAGGGAGCCCGATGTGGGACTCGATCCCGGGACTCCAGGATCATGACCTGAGCCGAAGGCAGTCACTTAACCAACTGAGCCACTCAGGCGCCCAAACTCCATTACTTCTATCCTACTTTGTGGAAGCACTATACGCCTTCCCATAATCAAAGGGAAAGGCTACAGACTAAGATATCCATATCTTTATCCTATAGGGCTCTATCAACTCAAGATTTCACATGCACGTGGAAAAAAAATAACAAAAATGTCCAGAATACGCATTATGTGTGCTATTCTTCTTTTGGATTGTCAAAATGCATGTTTACGTATTAATCCCTCAGTGAAGGCCCTTAACATGGGAATTGTTTTTTTTTTTTTTAATTATGAATTTCTTACATATATTTTAAACAAAAATCTATGACATATTTTAGGAACTGCTAGAGTATCTCACTACATTTGAGAAAATTATGCTTTTCATCATATCTACACCAAAACACTTACAAAGTGCTTTGTTGAAATGTTTCAAATATTATCTTACAGAACATTTTGGTATTTTAGCCTTTTTCGTTTATTTTTACACTTTTTTTTGTTAGTTGAGAACGGACAGGGTTTAGCTCATTCTTGACCACCCAAGGTTATAAAATCCTGTCATAGATAGTCGTGTAAATTCTTACAAACAAGAAAGATAACTATCTGTTCTGAACTGTTCAACCCAAGAGAAATTATTGGATCTCTCAAGTATTTTCCAGTTTCCTTATTTTTGTGTTAGGAAATTTTAGGAAGATTACATGATGACATTTAAGATCAAAATATTATAAATTTGTAAATGTATCTTCAATATAATGTTTCCTTATTGTTGGGTGCAACAGAATGATGGAAATGTAGGAGTAGCTGTACTAGTCTTCCTTTATTTTCTCTATCTAGAGGAAAATCACTGTTCATATATTCTATTTTATATCTGAATTTCAAAAAGATGGGAGCAATAGAAATGCGTTTATCTTATAACCACCTTCTATTCTTTTGTATTACTGTGGCCTTCATGTATGGAAAAATAAAAAGAGATTTGGGTGAGAGGTTCATGGCATTCATGGGGTGGGGGATGGGGATAGACAATTATATCCCATAATCTAAGTTTCCATTTTGCCTTGGTTGCTAAATTTAATGCCCGATTTTCATCATTCCAAATATTTGACAGCATCTTCCTTTACTGACTCCTTTTTAAACTTATAAATGTCCTACTCTTTTTTTTTAAAGACTTTATTTATTTGAGAGAGAGAGAGTAAGCATGAGCGAGGG
This sequence comes from Leptonychotes weddellii, assembly GCF_054177405.1. NCBI lineage: Eukaryota > Metazoa > Chordata > Mammalia > Carnivora > Phocidae > Leptonychotes > Leptonychotes weddellii. Next base: position 13,390,017 of record NC_138382.1, read on the forward strand.
GAGGGGCAGAGGCAGAGGGAGAAGCAGACTCCCCGCTGAGCCGGGGGCCCAAAGCGGGGACGCTGAGATCATGACCTGAGCTAAAGGCAGATGCTTAACCAACTGAGTCACCAAGGTGCCCCTAAATGTCCTACTCTTCATTGTATTTTAATTAATTAAGTAATTTTAGTAGCTATAAAAGGTGGAGTAGAGTTATTACATACATATAATAATGATCAAAATGTTTCTTTTCTTGAAGTTCCATATAAATGAAGATAAGGAACATATTTATTAGAAGGAATTATCTCTGGATATTGAAATTTTGAGCCAGAGCATAGTAAGTAATCCTTTGGGGTGTACTGAAATAGAATCTCTTGCATGAAAAAAAAGTTAAAAGTCATATCCTAAGGGCAGATTAAAGTGTAAGGCTAAATGATCTAACCATTACTAGCTAAGGGGTGAAAGCCACGTGTCGACATTGCATGATGTGGGGGAAGTCAAAGAAGGGAAGTTATGCTCTGGAGTCAAAGGTAATCAGCGCAAAGAGCAGCTCAGCCTGCGTGTAATAGTAAGGACCCTGGTCACCTTTTCTATGGGGAGAATTGTGGTTATTAGATGAGCTTGAATAGATATAAAGAAAGTTACCCCTATTCCAACTCCAAAGTGGTTTTTGTTTTGCTTTCTACCACTCTTTAACTCGTGGTATTGACTGCCTTAATCCTACATAGTCTCTAAAATATAAATGTTTCTATGAACATAACACATAAGTCTGAATAAATTTTTTGAGGTATCTTTACTCTGAGACAGAAGGTTAAATTCATTTAGGCATATGAGAACTCAGGTATTTGTTAGAGGGTGGAGAAGAGGTTAGAGGGAAGAGAAAAGAAGGAAAGGGAAGAAAAGAAAGGTAATGTTGATGAAGAACATGCAGCATATCAAGAAGAGCATTAGCATTTTCCTCCTGGAAGATATTTACTTCATCATCATGTATTGTTTTTACCACTAAGGATCTTGGTAATTATGTTCATCAATGAGATTGACTCCAATTTTTTTTTTATCATATTATTCTTGTCCAGTTTGACCATCAAACTTATTTTAGAGTTTATTATGAGTTTGGGAGCCTTATATTTCATGGAATACTCTGTATCTAACATAGTTGCTCTGTTCCTTTAAGTTTTGGTATAATTTACCTGTACATTTGTCTGGATCTGAGGGAACCAAAGAAAAAACTTCTCAATTTCACCACTTACCAGAGACTTGTTCTCAACGTGAACTGTTTATGGTGACGTTCATTCTACCAGATCAAACCAGACAGTCAGCAGAAAAATCTGCAAATATGAAAGAGGATGGCATCACCTTATGGATTTTAGTAACATTAATGATTAAATGATATCATCCATATAAATGAAGTAATCATCATGTAAGTTAGTTACTCTTCTGTTTTCTATGATGCAAACTTAAATGATTTAACCAAATATATAAACATTGAATCTAGATATTTCTCCTCTTCACTTGAAATACGACCTTTAGCAATTCAGTTCTCATTAACATTGTGATTTTAAAGTTTGCTGAGAGTTTACTACATGCAATCTTTAATCGAAAGCATTAAAATGCAGCAACCGTTTTAAGTCAAACTTTCTGTTTTGGGATTTTCTTTATTCATTACCTTCATTGAACTTGAAATGCTTTTAACTTCCACATCATATGACTGTAGTCATATTTACTAAATAGCTTTTTCCTTTTTAAGATAAAATATTTCTTTTTATAGAGAGGGAAGAAATGAGAGATCTTTCCTTAAGTCATGTTAAAAATTATGATAAGAAGGTTTATGGCAAAAAATACCAAAGTAGAGAGTGTTAAGATTTCTTGTATTTGGCTGGTTAAAAATTTATTAATGAAAACAAACTTTTTGACATTATCCAAGGAAACATAATTTTTGTCTATAGAACACCAATAGTTCTGGATGACAAAAGGAAACTCTGAAAAAACATTTAGGTTTTCTTTTTTAATCTGTGTCTTTTTATATAAACACAATCAATCACCACAAAATTCTAGAAGTTGTCTTTATAATATGTTGAAGAATTAGTAAATATTGTACTATTCAAATGTTTGGAAGCATTTGCTCATTGCATGTCGGATTGTAACTAAAGTGTTTCACATTGTATAACTTCAGAAATGGCACCAAAGGGCAGCTTTATAATCTGAATTACCCTTTGAATAGCATTTTAGAGTTTACAAGTATTTTCACATATTTGTACTATTTGTTTCCTCTCTAGTGTATTTGGAGTAGCCATAGGTGACTATCAGTTACGTCAGGTACTGCTAATGCCATTTAACACATGAAGAGTGAGGTCGAGCAAAATGAAACCACTTATTAAGTGGCAGAGTTAAAACTGGTATTGACAAGTCTCTTCAAAGTCAATGAGTCCTGTAACAGGAAAGTAATGGCAATAAACTGTAATGTCATGCAGAACTAGAAAGGAAACACGACAGTAATAATAGGGATAAACATTAATAGAGTTTGTGTTCTGTGTTTTACAAATCATATCTCATTTCATGCTAATAACAATTTTGTGAAGGAGAAAAACTTACCACCAATGATCAGATGGCAACTCTAAAATGTTAATTAATTTGCCCAAGGTCATAAAGTTAATCATTTTGCTTGTGTGATATATTTTCAATTCTGAAACAATCAAAATGAAGACCCCTTAAAATTTAATAGAGATGCTGTTAAAAGCTACAAGTTTTAAATACTAACGTGTCAATGTATCTGAGATTTGAAATCCATGCATTTAAAATGGATATTTGAAGTTACAAATATATTTCCATATCCTTGATAGCTGCCATTTTTGACAGCCCAGGAAATGAAGGAAAAAGGTACGAATAACATTCCAGAATTTTAGAAAAGCAACATCAAGAGGAGCTGGTTCTCAGTTTTTTCTTAGCCAATTCATATTTAAATTATTCCATTTTCCTCATTAGAAGTTACCATTAAACTCTCCCTGACCTGCCAACCACTCACATCTATTACTTTGTCCTATAAAATTAGAAAACAGAATAAAAAGAAAGGAGAAAGTTAATATATCCTATGATATGGGATATTGTTGCTTTGAACATTTTAAGACAGAATTTATGTGGAACCAGATTAATTTTAAGGAACTCCCTGTGGGTTCTGTTTGTTGTTTTGAATTGCTTTAATAGTAAACTTGCATTATTTATGTTTATTAATATTTAGAATGCACTCTGCAAGGATGATTTTCATCTGAGTTATAATTAGTCTCAGCTGATGAATGCAATAAAATGATTATAAACAACTTTGTGAGATCATTATCAGTGTCGTGGGAGAAAATGTTAAAACACTGCTCCAACATTTTACCTTCAAAGATCCATTGAAATGAGGGCTTCAACCCATTTAAAATCTTACATAGATCATATTGAATTTATTTTCTTTCTCATAAAGTTATTGAACTTTACATATTGGTTCACTCTTCCAAAATCCAACTCACATTTCTTCTGTCTAAAATCTTTAAGCATTGTGTTTGTTATCTATTTCTGAATTTAAATATATGTTCTTTATAAAATATTTAGGAAATATAGAGTGATAAACAGAACTACATAAATATCATGTATGAACTTATGCAGAGAAAACAATTACTGGCTTTAATTAGGACTTACGATGATTTGCATGTTGGTGCAGTATTTTGTATGGTATATGTCCTTTACATAGTTAATATTTTATGTACACTATCCTATGAGTTATTTTAACTAAATAATACTATAAAATTTAATTGTGTCTTTATTATACTTTATTTATTTAAATAGCTTTTTATAACATTGTTTTTTGTTTTTGTTTTTTTTTTAAAGATTTTATTTATTTATTTGAGACAGAGAGAATGAGAGACAGAGAGCATGAGAGGGAGGAGGGTCAGAGGGAGAAGCAGACTCCCCGCCGAGCAGGGAGCCCGATGCGGGACTCGATCTGGGACTCCAGGATCATGACCTGAGCCGAAGGCAGTCGCTTAACCAACTGAGCCACCCAGGCGCCCCTATAACATTGTTTTTTACTAACTAAATAATGCAGATATACCATAGTGAAATTAACCACTTGATCATGATACCTTTATGTGGTGTTTTTAATTTGTCAATATGATGAATAAGAGTATAATAATGTAATAATAAAAATAATTAATAATAGGCTTGCTTGAATATTTCCTCTGCCTAGATGAATACGAGTTTTGAATCAAAGCTTATCATATAATATTTAGTCTTTCATATATATTGCAAATTTATAGTCCAATGAAGTCTTCTCTATTCACATGACTACCAGTATTTGAGAGTACCTGCCTTAAGATTACTAAATATTATCAGTACAGTATTTGCATATTTAGTAAATGTAAGTTTTCCATTTTATATTTAATCTGTTTTCTTTAGCTAATTTTTTTTATTATGTTATGTTAATCACCATACATTACATCATTAGTTTTAGATGTAATGTTCCATGATTCATTGTTTGCGTATAACAGCCAGTGCTTCATGCAGAACGTGCCCTCCTCAATACCCACCACCAGGCTAACCCATCCCCCCACCCCCCTCCCCTCTAGAACCCTCAGTTTCTGAGTCCATAGTCTCTCATGGTTCATCTCCCCCACCGATTTCCCCCCCTTCATTTTTCCCTTCCTACTATCTTTTTTTTTTTTTAACATATAATGTATTATTTGTTTCAGAGGTACAGGTCTGTGATTCAACAGTCTTACACAATTCATAGCGCTCACCATAGCACATACCCTAATTATAAGAAGAATTTTATTTCAAATAACCATTTACAATTTTTCCAAATATTTAAAAAATAAATTAGTTATTATAAATGTTTTCCATATTCTAAGAATAGATTTTCCAGAATTCTATCTAATGTATTTTTGTTGCTGATATTAAAAAAAAAAAAAAAAAAGAGCTACATAATGGGGTTGATTTTAAGAAATTTTATAGCATTATTAAATATATTTCCTAATTCTGCTTTTTTTTTATTTGGTTTTTTTTTTAAAGATTTTATTTATTTATTTGAGACAGAGAGAATGAGAGAGAGCATGAAAGGGAGGAGGGTTCAGAGGGAGAAGCAGACTCCCTGCGGAGCAGGGAGCCCGATGCGGGACTCGATCCCGGGACTCCAGGATCATGACCTGAGCCGAAGGCAGTCCTTTAACCAACTGAGCCACCCAGACGCCCTTTAATTTGTTATTTAACCAAAAACATTGTCTACATTTTTATTCTTTTTATTAATAAAAAATATGTACATCTCTTGAGTACACCATTTGTGGGAGTCTTTGAGCTTTGATAAGTTATATTCTTACATTTTTTTGTTTGCTAAAAACAGAATAATTTTAGTCAACCACTAGGGTTTATTTGGGATTACCTACATTTTTGAGCAATTTGATTATTTTTTGTTGATACAGTTCTGTAGCTAAGTAATAATTATGATCAAAGTAAACAGCATGCACAATTAGCTCTGGAAATTTTTTTTTTTTAAAGATTTTATTTATTTGAGACAGAGAGAATGAGAGACAGCATGAGAGGGAGGAGGGTCAGAGGCAGAAGCAGACTCCCTGCCGAGCAGGGAGCCCGATGCGGGACTCGATCCCGGGACTCCAGGATCATGACCTGAGCCGAAGGCAGTCGCGTAACCAACTGAGCCACCCAGGCGCCCAGCTCTGGAAATTTTTTATACAAAATTTTTTTATCTAAACGTTTTCTGGATATTGTGGACCAATGAGTGCAACTTTATTTTATTTATATTATTGATTTTTCTACTATGTAATGATTTTCTTCTTGATACACCCATTGTAACACATTCTCCTCTGGTTTCTCATATTTAGTCAAATCTCTTCATATTTACTTCATAGTAAAGTCCTAGGACTCACCCTTTCTTTGTTTCTCTCTCCCTTTCTCTCTCCTTCCTCCCTCCTTCCCCTCTCTTTTTCTTTCTTCCTTTCTTTCTCTCTCTCTCTCTATCCCTTCCTGAATTGATTGAATCCAGTTGTATTAAAGATTCAAATAAAATCAGTAGGCATATGATTCCCTTACAGTTGTATCTTTAGCTTTAATCTCTCCATTTAGCTACTCAAATCCAGAACCTGCTAGTTCATTTGATATATATATTCATGTGTATTTTATATTATCTTATAATAACATATATGATATATGTATTATGCATATGATATATATTATAACTATTATTAAAAAGAAAGCCACAGGGCCAAATAGCATCACTTAGGCCAAGTCATCAAACCAGGGCTTAATGCCTAATCTAACTGCAGTTTCAACCTCCCCAGAAATGTAGATTTTAACTGGTCAGTCAGGAATTTTCTCATTAAGCACCAGTGAGGTAATCTATCCCATGGGCCCTCTCCATTCCCAGAAGGAATCTGCATGACAAAACCCTCTGTTCTACCCCCTTCCCCCACCAAGGGAAAATGACCTTACTTGGAATAATCCTTTTTTTTTTTCAAATAATTTTCTTGCCCCACCCTCTTTCCTATAAAACCTTCCATTTTGTACAACTCTTTTGAGACTCCCCTCTACTTGCTAGGTGGGATGCTGCCTAATTCATGAATCATTTAATAAAGCCAATTAGATCTCCAAATTTACTTGGTTGAATTTTGTTTTTTAACACTATACAGTGTGTGTGTGTGTGTGTGTGCGTGTGTGTGTGTGTGAGAGAGAGAGAGAGAGAGAGAGATTCCCTCTCCCTTTCCTCACCCTTTGTTTTGTGTGCACCCCTCTGGTCTAGTGTTTTGTTTTGTTTTTGTTTCCAGGACCTATACTTGCCATTCCCTCTCTGGCCACTTCCCAGGATGATTTTGCATATGGGCTCTTACACCGAGGTGATCTTGAAGATCAGCGATTCCGTCAGCAAGTCACTTCCTGTATGTCTGGTTTTGTCTTCATCCATTACCTTCTCAGGTCCATAGCTTTCTGTTGAATTATAGTACTGGCTAGCAGGGAAACAGGCTGTTCAGCTTATTTCCTGGAGTGGGAAAGTCCTCTTCTAGTTCTGAAGGTTGACTCCAGTCTCCTCTGTCTAGCAAAATACTTGACCTAAGTCACGTGCAGAGACACATCTCATTTTCAGCCTGCTGCTTCCAGATCAAGAGTCTAGCCAGCCTGTAGCTTCAACCACATGCAATGGGGTGCATGTCAATGCCTCGGTCATTGTGTTCACCAGGTCATGGACATGTACATGATGTTTTTGATCCCAGTGTATTTTGTGATTTCACTTTTTTTAATCCCCTTCTTCATCATCATTAATAACAAACTTAAGTAAAATTTAAATCAAGGGGCACCTGGGTGGCTCCATTGGTAAAGCATCTGACTCTTGATTTTAGCTCAGGTCATGATCTCAGGGTTGTGAGATCAAGCCCCATGTCAGGCTTTGCGCTTGGGCATAGAGTCTGCTTAAAATTCTCTCTCCCATGCTCTCTTAAAAAAAAAAAAAATTAAATTAGATCAAGATGGCTGATGAATTCAGAGATGATTTTGCTGGTTAAAGCACCATAGAATAAAACAAATTATGTGAATTTCAAAATATTAAATACAAATACATAATTCAACATTCAAGGTTTATACTTGAAATATTAGCTTCTCTTTATTTCAGATATAAACTTAGTCTTGTTAAAAATGACTCCATATTTTAAAAAAGATCTCATTTACTTCCATGGTTTGCTTGTGATCACTATGAGGATTCTGTGCTCTGAAGATACATGGACCACCTTGTGTGGTCATAAAAAAAGTTGAATCAGACCTCACCTATGAACTTACAGAATTGATTTTCAGTTCTGATACTTTATTCCACACACTGTGTCACTGTGTTATGTCTCCCAATGCAATCTCTTATCTACTTATGACCAGAAAGTCCCATGTAGTTTGACATTTCACATATTGAAATTACCAAAGTATGTCAGTAAGTATATTTCTAAGGAAAAAAAAAAAAAAAGAAAAGTTTTTATTTTCCTGGTCAGGCAGGATTAAGCCATTTTGGCAAATAAGGTATGCTGATTGTGAAAATTAAGTTTGCCTATACCAAATGCATCATTGAAGAAAAACATATCTCTGCTTTTCAAGATCTAACAATGAAAAGCCTTAAAGATCTTATCTAGTTTCTTAATATACAATGGTTACATACTCAGTATGATTCAGCATGCAATTAACCATGATAGAATTGATAATGTAGACTTAATGTGACACCAGAAGTACCCTAAACAAGGAGCTTGCGGTTTAATTGTAGAATATGAGATTTTAATAGGGCTAGAAATGACACTACAGAGACAGGATGTCAGCACAGAATCAAAACTGAGTTTTTCCCTTTGAAAAAGTTGTTCTTGCTCTTCGACCTGTGATCAGCATATATATCAAAGTAATCGAAAGAGAAAAACATGTATTTAGGATCATGGCAGATACTCAAGAACTGGTTATAGATTGCACAGAATAATAAGTAGAACATCTCCATCCTCTTGCAGTGGGTTCAGGAAGAAACAAACGGACTCATATTCAGCCAGTGTGACCAAGGTGAAAACAAAAGAAATCTGGTAGAGTTAGGGATTGGTTCATCAGTTTCATTTTTCACCTAATGATTTATTGTCATAGCTTATTTTCTGTTAATTAGGCTTCATAATACAACTCTGTGCCAATAATGCTTGTTAGATACTATGCACTGGTACTGTGTATCTGATTCAGTGAGATGGTGTGTGTTATGGGGATCAGAACTTACGCTCTTACAGCAATAGTCAGCATGGAAATTCCACATTCAGTTGATCCTGAGCTTCTTAACTTCTAGATCATTGTGTACTTGCAAAAGATTTGGAATATAAATTAGCTTCAAAAAATAAACATGATTTCAAGTATTGTAACTACAGAATGGTTATATCCAAAGTGCTTTAAAAAAAAAAAGATTTTTTTTTCTGCTTTCAAATGACCACATATGTGAAAAATTATTTAAATTCTACCAACATTCCAATAAATATATGAAGATAAACTTCCTGTCTGAAGATCTACCACCACAGCTTAAAATAATCTTTCTTCCTCTGGATCCTTCTGGATTCTTCTTGTTTATCATATGTTTTATTAATTTGGCTTTTATCCAGCAGCGCATTATATTATTAGTTATCCTGGATCTTACCTTTTGTTCAGCTTAACTATAAGCTTCATTAGGGCAGAGAGTATGGTTTATTTCAACTCATGTCTCTAACACTCAATGTAGTATATTCATATGATCAGTGCTAGGTGCTCAGTAAACGGTGCTTAAAGTATACAATATTTCATTAATATTTTATTACATCTGACATTATTTAAACATGATGACTTGATGACTAAAAAATATTTCCTCTGTTCATCTGGATAATGTGTAAAATTAAAATTTAAATATATACAGAGCTTTGATATATATGCATTGTCACTTAAATAGGGTTGTTTCATTTATTTGAAAATGGCAAAGTTCCCAATCCACAAAGACACACTTGAACTTGGTTTTATATTGAGATATTATTTACATAAATCTCAATTTAAAATCCAGAATTTTCTGTGTCTTTAACTTAACATTTTAAAATATGAGGGATGGAATATTGCTTTGTTCTAACTCAAAGTATTGGTTAACTACATCAAAGATAACCAATGTAGATCACTTAACTAAAAAAGCTAGAAGCCCTATTTTCTTTAACAAACTGATCTCTAATTCAATTAGCTTCCTAGATCTCCCTTCCTGCAGATGATCACCTCAGTCCTTTGGGAGAGTAGGCTATCATAGTAATGACAGGAAAATATATTCTCTCCAACCGAACTCATACCTCCAAGAACTCACCAAGTTTTGAGCAAAGAAGATAAGCTCCAGAAGACAAATATCTCAAGGGAGTTTTCTATTACAATAGGGTCCTTCACTCTCCTACAATCACTCTTAAATCTAAATTGCCACAAATATGCTACAGTCATCCAGTGCTCCCCTCCCCTTTAGATTTCTTGCTCACATATTCACAAAAACCCATTTCCCTAATTTCCATGAGCATCTATCAAACAGACTGACCTCCTCAAAGATTTTATGAAATACTAGCTATAAACATAAACAATCAGAATAGACAGCATTTCCCAGCCTTCCCTAAACTTGGCTATAATCACATGATTAAGTTCTGGCTGGTGGGATAGAAGTAAAGATGTTCTATATGTCTCATGGAAAGCGTTCCTAGGGATGAGGGTGGAGATGGAGAGGTGTCCTTCCTTCATATTTTTCTTCATCATATTGGCCAAAATACTGTCTTCATGGATAAAGCTCTTCAGCCAGGAGTCACATACTGAGAACAGCAGAGCAGCAAGACAGAAGAAGCTGAGATTTTTACATGTGATAGCAGGAAACATCTATCTTAAGTTATTGCAACATTAGGCTTTCTGAAATCCATACATGAACTTGATCTGAATGATACATTCTATATTCTCAACACCAAAACATGCTGATTCCTCAGTAAATATTTGTCAAATAATATTACAATATTTCATTGGGTTAATTAATTGTGTTTTAGTACCCTTTTTAGTATCAGAAGCCACTAACTGAAAATTCTTAATTGTAATTTCACTCTTTTTCCACTTTTTTTTTTTTTTTGAGGGAGAAAGAGTGTAATTGCACATGAGCTGGGGGTGTGGGGAGAGGGAGGGAGGGGCAGAGGGAAAGGGAAAGAATTTAAGCAGGCTTCATGCTCAGCACTGAGCTACACCTGGGGCTCCATCTCACAGCACTGAGATCATGACCTGAGCTGAAATCAAGAGTCAGACACTTACCCAACTGAGCCACCCAGGCACCTGTCCACTTTTTTATTATCTAGAAAAGACAGCCTGTATCTAGAGAAAACATCCTACTCCCAGAAGAACACTAAGATAATAAATAGGGTTCATCACTTTTTTCTGATTACAAGCCCTCATATTTTTTACCTGGAACTGGTTATCATAGAAGGAGAAAATGCCCAGGTATGAAGAAGACATTCTTGCTACAGCAGCACAGTTAGGGTGCAGGGCTACACGTTTTTAGTTCTTGTTCTTATTCCTACAATTTATCATTAGAACTATCCTCAAGACTTCTCATATTCTTCAGGGACTAAAACTAGCAATAAAAGTAGCTATATATACATAAAATATAGCTTTTGGTATATAATGATATATATAATTTCTAGAATATACATTTATATATATTTATGTACATATGTATTTATATAATTCAGTTACTCTTGGCTGGGAGTAGGTGTATGTTAAGTCATTTTGAGGGAATGACCTCATGAATATCTGGGAGAGCATCCACTTTCCCATGGTTTTTATGCAAATCCAGAAGACACTATCAAACCCTTCCAATGGTGGCATCAATGATCTGTCCCTAATAAAAACATTTTCTGCATTGGGGCTGGGAAGTTTATAATCACTTCTGCTTAGCCTTGTAAAAGTATTCAAAGTTAGCATCAATCCAAGAAGGAAAGGCATACTAAATACATTATGCATTTTGAATTCAAGAAAAGCAAACCTTAAGGACCACCTGATACATAAATTACAGTGATAGCATTGGATATGTAACAAATGAATGGATTCAGATTAATTTAGCTATCCAAGGAAAGTTTATAGGGGCATAACATGAAAAGTCATGTTACCAACACAAAAATATGTTAGAATTTTGTTTTCTATTACGTTAAGACACAGTTGTTTGATTATTTTAAAAAGAGATAAAACAAGTATCATAAACTAAAAACAAACACAGTGTCCTGAACAACCAGACCAAAATAAAATAAAGTAAAATAAAATAAAATAAAATAAAATAAATGACCTCAGCAATGTAAGACAATTTACCAGTACTAAAATAAAAGGCCTCCCAAGCTTTGGCCTCCAATGAATGGAATGTTCTTTGCTGTTTTGAGAAAGGATTTTGGCCACTTAATTTCTTTCTTTTCTGCTTCCCCAGGCAAGTCAAAGCCACATAAGCATCTGGCAGGCAGGTTGCCTGAACTGCTTTATCTGGATTTCGTATCACTTCCTGAACTGGTCGATGGGATCCACACACAACTCCAAAGTTCCATCAGAATAGCCCAACATTTCCTTGAAAATGTCAAGAGAACTGCTCTTGGCATTATTTTGCCTTTAGGAACCCCATTTTACCTCTCTAGAGATTAGGGAAAAAGGGGCTTAAATGAATCCACTTAAGAACAGAGATTCTATAAACAGATTATAAACTTACATAAGAATTCAAGCCAAGTACTTTCAGTAATTATCCCATACTTTGGGAAGATGCTAATATTTAGACCATGTTCCCTTGATTTGTAAAAGCTATATTTCATTTGAACTGATAAGATTTATGAAATGAGACTAATATTACATAAAAATATAAAAATATCTAAAAAAATAAGAGTTAATTTTGACATGTCTTTTTAAATTAAGTTCATGATAGAACTGTGAGAGAAGCCGCCTTTAGAAAAATAATCATAAGCAGAGAATGATTTTTTTTTCTTAGAGGTTAAAAATGTCCCCTTTTCTTCTCCTAGTTCCTTTTCCCTTTGTCATAGGGATGAAGGCTCCAAACCTCAAAAAGGGAGTCTTTCTGGCTTTCTGAGCCAGATTCTTAGCCTTATTTTTCTTTATGCCACGTCTCCCTTTGGTTCTGTTGATTCAGACTGTAGGTCTGTTTTCAGTGCTATGGTTTTTGTTTGTTTGTTTGTTTTAAATCTCTGCTTATATTAAGCCCCTTTGCTCATTCATTCAACAGGCACATCATAAGCTCAAATACTCTCTTATGGATTCCTTTCTAGTAATATCTAGCACTATGCCTAACATAAAACAAGCATTAGAAAGAGAGAAAGAGAGAGACAGAGTGGGAAAGAGAATTGGCTCACACGATTATGGAGGCTGAGAAGTCCCAAGTTCTGCAGTTGGCAAGTTGGAAACCCAGGAGAGCTGGTGGTCTAAGTTCCCCCCTAGACTGAGGGCAGGAAAAGACTTAAGTCTCAGCTCAAATAGTTAAGCAAGCAAAGTGTCCTCTCATCCTTTTTGTTCTATTTGGATCTTCAGCTAATTAGATGAGGCCCACCCACATCAGGGAGAGCAATCTGTTTTATGCAATCTAGGATTCCACTATTAATCTCAACCAGAAACACCCTCACAGATACATCCAGAATAATATTTGACCAAATATCTCAACATCCTATGGCCCACTCAAGTTGATACATAAAATTAACCATCACCTGATTGTACACATATCATAAGAATACAGTTAACTCAGTTCCATAATGCATTTAAGTCAGAATTTAACATTAATAAAAAAGATATCTTTTTCAAAAATTGTCATCCTAGTTGACTAAAGTGATTAACATTTCATCATTATGGATTTTCTCCCATTATATTACACATCATCTATGGTTAAAAAATCTTAAATATCTCTGGATCATAGACATCCACTTGAAAAATAGATTTCACTCTCTGAACCACTCCTCCCATTGCCAGTTGCAAGTAGTAATAAAAATAGCATTTGTTGGATGGCAGACACTATGTTAAGTGTTTTCCTGCATCATCTCATTGAACACTCATTATAATCCAGTACTATAAGGTAAGCACTATCACCATCACCATTTTACAGACAAGGAAACTGGAGTTTAGCAATATTAAATAATTTATCTAAGTTTATATGGCAATTAGGTGATAGAGCTGAGAGTTCAACTTAGGGTTATTTGATCCCATAGCCCTAGTTCTTAGCCTCTGAATTGTACTAACCCTTTGCTAAATTAGTTATGTGGGAAAGCACAGTTCCCTTGCCCCACACCAGTCAGAAAGTTTGTGAACTGAGGGACATTCCCAGGTAGCAACAGGTATAAATGGTGTGAAATGCAATTGATATGACAGTGGGAGTATAATTGAAAAGAAAGAACCATTAGATCAAAAAATGTTTCAATTCACCAAACTTCAATGATCTTCATTTGTTTTATAATATATAAAATGGATAAATATCTTATTTACTTAAAATACACTTTCCTAGCATCTAATGATGTGATATGTTAAAAGTAGTTATTACGGATACTTTTCTAAGATAAAATCTGTAAAGCAAGAGCAAGATAACATGATGATTTGTTTAGAAGTATACAGAAGTGATTTACATACTTCTGTTGTGTGTTAGAAACCAGGGTGAAATGGGTCAGAAGGAAACAGAAATGGTGGAAACTACTGTAGAGTTTTGGCAAACAATGCTTAGGGGACAGTGAGAGAATTAGCCTTCCTGGAGGTAGAAAGGTTTTCATTAGAGAGAAGGGGAAGATAATGTGGGAAAAGTGAGTACGGGACACATTTTGGAAGGCTATACCTGCTGAGTTAAGTCATCTGGTTTCTTCCCATAGTTTAGATTATGAGATTCCTCAAAACTTTCTCAACAGGGGATGGGATATAAAACTGAGGATTTTCATAGCACAGCGATGTGAAAATTGATTAGATTTTAGAAATGAGAGTATAGTATGAGGTTTAGACGTGGGGTAAGAAATTAGAGTAAGAATGATAGTTCTGAGATCAGAAAGTAAGAAATCAATAAAGAAAAAGAGTGGAGGAAGGATGAACAGGGCTTGAGTGATCATATATGGAGAAAAAAAATTGTTCAAACTTTTGAATCTTAGATAACTAGTGACTAATGATTATTATTAGTAGAAATTATGACAAGAACAGTTTGTGCTGGTTTGATGGAGAAAGATATTAAATCTTGGATTTGAGGCAGTGGTGGGGACACTCATTGGAAATGTCCCAAATGGAGATGAAAAGTTGGAAGTGGGAGGAGGAGGAGAAATTACAATATGTTTGTTAAGCGTATAGAAGTAACCCTTGAAGTCAAGGAAATGAATCTATTGGGAAAAGACAAGAGAGAACAAAAAACAAAAATGTAGACATAGCTAAACCATGCTTCTCTTTTGTGTAGCAATGAGTTAAACTTTTTGACATGTGGGCAAATGTTCTTCCTACATGAAGAGCATCTGTCAATTAAAAACCCTTTCTGCAACTACATGTTAGTCCTTTTAAATGCATGCAATGCATTTATTCCAATGTATTAAAAAGAAAGTTGACCTTTGAAAGAAGTCAATATCAAGGCAATTGTTTCAAAGGACTGTTCCTTTTCCCTTAAAGGTAGTATTATTTTTTCAAATGCAATACATGGCATCATTAAAATGTTGAAAATTAAAGATTTCAAATCAATTTCACACAAAAAAGCATCATCTTTCTCTGCTTTAAAATAGGGGGGTGGTTTTAATGTTAGCATATTTTCTGCCATCCTGTTTTAAACTAGTCAAAGAACTAGTCAAGAAACTAATCCCTGAAAATATAGAGGAAAATCACTTCGTTTATTTATTTTTTTAATTTATTTTTACCAGAATAATCTTTTCTCTGCTTATATGTCACAGTAACCCAATATGATTAGCCAGTATTTGCAAGGCAAGGAAACAAATATTTCCAGGATGACTTTGTAAATGACAAAATAAAACAATTTTGGAGCTTAGAAGCCCAGTTCATATTACATTATTGGGGATTATGAGTTTAGGAGTATATTTATAACTTTTAGATGGAAAAAAGAAAAACAAAACACTTTTCTTCAAAATGAAGATAACAACTGGATCAGGATATCCTGAGAGTCTCATTATTCTCAAAAAGAAACCGGGAACAAAACAGGCAAAAATAAATATTTAATTTATGCCTATAAATTGTTTAAAGTGGTCAACCACGACTCTGCTACAACATAGCAGCAACCAATCAATGAACATTCTAGATCTGGGCAAAAGAATGAGCTGTTCACTTTTTATAGTCTGCACAAAAATCAGAGTTTGCCAAATTTAAGCCTAGTCTCCATGGTGTTCGGGATTCTACATTATTTGAGGGGTTCTGACAATTTGACAAACATGGATTGGCCACATATTTATGCAAAGCTCTATCTAAGTTGGAGACTAAGAAGATAATGTAGACAGGCCTCTTGAGGTATGACAGGGGAAAGAAGATTAGTGTGGACTAAGAACACTATCTATACCCAGTGACTATCCAGATCCTTCTCAACCCAATTTGCATTAGTGCAATCTTTAATTAGAACTGAGTAGGATGGAGAAAATATTTTACCAGAGTCCAAGTGAGTTCTCCTCACACAATAAAACAGTCAGAATAGAAAACTGACCACATTCCCCAAGACACTCTATGCAGTGGGTAGAACCAATATGCCAGGAGCTCACGCCTTGAAAATGGTTAAGTAGAGTGTGAGCAGTACATGGGATGAGGAAAGGGTGCAAAGTGGGAGTTTTAACAACAAGTAGCATCATGACAGCAAGAAAGAGGGGTGTGTGTGTGTGTGTGTGTGTGTTGGAGTAAACAATTATAGCAGATACTACAAGTGTAGGAACTTGGAAATACTGTCTATGAGTTTTGTTTGCCCTGTTTTTAGTTAAGACTTCATTTCTTTAAAAGACATTTTAGATTCACAGCAAAATTAAAAGAAAAGCACAGGGATTTCCCTTATACTCCCTGTCCCCATTATTGCATAGCTTCCCCCATTATCAACACTCCCCACCAGAGGGTACATTTGTTACAAATGATGAATGGAGACTGACACATCATAAGTCCATAGTTTACATTAGGGTTCATTCTTGATGTTGTGCATTCTATGAGTTTGAAAAAAGTGTATAAATGGCGTAAGTCCACCATTATGGTATCACACAGATTACTTTAACTGCTCTAAAAATCCTCTGTGCTCTGCCTATTCATCCCCAAATTCCTGAAAATTATTGAACTTTTTACTGTTTCCATAGTTTTGTCTTTTCCAGAATGTCATATAGTTAGAATCATACAATATCTAGCCTTTTCAAATTGGCATTTTCACTTAGTAATACGAACTTAAGATTTCTCCATGTCTTTTCATAGTTTGACATTTCATTTCTTTTCAGTGCTGAACAGTATTTCATTATCTGGATGTACCACAGTTTATTTATTCACTCACCTACTGAAGAACATCTTGGTTGCTTCCAAGTTTTGGCAATTATGAGTAAAGCTGCTATAAATATCTATGTGCAGGTTTTTCTGTGGACATAAGTTTTTCACCTCCTTTGGGCAAATACCAAGGAGTGCAACTGCTGTATCATATGGCAGGAATACATTTAGTTTCAAAAGAGACCTCCAGACTCTCCCTCAGTAAGTGCTTTTACAAGAATCCCCTTCTCAGACTCTGAGTGATGTCTAAAATATAACCTTCAATCTATTCATAAGAAAACTTCAATAAAATCACATAATAAAATTCAAGGACTTCGGTGAATATCAGACTTGTGTTTCTTCTAAATAACTCACCTTGCTAATACTTGCCTTAAGACAACCTAATTTTTACTCAGAGGCCAAAAGTATTACTCCACCTTAGTAATCAGTAGTGGCCTTCTTTGTAATTTTTGTGAATAAAAAAAAAAATTCCCCAAATTGCCCTCATTTCTGCCACTGACCAAAAAAACTGCCATCCATTTAATGGACTTAATCCATCATTTCTATGTCCAGGTGATACTCTTCATTTTCTCAAGAGAAACATCAAATGATGAAAAATAAGCATAGTAAGTATAAAAAAATTAGTAAAATACTGTTAATTTGTCAACCTAACACATAAATATATTTCCCAGAATTCCATTTTCCTAATCAGTGTTGGCTACAAGAGACACTTTAGAAGCACAGAAGTGAGGCAGAAGCCACATTTCTTGAGCTCTGGTTGACGAAAGGTCCCAGGCACTGTGGCAGCTGTCCCTGATTTGATAGCTCCCTTATTTGGTGTGAGGCAGCTTCTAGAACCTTCTCCAGTCCTCACCAGCTTTCCTTTACCTTCTCCATGTCCTAATTCAGGATATTTAGCACTGGTGAAACATACCAGCTTCTCCTGAAAGTCACTCATGCAACATACAATTTCACTTCCAAAGGCCACAATAGCTACAGCCACTGTGGAATTCCCAAACTTCCAACAGGAGAGATCCACACTGAGTGTCTGACAGGGCACCGTTCTCCAGGGGGTCAGGCAGGACCTGGTGGTAAGCTGATTATATCAGACCACCTACGTCATAGGAAGGGCAGCACTTTATTCTCTCTGGAATAGACACCTATTCTGGGTAAATACTCGTTTTCCCAGCCCAGATTTTTTTTTTCTTGCAAAACCACTATCCTTAGACTTACTGAATGCCTTAGTCACTGTCATATATTCCATGCAGGATGAAGAATTTTGTTTTCTGACCAAGGAATTGTACATAAAAAATGAAGCATAGCAATACCCACAGGATTAACTGATATTGTATGTTGTTCAGCACTCTGAAGCAGATGAGCTAAAAGAATTGTGGAATGAACCTTTAAAGATTCAATTACAGCACCATCTGGGAGTAAATTCCCTGCGAGCCTGAGATAGTGTTCTTTAGGATGTCAATATCTTCTAAATTAATGACCCCATGTGGTCACCAGCAAGAAACCACATACAATGTGGGTGCTTGCTGAGAGCAAAAGGAATGTGGGACGGATAGTGCAAAAAAAAAAAAAAAAAAAAAGATAGTCATAAATAATGACCACGACCATATGACCAGTTGCAGAAAAAAGGACCACAATGGGTCATCCTATCCACCTGACATTTAAGAATGTCATCTAATTAGATGACTCTGTGTTGAGAATTCAACAATATTGTTCTCATGCCTTGAACCTGCTGGGTATTGCTTATTTACCTTGATAGGTGGGTAAACTTAAAGAGTTGGTGAGTCCAATTTCAGCTGTCCTTCACATAGTTTCACTTCCCGAGTAAATCAACACATTCCTCTGATACCTGGTATATAGACATAGTCTCAAGCTGGTGAATTTCTGTTAGAAGACAGAATCAGATGCCGTTGTATTTCACCTGGTTAGACCAGCAGTACGTCTCCAGAGTCCTACTTCAGAGTTGTATCAGCTCTCCAGTCCTGTGATACTCTAATTTCCATGGTTATCAGTTGCCTGCAGTCCACAGGAGACCACACTGGTCCATTACATGGATAATATGCTCTTGTCTGGACTTGGTGTAGAGTAGGTAGCATGACTTTAGAAACCTTGGTAAGACAAATGAGTGCCAGAGGGTGGGAAAAAAAGAATCCCACAAAGCTTCAAGTACTTGCCATCTGGTGAAATGTCCATGTGTCCGTTGGTCTAGGGCCTTGTATTGGTTCTTTACTGCTGTTATACCAAATTTCCAGAAACTTGGTTTTTAAATAAACACGAGCTGATTATCTTCCTATTCTGCA
Organism: Leptonychotes weddellii; assembly: GCF_054177405.1. Taxonomy (NCBI): domain Eukaryota; kingdom Metazoa; phylum Chordata; class Mammalia; order Carnivora; family Phocidae; genus Leptonychotes; species Leptonychotes weddellii. Next base: position 13,409,291 of record NC_138382.1, read on the forward strand.
GGTCAAATTTATGATATGGCTTTCACCAGACTTAAATAAATGTATCAACAGGCTGCATTCCTTTCTGGATACTTCTGGGGGGGTGGAAATCTCTGATGTGGCATTTTTAAAAAGATCTGAAGAAAGTGAAGAGTTGAAACATGGACACCTTGGTAAAAGCATTGAGGCAGTGGGAGAAATAGGTGCTAAGGCCATCAAGGAAGAAGATGTTTATCAGATTTAAGGATCACTGAAGAGGCCAGTGAGCACAGGGGAGGGGAGACTGGCAGGAAGTGAGTAGGGAGCAGATGGGGAGAAACTTGTGCTAGCAGGAAATGTAACACCTCCTTTATATGGGGCCTTATTTTGAATTACCTGGGAGGAGAGGGGCATCAGAAGGATTTCAACAAAGGAATGACATGACCAAATACCATATTCTTATAAGGAAAAAAAAAAAAAAAGTTTACTTGGGAAGTGAAATTATATGAAGGACAGCTGAAATTGGACTCACCAACTCTTAAGTTTACCCACCTATCAAGGTAAATAAGCAATACCCAGCAGGTTCAAGGCATGAGAATAATACCATATTCTTGTAAGAATTATTTATAAAATAAATAAGATGATTTATTGGTACCTGAGAAATAATCCAAGAAATGGTACATTAATGTATCAACAGCCCTGGATTAGACATCAGGAGACTAGTTTTCTTGTGAATTTTGTAACTATTTATTTGCATGACATTGGATTTATTCTACGCAGTGAATAGGATGTGAGTGTGAAATTAAAAACAACAACAACAACAACACAAACCTATTAAAGGAAATCAGTTTCTTCCCCACCTTACCCTAGCCAGGTGTTGAGGTTTCTGACATTTCTTTATATCTTTCCCAGCTTATTTTAAGATTTTTTTTTTTTTTGACAGAGACATAGTGGGAGAGGGAACACAAGCAGGGGAGTGGGAGAGGGAGAAGCAGGCTTCCCACTGAGCAGGGCGCCCGATGTGGGGCTCGATCCCAGGACCCCAGGACCATGACCTGAGCCGAAGGCAGATGCTTAATGACTGAGCCACCCAGGCATCCCCCAGCTTATTTTAAAATTAAATCAAATGTATCTGTAGTAATTTGGCGATTCATTTTCAATAGTCCTACACAGGAAGAAGCAGGTAAGAACTTTCTCAAACGAACACAATGATTTCTACAGCACTGTCTCTATTCCCTTGGCTTGACTTACCTTCCCACTGAAATAACTTTATCCATAGCAAGTCTCCATTGACAGCAAAACCCCCAAATTCGGAGCCATTTGGAGGCTGATAATTTTCTATGCATATAAAATCATTGTTTTAAAAGAATATAACAGCAGTCTATTTTTTAGTTCCAAACTGAGATTTTGAGATTTTGAAAAATCTCCAGTCCAAGACTCTCATTTTGTAAACCTCTGGCATTTCATTCATAGTTGTTATTTATTTGGCTTTGGCTGAAAAGTTGATAAAGGTTTCAATCTCAGGTTATAATAAACCTATATTTCACTGTTGAAAAATATATCATTACATAGAACAAAGTATAGCCATAATGTGATAAGGCTGTTACTTTGCCTAACTAACCAGCAACTACAAATTCATAGAAATAGTGACCTTTTCAAGCTCTTCATTTTCAGATGGTGTCTTTGATTGTAGTGTTATTATTCAATACTCTAAAATAATTCCATTCTTTGTTGATATAATCCTTTTAATTCTAGGACCACCCAGCTTTTACAGTACAATTAAAAATACACGTTCAACAGTTATGGTATGACAAGTTCCTTCCTAAATGCTAAGAACATAAGGTAAATAATATAGATTTAAGCATTTGCTTAATACCAGTAATTTTCCTAAGTGCTAATCTATTCATCCAAAATGCAAAATCCTGGAGGGACCCAACAGTAGCTAGTATTTCCTACTATGTCTGATAGGACTTAGCCTCATCACTTAGAGTAACTACCTGACCACATCATTTCAAAACTAGCAACACTGAGATAACAAAAGAGCTGAGATTCATTTACAAAGAGTGAGCAGATAATTTTAGACAGCACATTAATGCTATTTTATAGGGAGAAAATTCCTTGTGATAGTGTTCCTCACACTGGAGTCTCTTTTAGTCATGTTTTTGCCATAACTTTGATGAAGCTACTAGTGTTGGAGCTTTGGATAAACAACATTTTATTGCCAATAAATCTTTTGAGTTAGTATGTTCTTTGAACTCCATTAAAAAGAAATATGGGGGGAAAAGACATTTTACAGCACTATTCATTTTTATATCATTATTGCAAAGGATAGCCCTGGACAGCGATGCTGATGGCCAAAATATACAAGGATGATTATAACTTTAGTTAAATGTTAATACCTTAGATTCAATGCTTTTTCATTTTTTTTTAGTGGATTTGAACACTGACTTTCCAATAATGTTGCTTATTAATATACCAGTATAATAAAATCATCTCCTATGAGGTTTCAGATATTTTTAATCATTGTAATCAATTGTTTATGAAAAAGTAAAGGCCAAATATAACATCACATAAAAATAACATCATAGACTCATTTATATTTTTAACTAAAGCTTGTTAGTAGTTTTTACTGATTACAAATAAAGCCACTATGAACATTCATAGTGATGAGTTTTTCTGGTGTGTGAACAGAAGTTTTCATTACTTTACAATAAATATCCAAGAGTAGTAATGTTGAATTATATAATAAGTGTATATTTAGTTTCATGAGAAACTGCCCAACTTTTTTCCAAAGTGGCTATATAATCAAAAGGCTCTGTACTTCAAGACTATCCTGTCTTTAGTCCTCTGGCCAAAGAGACTGGGACTTTTCTTGTTGTTGTTATTGTTGTTTTGTTTGTTTTGTTATTTTTCGTTTGCTCATTGAAATTTCTGAATTGTGGGCTGCTTTAGCACCCACGCCAGGACGTACACATTTTCCCTCTGGCACTCTTCACTGGGGGCATCCCTAGCCAGTCCACCTTTTACTCTCTACCTGTTAGAGATTTCTGAGAGTTGTTTTATGTGTTTTGTTCTGATGCAGTTTTAGTTGTAATTAGTGGGAGGGGAATGTGCTTACTCCATCTTGACTAGAGCTAAAGTCATCGGTCAAAAGCATTTATTTTCAATTCCCATGCATCATGAGAAAAATCACGTATTTTAGAAAGTCAGTTCGGTCACGTTGAAGCCAATTGTGTTGGCTATTCTCTACCTCGGTCTGAGAGGGAAAGATGTTTCTACAGGAACATGTGTCCCAACCTCTCACATTACAGGAAGATTCTTCATTAGCAGCTCTGAGCACCGCATGAGTATATCAAGGGCAGAACAAGATTCACTTTAAGAATGAAAACAAACTTCCACATAGCTGCTTTTTTTCAGCTCTGTGCAAATTCACAATTTAAAATTCCATTTAATTGAACTGAGAAAGCGCCAACCTCTCCACCCACCTGCCCAAAAGCCATTCTGCTCACACTTTCCTGTTGGGAGCACTAGACTTGCATCCCCTGCTTTGAAAGAACTCACAGGACATCTGTCAAATAACCCCACAGAAGCTATACACCAGGGTATCAAAAATATTCTTTTTTTTTTTTAAGATTTTATTTATTTATTTGACAGAGAGAGAGACAGCGAGAGCAGGAACACAAGCAGGGGGAGTGGGAGAGGGAGAAGCAGGCTTCCTGCCGAGCAGGGAGCCTGATGTGGGACTCGATCCCAGGACCCTGGGATCATGACCTGAGCCGAAGGCAGACGCTTAACGACTGAGCCACCCAGGCGCCCTCAAAAATATTCTTTAAAAAAAAATTCATTCCAAAGCCACAGCATTTTAAAATTAGCATGAGTATCTCACAACACATTGTCATTAATACCTCTGAGTAGAGTTCAATTTGTCAAACTTTCACATTGCTCCTAATGACTATATATTATTTAGAAACTAGTAATTCATGCAAAATGGATGTACAGTACACTAATCTCTTTTAAAAGTATAATTAATCCACTATTTGTTTAATAAGGTAATTACTTGATATAATTACTAATATACATAATATGTACATGTACATTTATTAAATATATGTGTGTATATATAATACATACACAGTTATTTATTATACTTATTGAGAAATGAAAAAAAATTTGCTTGGGGTTCCTAAAAACATTTTATATTATTTAGAAAAGAAATCTCTCTAAATAAAACACAATGTTTTATCTGGATAAAATATAGACAAACTGAAATCACTTCATACATCTAGATGTGTGTTTGCATTCACTTTATCTTACAAGTCATACATCATCATTCAGATGTTAAAGCAATGTGAAGGATGAGAGATGGTTTGGCTTTTCAAGAGCTGAGAAAAGTACACTTAGGGGAACAAGAGAGAATAGCATTGGTCAAGGATATACCAGTCAGTTATAGGATATACTTTTCCCAGTGTTTATTCCCATACAATATTATGGCTTATAGGGGTTATAAAAAAGATATTAAAAATCACATGAGGGGCACCTAGGTGTCTCGGTTAAATATTCGACTCTTGATTTCCGCTCAGATCATGACCTCAGGGTTGTGAGATAGACCCCTGCAGGTGGTCCCAAGGGGAGTCTGCTAGAGATTCTCTCTCTCTCTCTCTCCCTCTGCCCTTCCCCCTGCTCACATGGTCTCTCTCTAAAATAAATAAATGAATCTTTACAAAAATATATAAAAACATCACATGAAACCCTGTTCTAAAGATATCGATTTACTAACATGTAGTTTGCATGTTTGCTTGTTTGAAGTCATAATGAAGCCAACTTGTATTTGAAGTTCATGCTTTATAGAAGATCATGTTTTCATTTTTATCTTATGTGACAATTACATATGTTGAATTTCTTTTCCAGTAAGGTCTGTTCCATAGGTGGAGCCTTGTCTGACATTGCAAAACAGAAGCGTGAAGATCTGGTCCAGTGTAAAAGGAACTCATCTGTGATATCCCAACTAATTTCGATGGATATTTAGCAAGAGAATCTCTGTACATGACCTTGAAACTTTTTTTTTTCCTTCTCTAAAAGGACAACTATTATAAATACCATGGAACTGGAAGCAGAGACTCTAGAAGCTCATCCATCACTCTGACATTTTTCTTTATGGAATGAGAAGATCGCATGCATGTGGGTATACATGCACTTATTTACACACATACTGTAGGTAAATTTTCACTCATGAAAGCAACAATGATTTATAGTAACTGTTTCACTTTTTAATTAACAAAACACATAATTAACAATTATCTTTTCCTTGTATTTTAAACATGGAGTTAAAATCAGTACTGTCTAGAGCGTAACCATTGTGACCTTGAATCAACAACAGAGCAAATCATCTTGTGGACAAGTTCAAATAAAACAATAATGATGTGGGAGTGATAAAGCTACTCAATATTTATTTTGGTTCTCTGCCTTCATGGTACTTGAAAGTATTGTACATCCCAGATCCTTATAAGTCAAGCATGGATATATGCATTGCTTGACTAATGCAATTAAATTGGAAGTGGCATATGTTGCTTCTAGGCAAAAGCATTTAATTGTTGGTGTTGGACTTTCCTTTCTCTACCTCAACAATCCTAAAGGCATATGTTGATATGGAAGCACAATGATAAATTTTAACATCAACAACAGCTGGCTTAGAGAATCACACAAACTTGTAAAGGATTTTGCGCAAGGTCGAAATAAACCTTTATTATTTTTAAGCCACTGAGATTTTTGGAGTTTCTTGTTACTGAAGCATAACCTATCCTATCCTGACTAAGCCCACTGGCAGTGTGGAAATAAGAGGATTAACATTTATTGAGTGAGCCTAGTAGTGTATAAGAGGCTTTTGAAAGATTAGTCAATTACTCTTCATAATAATCCATATAGTTGTTGGTATTGCTATTGCTGTTTTACAAATGGATTGTCAGAACAGCTTTGTCACATGTGCCATTAATTGCTGTAGCATACTCCTCAACTCCATTTCTGATGAGTTCCTCCGGTCAACTGCATGATATAGTTTTATACTTCCTAATAAAAAATGATTTCCTACATAACCAAGGACCATCCTTGTTCCCGTAAGTCTCTATCTAGAGGCTGCTCTAAATTTGCAAAAGATTTCTCCTACGAGAAACATATAAAAGATGTTTATACCTCTATCCTCATATTTTTTGTTTTTACATGGATTTGTTTCCTACTTAATGTGAGTAAACAAAAAATGTAAATGATTTACAACAACAAATATATTCAAGTAAATCACACTTCTTGGATCTGTCCAGCAAAGTTTACCTCATATTTATGGGCAGGGGGGTATGTAAAATTGGTTAGTCACTGGCCTCTGGGCACAGAACAGCTGTTACTAATCCAGACGGCCACTTACCAGTTTTCTGATTTCAGGTAAGCCTTGCAACTACTCTATGCTCTGAGTTTTTCGTATGAACGCTGATATTGCATAAGATTTGTGGGAGGATTAAATAAGATACTCAATATGAAAAGTTTAAAACATAGCTTGACATGTAAGAAATAGTCAAGAAATAGTCAATATTGAATATTATTATATACTACATAAAGAGAAAATAAAAACTACTTAATATTATACTGATTTTTGAACGCTTTACACCATGTTAACACTGTAGCAGGCACTATTCCTAAATTACACCATTACATCTTCAGGATAACACTGACGCCTCATTGTTCTTACAATCATTCCATAGATGAGGCAATTCACATTTCTGAAATGGCTTGGTCTCAATTCAGAGTCTACTTTTTACACAACAGTAGTCTCAGGACTAGTAACCACCATGCATAGAAGACCAGGGAGATCAAGGCCCAGGGTCTCAAGAATATTAATCTGGCTATTGTTAAGAGGAGAAGACAAAACATTAAAAGCCATGATGGGCTATAAGATATGCACAAATGAAGTATGTAAGAGTTCTCAGGAATAAGCCTGCATCAGACTGGGCAGATGGGTACACAGAGAGGGAATTTGGAATTTTAGCAAGTATAGAAAGATAGGTGGAATTTTGAAGAGCGCAAAAGCATCCCTGGTGAATGGAACAGCAGGATAAAGGATCTTGCAAAAAAAGTGTAGGGTATATTAAAAATAAAGCTAAGAGACTTGAAATTATGAAAGTATTTTCAAAGCAACTGTGACTATAATTATTCTCAGTAAACGATGGTATAATTCCTATTAGCAATTGTATTTATCTATTGTGGAGTAATCCAGAAATTAGTACCTTAAAATAATAAATGTTTATTATTTCACTTTTTCTGCAACTCGGGAATTTTGGAGCAGCTTAGTTGGGTGGTTTTGGCTCAGAGTCTCTCAAGGTTGCAGCCAAATTGTTGGCTGGTTCTGCACTCATCTGAAAGTCTGACTGGGACTGAAGAATGCACTTCCAAATTAGTTCTTCACCACCTACTATCAGGATGTCTCAGTCTCTTGCCATGTGGACCTCTGCATTGGGCTGCTTGAGTGTCCTTACCACATGGCAGCCAGCTTCCCTCAGAGTGAGTCATTCAAGAGGAAGCAAGGTGGAATTCTCAATATTTTCTTATTACCTAACTTTGGAAGTCACATTTCAAAATCATTTCCTCAAAGTCCTGGTGGTTACACAGCTCATCCCTATTTATTGTGGGAGGGGAGTTTACCAAGGTGTGGATGCCAGGAGGTGGAGAACAGTTGAGGCTGTCTCAGAAGTGGTCTACCATACCCACTCTTTATGTTTAAAATAAAATCATATGTCCTACCTAGGAACACATTATTATAAGAAAACAAGAAATCAAGTCAGGAATCACACTAAAAGAGTTATTTAATGAGGATATCTAGTTTCATAATCTCACTCAATAGCATGAGATTAGAAATATCAGGGGCACCTGGGTGGCTCAGTCGGTTAAGCATCCAACTCTTGATTTTGGCTCAGGTCATGATCTCAGGGTCATGAGATTGATCCCCAGGTCAGGCTCCATGCTCAGCGGGAAGTCTGCTTAAGATTTTTTCTCTCCCTCTCCCCTTTCCCCCCACGCTCTCTCTCTCTCAAAAAATAAACAAATCTTTTAAAAAAAAGAAATATCAAATGTCTTCTTCTCTTATATATCTTCTTCCCGTATTTCCTTTCTCACCAAAGTTTTAAGTGCTGTAGGTCTTCTTAGCCATCATAAAGCAGTTGTGGTATGAGATGTTATATGTCTTAGTCTCATCACTTTCTCAAATCCAATTTATTTATTCATATTTTTTTCAATAAAATGCACATCTGAAAGTTAGGAGCTCACCATGACTACTGGGGATCAAACTGAAGATGAAAGGTTGGCAGAGGATTTATCTTGGGGCAATTTGTCAAGACCACTGCTTGAAAGAAAGGAGGAAAAGACCGTGATGATTCTTGGATGATTCGGTGTTCTGTGACATGACATGTTAAAATGGCTCAGGTGATGAAGATGGGCCAAAGTTAGACCTTAGTACCTTCCCACAATCTAACAATTTTGAAAATAAAGCAATCTAGGAGCTGACACTTTATAGATTATTTTTTATCACTACCAGTTTTAGTTATGTTCTCAAGCCACAGCTATTTCCTCTTGCTTTATCTGTTCTCTTGCTTTTATTGGTCCCAAGTTCAATCAAATGAACTGCTGAAAGTGAAACTCTTGAACTAGCTCATCTGCTGAACAATGAACTCAAAACAAGCCTAGGGCAGCAAACGGGATTTTAATTGCTTACTTCTATTTCTCCTGGGCCTAGCTCTCTAGATGATTACGTGACAAGAGGTCTCGCTGAATTCAAAATTGCGGGACAAAATACCCAAGCACAAATGGTAACCATCCATGACCTTGATCTTCCTGTTTGCATGTCTTTCCTTAGTCCAAGTAATGCTACTTAACACAGTCACCTGGAGATATTAAGAGATTATAGACTGCCCTCACTTCAGAGAGCTCTTGAAAGTGCAGAGGGGGGAAAATAATCGCATTATCCTTGCCATTATTAAGCACTTATTGAAAGCCACCAGAGGGCTAGACATTACACGGAGAGTATCCATTTTGCACACATTAGGAAATGCATACGCCTTTTACTTTAGAAACATATTAACACCATTGCTCTTTCTGTCACTTTTACTTTCATTTCCTATAGAATCTTTTGGGACATCTTAGGTAGTAAGAACTCATTTGGATTGTTTCTCGAGAATGACCTTTCATCCTCCTTGTCAGTTTATCTCAGCTGGGAAATATGTCTATTCCCAGAAATGATCTTCTTCCTCAGCCATTTCTATATTGTCAGAAGGGCAAGGATTCAATTCATCTCTATACAGTTTAATGGAAAGAGTAAAAAGTGACAGAGAAGGATAACTGTTTGCAGCATTTGCTTATGCTTGGCCACTAAAGCTCTTAATATTTCAAGGGAGCCATTATGGATTCTGCAGTATACCAGACACTTTTACATTAAGTACTTATTTAATATACACAATGACCAGTATGGTGGGAAAATGCCCCCATGTTGCAGATGTTGAACCTGAGATGCAAACAAATTTAGAAACTTTCTCAAGGCTATACCAACAGTAAACAGTGGAGGCACATTTGAACCTCATTCTGTCTAGCATAAAGCGCAGGTGATTTCCAGTTTGCTAACACTGATAGAAATATGGAGAAAGGAAAAAAAATCAACACCTGATTAAAAAGTTTTCCACTTACAATTTTAGTATTAAAAACCATGAACAGGGATGCCTGGGTAGCTCAGTTGGTTAACCATCCGACTCTTGATTTAGGCTCAGGTCATGATCTCAGGGTTGTGAGATCAAGTCCCACATGAGGCTCTGCACTGGGCACAGAGCAGCCTGCTTAACATTCTCTCTCTTTCTGTCCCTCTGAACACCAACCCCCCCTAAAAGAAAAAAATAAACAAAAACAACAACAACAACAAAAACCAAGAACAAATAATGTATGGATATGATTCTGAGTTTGTAAGAGTTGTGTTTGTGTTTATTTCTTTAAGAATATTGTAATTTTAGGGAACAAGCAAAACATCCTAACATAGAAAAGAAAAGTGATTATGGTTATCTTCACTATTAGGGTATAGTGCTTATTACATCAGAATTCATATAGACAAAAAGCCTAATCACTTCTGAAGCTTATAAATAAATCATAAATATTTCAAATATAATTTAATACTAACTTTTTGCACATTTTAGTTAACAACAGAGTAGTCCAAGACATGGATGTTTAACCAATTCTCTACTGTTGGATATTTATAAAACTAACATTTTTTCACCATTATGAAAGTATGATAGAAAAAGAGATCAGATTTGTGTTTACCAGAGGTGGGGTAAGGTGGGGAAACTTGGAGGAAGGTGGTCAAAAGGCACAAACTTAGAAGATAAGTAAGTCCTAGGGATATAATGTACAACAGGATGACTTACAGCTGACATTACTGTATGACACATAGGAAAGTTAAGTACATGTTCACCACTTATTATTCTGCAAGGGTAAAGGACGTAGGACTAAAAATTGAAAATTCCTAGAAATAAAATTGTTTCTTCAAAATATATGCATATTTTTAAGATATATGAAATTCTGCATCTTTGAAGATCTCACATTGCTTACTCTTGAAAGGGTTTTTCTTTATAATCTTCCTCTGATATTCAAATTACCAATTCTATTTTCCTTTCTCCAATATTTTTGTTCATACTTAAGAAAAAATTCTTATTTTAAAGAACTTTCTTATAATTAGCAGAGCTGGATTTTATTTCTGACCCAATTTGATATTCTTACTCTTCTAATACAACAAATTCATTTTTGCACTGTTACAGTGAATACGCTTAGTTTTATTTTTATCATCATATTTTACTTGTTATCCTACTTTGTATTTTTACATTTTGGGGGCTTCACTTTGCCCCATGTTTTCTATATCATGCAACATATACTGGTTTCTTGTCCTTAAGCTAGTCATTTAAAAGGCATGCAACTTGCTTTGAATTCTAGAAGTAAAGATCTGTAGTTTTAAAGAAAATCACTGGACTAAAATTTCTCTATTTTCATCAATATAAATGGTAAGAAAACTCCTTTCAACTCTAGCCTATATTAAGTTAGGCAATTAAGCCACTTTTACTTATTATTTAATCCCAGGCTTCCAGTTTTTATTGATATATCCCACAGCTTTATCTTCATTTTTATTGTTAAATTATTTCATTATACATCTTCATAGCCAGAAATTAACATTTTTTATTGTTTTGTAACCCATATGTATGAGTCATTTAGATTTTATTCCATATTTACATAGTTACTTCTGCTTCTTTCATAATTTTTCCATAGCTTTCATATAATTTCTTCATTTTTGTTTTTATTTGTATTCACTTTTCACTTGAATGAAGTGCATTTTAATTATACAGGTGATGCCCTTTGTATATTTAGGAGCCAAATATGAATAATTCACTTTCATGAGTAAAATATTTAGAAATTACCCTCTGTTTTGCTCAATTTCTATAAGCCGTGTTCCATTATATTCTGTAGATACAAAGTTGTCTTTCTTCTTTTTTTTCTTTTAATAGTTACTCCATATTTCTTCCGGATTTTGAAGATTTTTAAATTTATCTGTTAAATTCAAATATATCACTAGGTTGTGTCCTAACATTTACCACTTGTCTGTCTCTTCTCTGTTCACCATGAACCTAATTTACATGTGGTTCTATCATTCCACAAGTTTTCTTATGTTAAAACTAACCATGAACCCATGTCTCTCTGTTCTAGTGACTTCATTAGGAATCATATTAGATGTATGGGGTTTGTTGTTGTTGTTGGCTGTTCTCAGGTCTTATTTTCTCTGACAGCTTTTGTTCATCTTTCTCTCTTATGTTTTGGAAGAATTTCTTGCTTGTTCTGTACTTTCTGATTCAATCTTCTTCAATGCAAACTCTTGATTTCAAGTGATGCCATCCTAATTCTACTATGCTACATCCATTTTTCTATGATCTTTCTTCATTCTTTTTGATAGCCCCTTTTAGTTTTATTCTGTAATTTCACCTCATCTTTCATTTCTCATCATTGTATCATCATCAAGGAGATGATACAAACTGAAAAACATGATTTCTATTTAACAAATCCTCTTTAAAAGTTTATTTTTTCCTTATATTTTGAGTGCTATGTGTATTTATATCTTTTATATTGCACTTCCTTCATAGATTCCATTATTTTATATTAATGTCATTCATCATGAAGTGAGATGAAGTACCTTTTGGTCTTCAATTTGCACCAAAAAAAAAAAAAAAGGAGTAAATCCCTTTGCAGGTCACGTCACTGATCAACTATGTGATACTAGAATTCCCATTTCAAATATAAAGCTCAATATAGCCAGATGATAAGCTTTCATGTTACTTTCAAATGATTCAGTAGCATAAAGGAGAACAGAAATATACAATTACAGATATTCTTTTGAATATTATCCAAATTCTATACCAGAGCCAATTTCGGCAACCAATTTTTCATCTTGACTTTCACTCAAGTGGATAGATCCAGGTTCCTTATTCTTTTATTGATGAATTAGAAAAGCACCTCTCCTGTCAAGAATTGGCTTCATAAAATTCTCTGAAATGTGCACCATGGTCAAAACAAAGCAATCACTTTGTGTTCATTTTGGCTGTGTTTGCACTTAGAATTATGTCTGCAACTAACTACCTTGAAAAGTGGTAGCGAATGGGGTGCCTGGGTGGTTCAGTCCATTAAGCGTCTGACTCTTGATTTTGTCTCAGATCATGATCTCAGGGCCCTAGGATCGAGCCACTGAGCAGCTCATCTTCTTGTCTCCCTCTTCCTCTGCCCCTCCCCTGGCTCATGCGCTCTCTTGCTCTCTCTCTCTCTCAAATAAATAAATAAATCTTCAAAAAAATAAAAATTAAAAAAAAGTGGTAGCAAATGATGTCAAACTAAACAGGTCAATATTTATACAAATTTCCTCTTGATTTTTCAATTATTTTTCATTTCACTATTTTTGAGGAAAGTAAAGATGGAGTTTCTTCACTTACTTTACCATCTTTCCATAATGTGTGTTGGGTTGATCAGGTGAAAATAACACAAAACAAATTTCATCCATTTGTGATGATTAGACTCAATTGTAAGACATGGAATGCCCAGGCTAAGCGATATTTGAAGGAAGGGAAAAAGAAAATAAACAAACAACCGAAGGAAAATAATACAGTATTTTATAAGGGTGTTCGCCCGCTCAGAGCACCAGAATCTGACAGCAATAAGCACAAAAGTTTTACTGTATCTCTCTATAACAAATACTAAGAGAAGTTCTTTATGAAGAAAACTAACAAACTTTCTGAAAATCTCTAAGCCAACATTTATGAAGTTATAATGATAGGTTCTCATGTACAGTTCTAATTCTTACTAGTATCTGAACAAATCTTGTTTTACTAAGGTTAAAACGAAGAAATCCACGTACCATAGACACTCTGTCAAGTACCCATTTGCAGTAATTACCCAGGATCTACCTCCATTCCATTTCTAAGCTACTGACACTTTATTTCTGTTAACAGGTGTGCTGACCTTTCAAAACAATAAGGGAAATGCTGGTCAACTCTTTTGTGCTAGGTTACGGGCATGACTGTGACAGTAAAGAATCTTCCTTAGCCCCACTCTGAATCCTTTCTATGTTCTAGGCAATTCATTTTCCCCATTGTGTTTTGCCTGGGGAGTAAGGGCTATATTTAGCACGATGATTAATTTTTGCTGTTTTCTAGACCAAAAAGATCTTCTTTTAGTTCTACTTTTACATCAATTCCCCCTACCTACACCCACAAAGATAACTAAGCACATTATAGGAATGCCTAGCAAACCTATATACCTGCTGAATATGATAACTAACCCCATTTAGTAAAGAGTTGACTTGGAAATCATGATATTTCATACATCCTATTTTTCTAAGAATTACCCCTATCTCTTCCTAGAATCTGCCTGGATCTGATTAGATTGGAAAAACAACCTCTTTTTTTACCCCTATCGTTCCCTTAAAAGGGAATTTTCCCAAGATGGGTTTGAGGTATAGTTCAAATCCGTCATTTACTAAACCGTATACACTTTGGAACATACTTAATCTCTCAATGTCTTTACCTATCAAATAACAAAAAGGTAATATCTGTTTTATAGATTTTTTATAATTGATTGAGATAACATGCGTAAGCAAGTTTAGCACAATTTCTGAAACTTATTCTGTATTCAATAAGGTCAGTTTCCTGAAGAACCAGATGTAAACCAGAACTAAAAGTGGGTCTTGAATTAAAACTATGCATACTTGCTGTAATGAAATACTATTTTCTGAATTCTAAATGCTGGAGATTTATTTTAAAGTTTTGAAGCTTCTACTATTTTTGTTGATGAAGTTTGGTGTGAATTATATCTTTCTTTATATTAAAAAAAACTTATTTGATGGCAGAATGTGTTGTTAGTATCCAGATATTTTGGTGTTTTCGATTACTGGCTTATTTATAAATTGGAGATCTATATTTATTCGCTGATAGCTCAATGCATATCAATAGTTGATGAGTGAATGAATACCAATCGCATACTTGGTGAATTTGAATTATTTTCAAAAGTTAATTTGCGACCTTTTGACCTTAATTCTAAAATCCTTGATTTTTCAGAGAGAACTCAGGCCCCAGAAATCCACTGTATCCTAAATACACTATTTGGTTAATAAAAGACAATGAGAAATACCAGTAGCTTCTACCATGTACCAGAAACAATTATAAGATTAACACAATCATCACAATGAATGTATTCGATAGATTCTACTTTCATCCCCAGTTTTTTAGATGATGACACTGAGCTAAGAGAAATGGTCCAGGGTCACACAGTGATGGAGTTAGGATACTGTACTTCTCACATCAAAACATATATCCAAATTTCAGAAGAGAAAGTTGGCTTTTGAATAATTGTGTGAGACCAGATCTGCTGCTTGGGACGTGAGAAGTCTGTCTTTATACGAATTCCCGAATCACGGAAAGGACTGGAAATTGATACACAATGTTAGATGAAAGCCTGAACGCAAAATAATCAACTTAGCTCATCGGCACTTATTTCAAGTCTCAAGGTTGCCACTGAGAAATGGTCAAGCACGAGGTCGGTGCACATCCGCTGTGTCTCTATCTGGAATACATCAAGAACCTTGCCTGGTTACATAAATAAATGGAGTAACTGAGCGCATGCCTCATGTGGAAACTCATGTTCCTAGCAATTATTCCCCCTTAGGAAGGTAAGTTTATTTATCAGTGTCTAGTTGCTACACAGTTCAAATAAATCTTTTTCTAAGTGGAGAATCTGACTTGCAGTCCCTGACTATCTGAAAAACATGACCATTCAACCCAATCTAAGATTTACACCTTAGCTCAAAACATGCTCCTAGTGCAAAACGCAGTCTTAGGTCCTGGCTGACAGCATGTTGATCTTTCATTTGACATTAAAATCAATTATTGTGAAAAGGAGGAGCAATCACCCTATTAAGGAAATTGCTGCTGATTTTATATTCTGTCACATCAAAGTCAGCTGAAGATTAATATTCTCATATTTTATTGTTAAAACATTTTAATTTCTTTTAAGTGTGCATTTCAGGTTGTGAATCCTTGATGAGAATCCAGCTCAGTAGTTCCAATTTGCATATGAAAGCTACAATATTGTGACACCTACCTGTCAGCAGGTACTTTAACCTCTTGAAGGTATTCACCTGCCAAAAGTTCTTTAATGTTGGGATCTAACTGAAGAATTAAGGAAATAAAAATATATAAATAATATGCCTAATGCTTATTTAAAACCCCTTCCAGATTTTCTGATTTTCTTATTATAGAAAAGAAAAGAAAAAGGATATTTTCACTTTCTGGAGTGACTAAAGAAAGCATTCAACTTTGTTGGGCCTAAATTTGTGGATAACGGTTGGACCCTCCCATATGGGATATATTTAAATGCTCTCTGAGCCTGTTGTATTCTTCTGTTTTTATTTTAAGAAAAAGGAATCTCCAGCCAAAAGCGGATTCTGTGCCCTAGCAGAGATTGCACGGGATGTACTGGGCAAAATAAGAACCGAAAGTTCCATTAAAATCTATCTTTTCGTGTCCCCCCTTCTCTGAATTCTTCAAGCCGAAGTGTTATAGAGAAAAACCATAGTAGCCTAAAAATTAAGAGGATCGATTCAAAGTTTATTCAAGAGACTACACCCCAAGAAAAGCAACGTCCCCCCAGTTACACTGCCCTGCTTCTTCTACTGAAAGACTCTTTCGACAAACACACATTTATGAGGCTGAAGTACTGGGAGGGTATGTCTGCCTCTGAATTTCTTTCTTTCTTTCCCTTCTGTCTGGGATAGCTGTGGGAATTATTCACACTCATTATGTTTTCCTCCCTCTGATGTCCTTTGGGCTACTCCACTAAGAAGATTACAGTGCTTTGGGGCCAATAGGTTTTTGTACAAACAGATATTCTGATATCCATATATGCACTCATCCATTCTTTCAGCAAACTTTTACTGTGGGGGTAACGTGATACAATAATAAATATTGGGGTCAGACCTATGAGACTGCGATCATTTATTAGCAATGTAAGCAGAGGCATATTACCTCACCAAGTGAATACCAGCAGCTTGAGCCGAACAAAGTATGTTGTAAGGATTAAGGGATACTGCATACAGAAAGACCTAGTACATGCTCCTCAAATAGGAACTTTGAAAGAAGAGGAAGACTTCCAGAGAGAAAATGAATACGCTTCAGTCAAAGAAATTATTCGGTTTCTATTTTTGCCATTAGCCATGCGATTTTGGTCAAACAATCTATCTCAGATTTATTTTTAAAATGGCCTCAACCATAATATTGACCTCAAAAATTACTGTGGTATTTAACTGAGATAAAGACAGATAAATCTCCTAGTGCAAAGTAGATAAATTTTAGATTACTGTTACTCAGAACAGAATATGATGGTGACAGAGAATATGAAGCGAACAGAGAATATGCTGTGGGGCCCTGAACAGAGATATATGACAACCAAGAGCTGGGACAGCACCTCACTGTGTGGGGAAGAATCTGAAAATGTCCACAGTGAGTTAGAGATTGGGCGAAACAGAGTAATGTTAAGTCATTGAGCCCACAGAAAAAGCAGGACTCCCAAAAGAGATCCCCAAACTTTGGAGAAGACAGAGATTGTAAAGATTCGGTTCAACTTAATAAATGCTTACTTTCGGTGTGACCCAGCCGCTATGCCAGATACTGTGAATAAAGATGGAAGCAACTAATTTTCCTGAAATGTGCTAGAGTATTCCATTTGAGGTATGTATCCTAGAACACTGATTAGAGAAACTAATTCTTAAGAAATGGGAGGAAAATAAACATGGCAGAGAACATGACATTTGGGGAATCCCAAAGAAGCAGGCATTGACAAACTGGACAAGGAAAGAAAGGATGTTGTATGTAGTGAGGGAAGAAAATGAAAACAGAACTGGGGGTTTCATGGTATATTCAGGGAATAGTTAAGAACGCATACTCTACAAAGATTTTGGACTCTATCCTCCATGTAACAGGGTCTTTATGCACAGAAATGCCATGATTAGAGTTCCATTTTCTTTCTTCCTTTCTTTCTTTTTCTTTCTTTCCTTCTTCCTTCCTTCCTTCCTTCTCTCTCTCTCTCTCTTTTTCTTTCGAGACAGCAGGGGGAAGGGGCAGAGGGAGAGGGAGAGAGAGAATCTTAAGCAGCCTCCATGCCCAGCTCAGAGCCCACGCGGGGCTCGATCTCATGACCCTGACATCATGACCTGAGCTGAAATTAAGAGTCAGATGCTTAACCAACTGAGCCATCCAGCCACCCTAGGATGGTATTTTCAAAAGGTGATTCTGAGGGTAGTAAATCAGAAAGGGAGGTTTAGAAGAAAAGGAACCCAGAGAAGATGTCATTTCTTTCTTCTTTTTTTTTAATTTAAGATTTTATTTATTTATTTTAGAGAGAGCAAGCATGAGAGAGTACAAGCGGGGGGAAGAGCAGTGGGTGAGGGACGGGGAAAGAATCTCAAGCAGATTCCATGCTGAGCACAGTCTGAAGTGGGGCTTGATCTCATGAACCTGAGATCATGACCTGAGCTGAAGCCAAAAGTCAGGTGTTTAACTGACTGAGCCACCCAGGCGCCCTGAACATGTCATTTGTTTTTTAAATAAATGTTTATTAACTACCTGCTGAATATGCCAAATGGATGCTGTGGATTCAACAATAAATAGTAGGGTCAAGGCCTTACTCATTTCTTGCCCATGGCAATAGAAGGATTAAGAATGATAGTGAATTCTGATATGAGGAATTCTTAATCGCAGGAAACAAACTGAGGGTTGCTGGAGTGGGGGGTGGGGTGGGAGGGATGGGGTGACTGGGTGATAGACACTGGGGAGGGTATGTGCTCTGGTAAGCGCTGTGAACTGTGCAAGACTGTTGAATCTCAGATCTGTACCTCTGAAACAAATAATGCAATATATGTTAAGAAAAAAAAAAAAAA
>NC_138382.1:13427880-13433985 GCF_054177405.1 Leptonychotes weddellii
GGGCACATTCTGCATGGAGCACTGGGTGTTATGCACAAACAATGAATCATGGAACACTTCATCTAAAACTAATGATGTAATGTATGGGGATTAACATAAGAATAAAAAATAAAAAAAAGAAAAGAATGATAGTGAATTGTTTGTTTTGTTTTGTTTTTTCAACTTGGGCATGATGATGTAGAAAACTGCTTTTCGAACTTTTCAATTGAAATATCCATAATGGCAGGGCGCCTGGGTGGCTCAGTCGTTGGGCGTCTGCCTTCGGCTCAGGTCATGATCTCAGGGTCCTGGGATCGAGCCCCCCATCGGGCTCCCTGCTCGGCGGGAGGCCTGCTTCTCCCTCTCCCACTCCCCCTGCTTGTGTTCCCTCTCTCACTGCCTCTCTCTGTCAAATAAATAAATAAAATCTTTAAAAAAAAAAAAAAAGAAATATCCATAATGGCTAAGGAAACTTGAGACATAACCTCAAAGGGATCTCTAGGAGGGATAAATTGAATAATATATAAAATTCTTGACCCACAGTAGGTATTTGTTTTGTTACTGCTTTCACTGTCCTTGTTAGAGTCATAAAATGTAGATACATGGAGCCTTGAACCACTTTCTCCCTTTGTATTCTTATATTTCATCGATGAAAAATAAAAGCTTATCTCTGTCTTTACTTCTTTCACGATACACTCATGTTCTTGGTTTTGGCTCCTGGCCCTTCTCTGTTTTGCTATAAGTTTGATTTTTCTTTTTTCTTTTTTTTTTTTCCGACTTCCTCACGTCACATCAGATTGACACCTTCAACTGCTACTGTCATCACTGCCATTGGTGACTTCTGGCAAGATACCATCCTTGCCAACGCAACTAAGACTTAGCACTTTAATTGCACAGTGACTTGTCTGCTGTCTTCACAGAGTCCCTTAGGTAAGGTGTGACATTTATGCTCAGAGGAAGCAAGGGGTCCATGTAAACAAATCATAATCAAATCTAAAGTCAATTCTTCATTAATTATGGACAATTTCAGCATTTCATTATTTGCATTGGTATTATTTACAAGTTTTAAATGATGCAAAAGATTATACAGTAAAAAGTCCCCGTCTACTCCTGTTACCCAGCACCCATCTTTCAGGGGTGGGGTAAAGGAGGGAAGTGTTCACAGTTCTTCCACTGTCCTTTCAGAATATTTTATGCATATAGGAGCAACACAATAGAGACCGTTTTACTTTTTTTTTTTTTAAAGATTTCATTTATTCATTTGAGAGAGAATGAGATAGAGAGAGCATGAGAGGGGGGAGGGTCAGAGGGAGAAGCAGACCCCCCGCCGAGCAGGGAGCCCGATGCGGGACTCGATCCCGGGACTCCAGGATCATGACCTGAGCCGAAGGCAGTCGCTTAACCAACTGAGCCACCCAGGCGCCCGAGACCGTTTTACTTTTATAAACTATATATAGGATTGTTTAGTTTGTTTATCACCTTGCTTTTTTCACATAATAATGTATCTTGAAGAGTGTCTTCACTTTTTTTTTTTTTACAGCTGCATAATGTTCTCTTTTATGTGTGCATCATATATATAACAGTTAAGTTATATTTAGGTACTGCAGTTGGAAAAAAAAAATTATGAAAGTTTTATCAATAGTCCCTTTTGGGTCCTAAACTGAAAGGAGTTATTTGAGATGATAGCTTGAAAACGAGAAGAGCTCTATCTTCTGAACACTACCAACTGGACAAGTGGTTCTGCAAGTTTGCATAGTTAGAGCTTGGAGTGTATCAAGCTATTGCCAAACTCCAACATACTCAAAAAACTGAATGTGAAAATACCAACAAAGGTGACTATGCCTTTATGAAAAGGTATTTTCCCCCAGAAATGACCACTGACAGCTGTTTATCTTTATAACATTAAGCACAAATGGTTGAAAATACAAAGTTATGGAACTTAATTTATAATCTGGCTTTTTTCAGTCAAACTCTTTAGGAATATCTCCTCAATACACAATGTGTTTCCACTAATGTGTGTACTTAAGGTTTGTGCATCTGTATTTCTGCTTAAAATGTGAGCTACAATGATTACTAGAACTAAAATTAGTCTGTACACACACATGTAACAAAACTTAACTAGATAGTTTCACAAACATTAATTTTAACATGCACACTTTTTTTTTTTCTATTCTTGGGCATTGTTTTCAAGGTTACTATTAAGCTAGATATATTAAGGCTTACAGAAATCCCCAAACCTACAAACTCCAAACAGTTTTAACACTGCTAAATATAATACCCATTTTACAGCTCCTAATTTTCTAGGTCTCACAACAGTATTTTCATTAATTCCCTGCCTCCAGCTAGCTTATCTTCAACCATAATTCTGCTTTACTTAACTATATTTAAGAGTCCTTTTAGCACTTGGGAAAACTTCACACAAACCAAGTAATTTTCAGTGTGGCTTACTTTTAAAAAAAGAAAGAAAAAAGGTTCACATGGCTTTTAATGTTAATATTAAATGATTCTAAATCAGAAATTATTTGAATAAATAAAAATTCATTTCTGTTCTGCCAATATTCACAAGGAGAAGTTTGTTGTATCTATGCCAAACTGATTAAATGTGGGTTGGGTCAACTAACTCATTTAGTTGAGCCATTACACAAGTGATTATCCATAAGCCATGTTAATATAATTTACGTAGGAAATTTGGGGAAAATATTAATATCCCTTAATCTCCTCACACCTTAATCATCAATATCCCTTACCACCGGTGACCCCCACTCAGTAACCAAACTTATGTGTACATGCACACACACACAATCCACTGTGCCTCACTAAGGTTTTATTGAAGAGTTGTGGGTAGAGAAGAGGAGCAAATACAAGGCACTTTCAGATAAGTTATACCTGAAAACAAAATCTATAAATTTGATAGCCCTTTTCTTTGCCTTGTAAACATTCTGTTCCAGTACACGCATGGAAAAAAGTGATATGGGGAAGCAATTCTAGATTATTTGAATAGTAGACTAAAAACCATGGAGGGTCACCAAAAACAAACAAACCAAAACAGTAAAAAGGTTGATATATTCTGCATTTACATACAAAGAACTTCAAGGACTTCAATTATCAGGGGGAGAAAAAAAAACAGGTTCTACGATTGTTTCACTCATTTTCCAAATATAGAAATTAACTCCAGCAAGTTTGAACAGATAGTTTGGTGGACAGAAAGCAGACTAGACCCAGGAGTTCAAGAAGGGATTTAAACATGGGTGTTAGCATTCAGATGTCATCTGAATCTGTTGACCATTTTGATCCTTATTTGCGTTTTGTTTTGTTTTTAACCAGTGAGAGTTGGAACAAAACAAAGGTTTTCAAACTGGTACAAGAGCTCTACTGAGCAGCTAGGTTTGAGATTTCCCACCTTCACAGCGATGACTACCCCAGAGTCTTTTTTAAAATCCCTTTAACATATTTACCTTTAAGTGAGATTTCACTTGAACAAAAAATCTAGTCCAATGAGTGAAAATCACTAGACTAGAAAAAACCTCTTTCACTCAAGGATCAAAGTGTCCTGTAGTTCTCTAATCAGGCAGACTCATGGTTACGAACAGAGCGACATTTTGATTTGCAACGCGGAAAATTTTAAGAGGGAACTACTGAGTGAAGCTGAGGCAAGGAACTTGGGAACATCAGCCACATTTTTGACACCATTTTATTCTCCACTTTGTTATCTTAATAGGTCTGTAAAGGATGAGTCTTTATAAAATGTAGACCATGTCGCCCTTTAAAAATCTTCAGAGAACTACTGATAACTCTTGGGTAAAATTTATACTCCATGGCCGAGATAAAGGACATTCTATGGCCTGGGTCCTGGGGCCTGCCTCTAGCCTTAATATCCATCACAGCCTACAAAGGCCCCACTCACTGACCTCCTCAAGCTACTGCATTTACAGCTCTGGAACTTGCCATGCTTTGTACTCATCTTCCAACCTTTGCACATGTTCATATGTACTCACGCTTCTTCCTAAACCCCCACTGCCCTGAGTCCTCTTTTTTTTTTTTTTTTGTAAATCAGTGAAGTTTTTACCTTGACTGAGCTAAGGGATTTTATTGCTTTCAGGAATCATCCTCTGACCCTCCTCTCAGCAGGCTGGATCAGATGTCTCTCAAAGTGGTGCTGATAAAACCTAAATTTACCTCTGGACTATGCTTATGCTTCTGAGTTGTGATTTTGTTTAAATTGTCTTTCCCCACCACTATACTAGCAGCTCTTCAAGGAAAGATATCACATCTTTTAGCCTTTTCAGGGCCTCCTAGAGAACATAGTAGGTGATCATTAAATGTTCCTGGAACAAATGAATGAAGAGACAGCTAAGGATTACATATTCTGAAGATACTAAGACCAACTGGCCAAAGATTAAATGCTCTGTGAGGTTTTTATAATCACACGGCACTAACTGCAGCAATTTTCAGCTGGGACATAACCATGCACCTGTCAATTCTAAGATAACAGATTTTTTTTTAACATTTTAATATTTCTAATGTCTATTTGTAGTGTTGACTGTCATTGCCCGTCCTTCAGTAAAAATAAAAATGGCTATGCCAAAATTTGCAAATCGAGTGTGAGTGGCTTAAAAGAAAATCTCAGAGACAACTGTGAAGCATTATTTTATCCTCTAGAAACCAGAGAGTTGCAGGGAAGGATCGGGGATGGGTGAATTGGAGGGTTCTGTCATTATTGCTGAAGGCTGGTCAAAAGGAGCCCAGCTCCAGATAAACCACAAAACTGGTTTAAGAGTCCTGCCTTGGGTGCCTGGGTGGCTCAGTTGGTTAAGCGACTGCCTTCAGCTCAGGTCATGATCCTGGAGTCCCGGGATTGAGTCCCGCGTCGGGCTCCCTGCTCAGCGGGGAGTCTGCTTCTCCCTTTGCCCCTTCCTGCACCCCCCCCACTCATGTTTTCTCTCTCTTTCTCTCTCAAATAAATGAATAAAATCTTAAAAAAAAAAGAGTCCTGCCTTGATGACACTTAGTTCTCTCTGAAATATTTCAAGAAATGTCCTTTGTTAAATAGAAAACCATAGGCCCACAGTGGTGTCACGTAGGCCAAGCCACCAAACCAGGGCTTACTACCTTATTTAATTGCAGTTTCAACCTCCCCCAGAAATTTAAGTCTTAACTGGTCAGTCAGGAATTTTCTGATCAGCACCAATGAGGTCATTTGTCAAAAGGCCTCAAAAGGAGGTGAGGTAATCCACCTAATAAGACCCCTCGCCCTTCCACTTAGGGGAAGGTGACTTTGCCTGGAACAACCCTTTATTTTCTTTTGCCAACAACTTTCTCACCCCACCCTACTATCTATAAAAACCTTCCATTTTGTACAAGTCCTCAGAGCTCCCCTCTGAGGGAATGGGATGGGATGCTGCCTCTTTCACGAATCATTTAATAGAACCAATTAGGTCCTCAAATTTACTCAGTAGAATTTTTTTTTAACAACTTTTTAAAAAAATTTTTTATGTTATGTTAATCACCATACATCACATCATTAGTTTTTGATGCAGTGTTCCATGATTCATTGTTTACGTATAACACCCAGTGATCCATTCAGTACGTGCCCTTTTTAATACCCATCACCAGGCTAACCTTTCTCCCCACCCCCATCCCCTCTAGAACCCTCATTTTGTTTCTCAGAGTCCATAGTCTCTCATGGTTTGTCTCCCCCTCCGATTTTCCCCCCTTCATTTTTCCCTTCCTGCGATCTTCTTCTTCTTTTTTTCCCATTTACAATTGCACCCAAAACCATAAGATACCTAGGAATAAATCTAACCAAAGAGGCAAAGGATCTGTACTCAGAAAACTATAAAATATTCCTGGAAGAAACTGAGGAAGACACAAAGAAATGGAAAAACGTTCCATGCTCATGGATTGGAAGAACAAATACTGTGAAGATGTCAATGCTACCTAGAGCAATCTACACATTCAATGCAATCCCCATCAAAATTCCATCCACTTTTTTCAAAGAAATGGAACAAATCATCCTAAAATTTGTATGGAACCAGAAAAGACCCCGCATAGCCAGAGGAATGTTGAAAAAGAAAAGCAAAGCCGGCGGCATCACAATTCCGGACTTCCAGCTCTATTACAAAGCTG
>NC_138382.1:13434485-13456087 GCF_054177405.1 Leptonychotes weddellii
AGCAACTTCTTCCTAGAAACATCGCCAAAGGCAAGGGAAGCAAGGGCAAAAATGAGCTAATATGTTTTTTTTAACAACTCGATGGGATAGGAGACTATATTGTATGGGGAAAAGTGGACAGCAGTATTCTCAGTTGAGAAGAGACTTTAAATGTGAATAAGTTAAATACCTTATAACCAATTTATTTTGCTTACATTTTTTATATATGCTCAAAATAAATATTTATGTCTAATTGACTAGAAAATGGTTCCTACAATAAGTATAAAGTAAAAAATTCTAAGTTATAAGAAAGTGCTTATCAAATTTAATCAGCTGTTTTTTTTTTCTTTGTTAGTGATATATGAAATAATGGTGGGATTTCCAATCAATGATATTTAGATTTAATTTTATGGAGTCAATTATGGGACCAGGCACTAGGTCAAAATCTAAAATTTGGGCACTTTTATTATTTAAGTGATTTAGTTCACAGCTTAGGTTTATTTAAAGTTATCCTATACTTTGCTAAATTACTTCCCAGTTCCTCATATTTAAACTAAATTATCAGTGGGATTGGATGGCTCATGTGGTTTTTTTTTTTTTCCACTCAAAAGAGATTGTGGAGATGACATGCTGTATTTTTACTAAAATTTGAAGTTGTAATGTAGAAATAAATATGCCAAAGTGGAGAGTTTGCTCACCACTAGCGTGAAACACAACATGTGCATTTTAGTTATTAGGATTTCAAATCAATATACCGAGCCACATATCAAATTCATTTTACTTGTCCAAATCTGCTTTCCTTTCCTCCCACCAACTGACAAAAATTCATTTTTTTTTTTTTTTGGTAGCCTTTTAATGCCTTGGTTGTTTGTCTTTCAGCACCAGGATAATTCACTGGCAGTGAATAGCTGGGATAGAAATCATGGTGCATTTCTCCTAAGCATATGCTGCATGTGGTGAAGCACTTCATATTGTGGAAGGAGATACATTTAATGGATGATTCATACTATTTTCTTTTAAATAAAAAGGAAGTAGCTTTCTTTCAAGTATAAAAGACTTGGAAGGAAATTTAAAAAAAAAACAATATAAATACATGTAATACTCACTTGGCAAATAGATTTTTAACATGCATATTACTGCTGTCTCCATCTTTTCATCTTTAGACCTATGTTATTAATAATTCAAAGTCTGCATTAGGATTAATTTTGCTGGAAAGATTTCTAAATAAAGACACGGTAAATAAAGATATTTGAGTCCCCCAATAGTGCACTTTTATTATCGGAAGATACGGCAAAAAAAAAAAATTGCTAGAATAGCTAAAAAGCATAATCAAGTTGCAGAAAGTCTTAGAGATTGTGTGGGAGGTGTGTGTGTGTGTGTGTGTGTGTGTGTGTGTGTGTGTGGCTTTAAAGAAGGAAGACAGCCCATTTCAATGGGAACCTAATTATCTAGAGCTGGTTCCTTGGAGGTCACCCGTGGACCAATTTTGCAGTCAGGGAAATGCTTTTCTTTCATGAAGACACTGCTTTCCCCCATTCCTGCAGCTCCCACTCGGCACCAATGCCACCTTTCAGCTTGTTTCCACTCACTAACCCCAAACACCTTATTTAAATTTCAGATGGCAAAATGACTTGATTAAGAGTTTAAGATCTGTCTTTCCATCATTTTTATTGCATTTCACATCCTGCCTTTCACAACCACTGTTTGTTTTTCTTGCTAAAATTTTGATATTTGTTATGTTTGGGACACACACTGTGTTTATTCTTAGAAAACATTATTTTGATTATTACAGGAAAGAAATGTCTCCCAATGTTTCTTTTTGAAAAACGCACACACGCATGTGCACATACACACGTATGTGTCCGTGGTCTGTGTGTGTATACATGAATTATGAAATGTCGCAAATGCATATTATGGATTTTTTTGAATAATAAGGAAATAGCAGACCAAAAATGCATAAATCCTATCATTTGGTTTCTATCCTGCAAAAGCAGTTCTCTAAGAGTAAACCTCTTTAAGATGTATAATCTGAGTTAACATTTATTTAGCATTTACTATGTACCAGACACTATTCTACATCCTTAATATATTAAGTTATTTAGTGTTGGCAGTGTATCTATTTTATACTCAAGGAAACTGAGATGCTGGGAAGCATATAGCTAATAAGTAGAAATCCTGGGATTTGAACACAGTCTGAGCAGGGCTTTTGCTCTTAATTCCCCATACTACACATCTTAGCTATTCTAGACTAGTCTCTATTGGATCTCAGCTTGCTGTCTGGCTTTCATCCAATTACTCCACATCTCCTGTTCCAGGTTTTCATACCTGTAAATGTAAAAGTTAAACTAGATACTTTCTAAGGACCTTTCCACCTTCCAGCTTTAAAGCCACATGCTTGAGAAGTTGAGCAGCAGAACGTGCAAAAATCTGACTGCTCAGGAGCTCAGGAAGGGGAACGCATGCCTGAAGAAAGATACCGTTGCCCCATCACAGGGTTTTCAGATAGAAATTAGCCAATGGAATAATTATATTTATTTATACTATAATTCTATTGACTGTCTTCTCAGGTCCTGGCCAGCAACAGATAAAGAAGAGTATTACAGACTTAAAACCCCTAAGAATGATTATTACAATATGTAGCAGGGAGTTAAAATGCATTATTAAAAGTTCCATTTCAGGTATAAGCACTCAGCATGAGGGGTGACCAGAGGTGGTCACTCAATTTTGGGAGGGAGTGGTTGATGCATTTATTTATTTTCCTTGTTCTGACTTGAGAGGTTGTATTTGGTCTGTGTGACCATACTTTCAGCCTCCACTTTGGAGGTCTAGACTATGGGGACTCAAAACCATAAGTGTATATTTGAGTAAATTAAACTATACCCAAACATAACAATCTACAATTTTATTTCACAAAGAAGAGCTCAACACTGACTGCCTGGGAAATCAATGAGAACATTATTTCTCTTACACTGTCATAGCTTTTAATGAAAAAAAAAAAAACACACGTTTTTGTGTTTCAAATGGGGACCTTCATTTATTACACTTACTGCTGCAAAACCCAGAAAATGCTTGGCTCTAATGTGTATGTGTGAAAGTAGCATATTTTACCAAATATAGGATCTTAAAATCCTATTGTATTTAGTACTTTTGGTACTGATATAAATTTTCTAGGATAGGTAATATTAGGATTTGAAGTGACAGATCAATGATACCTCCTCTCCAACCTTCATTCTGCACCAATTAAGGAAAAAGAATACAGCTCAAGAAGACAGAGAAAAAAAATGTCAGCACTGACATTAGTGGAGATTTTAGACAATATGGATGGAACTGATGGGCTGTGGAGGTTGCTTTCAGAGACACTGTTGAAGAAGTCAAGCATCAGATGAGAACATAGCTGAGAAACTTTCACCTTTCTTTCAACCATTTGATGAACAATTCTAAGCCCAATATGTTCATATTCATGAGTAAATTAGTATGCTTTTGGGCACTTGGTAACAAATAAGATAATAAAATAGTACATGAACAATCGACAAAAGTCTATAATGTTTTCAGAATAAATATAATCCCTACCATCAAATAGCCTTCATTTAAGTTATAAGAGAGTAAGATATTAAGCAAGTATTGAAAAATATTAACCTCAACCAAATGTACTGACTTGAGGGACAAGAGGATATTAGTAAAGATAGAAATGATGCCAGGTTGCAGTAAAGAGAGATGCCTCCTATTGGATAAGAGTTTCAATCCAAAATATAGAGGAGGTCTGAGAGGCGAACAGAATAAGGAAACAAACGTGAAGATCTACACAGTGTGTGCCCCATATGTACTTGCTGAATGAGTCAAGTGACACTTGTGGAGAGGGAATGATTTAGTTTGGGATAGAGGACC
This sequence comes from Leptonychotes weddellii, assembly GCF_054177405.1. Lineage (NCBI taxonomy): Eukaryota > Metazoa > Chordata > Mammalia > Carnivora > Phocidae > Leptonychotes > Leptonychotes weddellii. The sequence goes on from NC_138382.1 coordinate 13,438,350, forward strand.
CATGATGAGACAACAAGGAGCGGCCTGGACCAAAGGTGAAAACTGACTTCCAGGTGCTTGAATGGCAGAAAGAGAAAACCCCCTTATGCTCGTAAATGTGTCTTACCTGAAGAAGTTATTTTAACAATATTGTTCTAGAGGGGAAAATCTAGAGATGCATGAGCAAGAAAAAGGCTGTAACAGGAATGCAGGTATGACATAATGAAGACTTAGAATAGAGGGGCAGCACTGGAGGTAGAAAAGAGGGTGAGTCTGACAGACACTTATGGGGACAAGAGACTCTACAAAGGGCCTGGTACACTATGTTTGTAGACTCAGGATTAACTGGGAAGTCCTCATTATGACCTGAATCCAAAGTTCAAGGGGGAAACAGATGATTTGTGAATTTATAAGGAAGCTAGAGATGCAGTTCTGGATTTTTTTTTAAGATTCGATTTATTTATTTTTGAGAGAAAGAGAGAGAGAGAGGGAGCGAGCATGGGAAGGTAGGGGCAGAGGGAGAAGCAGACTCCCCGCTCAGCAGGGAGCCCAATGCGGAACTCGATCCCAGGACCCTGGGATCATGACCTGAGCTGAAGGCAGCCGCTTAACCGACTGAGCTACCCAGGCGCCCTGGATTTTTTTCTAAGCTGTGAAACATGAAATCTTGTTTCAGATGAGAGAAAGAGTTTCTGACCAGGAACAGGTCTTGTTTATTTTCTGATTCCTTTTTGCTTCCAACTAGTTTCAATAGTACGAGAGCAATTATAACCAAACAGAGAAAGACAGCCCTGCAGGGTGCTCAAATCCATACTGAAAAGGATCAGATATTCTAGAATTAACAGAAGATTCCAACCAACTTTTCAAGATATATAGAAGACTGAGGTAGATGCCCTATATAAACTGGGGTGTCTACCATTATTCAAAGAGTGGTTAGACTCACTGGAGTTAAAAGTGTAAGAAGCAGGGGCGCATGGGTGTCTCAGTCAGTTAGGCATCCAACTCTTGATTTCTGCTGAGGTCATGATCTCAGGGTGGTGGGATCAAGCCTTGCATTGGGCTCCATACTCAGTGGGGAATCTGCTTGAGATTCTCTCTCTCCCTCTTCCTCTACCCCTCCCCACCCTGTTTTCTCTCTCTCTCAAATAAATAAATCTTTAAAAAAATGTGAGAAGCAATAGCTTCTTTTCGTTTTAACTTAAATGAAGTAAATATAAATAGTACCTGGTCATTTATAATTTTTTGTAAGTATCTCCTTTCTCATCATGTGGTTATATTTATGATACCAACGTATGTTATTACCACAGGTACCTGACCCAAAATGTTCACCTTGAATTTGATTTTTTTAAAGTATGCCAAAAATATATTGTAAGTTACTCCCTCCTTTGCTACATGCAATTTGGTTATATTTGCAAAGGAAAGGTTCTATCTTGCTCTTAAGTAATCTTCACAAGTATGGTACAATTTATCATAATTCTCAGAGACAAAGGGAATGTACTTGCACAGCCATCAGCTGTAAAATAAAAGAAATGCTAGATTTCAACTCTGTGCAACTTTGTAACAATTATGCTGATGTTATATAGTTCTCTGATTTTAGGTTTTATTCATTCATTCATTCACTCATTCACAATTACCTGGGTAAAGTTTTAAGTACGTCTTTTTCAATGTGATCTTTTTCAGATGTGATCTAAGGTTTTAACATGTGAGCAAGTGTGCCAAGGATTTTCATCTTTTAATTTTTATTGACAAAGTTTAAAACTGGAGGAAAGGATTTTCAGTACATATTTTCCTCCATTGTTACATCTGCTACCTGATTAAATTATGCTGATGAGACAGTAGCTCCTGTAAAAAACCAGCAGTGGGCATTTTGCAATAAACGGAAACAAAAGTCTATCAATTTGGTACTTGTCAATTTGCGTTCTTGTAAACAACAACAACGACAAGGGGTAGGAAGAACAAAGATGAAAAATCTTCCATTTCAAAATTGTCTTAGTTGGGGTATTCTGCAGCTCATTGGTAGGGTCAGCTGATGCAGGATTTCAAGGCAATTAGAGTAATTCAAACCGCAGAACATCCCCATGGGCTAGTTTGAAGGTACCTTCGAAAGATGCTCTTTTTTTCCCCCTAACCCTGGTTGCTGCCACTTCTAGCAGCTGCTTTCTTTTTGACAATTCGTCACTCCTGAAAAATGTTTGCAAGCAGTTTGGATAATTTCCAATTCATTCTTGCAGGAAATGAGGATTTGCTTCCTCACTTGGGATACCTGCTGCTAGGTTTATTCACTAATAAGCATGATAAATGTTTTAGCCTTTGATCAGTGCTAATTTAACAAGTAAGCTCCCCAGAAAAAAGTCTTTGAGGCTCAGAGGCTCAAGACGGCACAAGAGTTGGAAATATGATTGATTGTGTTTCTGTGAGAAATTTCCATAAAAAACTTTTATCACACTGCTATGTTCTGAACAATTAAATCAAAAATGAAAGATAGTTACCCTCCAAAGAAGGACAGAGAGGCAGCCCAGCAAACTTCTCAAGACACTTTTTTTTTTTTTTAAACCATCTCAGGCTAATTTTCCAGAGAAATATCAGTTTTCTTTTCAAACAAATTCCATCCACATTACTTTATCTATCTCTTTATCCTCATCCCTACCCATCCCCTTCACACATGATTCTGTTCTCTTCCCCCTTGCCAGACCTAGAAGTAATACTTTCAGTAAGCTATAACATGATATATATTGTGAAAACTGAACAAATCAGAGGAGAAATAGATATCTAGGAGTTGTGTGTTTAGAAGCCACTACTGTCCAAAGGACTCAGACAAAAACTAAATAATGCGAGTTGCCATTTATTAACTGAAGAGCAGTCCACACATCCAACTCACCCAAGTAGATACCAAAAGTGAATAAACACAGAGAATGCCAAGTTCTCTTGGTTCCATACCAAATTTTTTAATTTTCTCCAGCATGAGACTATAAAAGTTTGTTTTTTTCCACCGTACAGAGAAGTTATGTTTTCAGTTTACCATGAAGAAGTAATCTGAACTGCTACCTACAATCAGTTCTTGAGTACAGCAAAGGCTGTACTTCCAAACGACATTCAAAATATCTAACTTTTATAAAATAAAAGATATGCAAACAAATGAGTCATCCCCTTGCCAACAAAATGCTCTCTGTGGGAGAAACAGGCATAGGATATAGGTGTAGGTAGAATCTAGTCATCAGTAATACACATTTTCTGCTGTTAAGATTTACACTATAGGATGACAAAGTTAAGAAGTAATTCTATTTTATTTTTTTTATTTTTTATTTTTTTTAAGATTTTATTTATTTATTCTTCAGAGACAGAGAGAGAGAGAGAGAAGCAGAGGGAGAAGCAGGCTCCCAAGGAGCAGGGAGCCCGATGCGGGACTTGATCCCAGGACCCTGGGATCATGACCTGAGCCGAAGGCAGACGCTTAACCATCTGAGGCACCCAGGCGCCCGAAGTAATTCTATTTTAAAAGAAGAATCAGAAAGGGAAAGATAAGAAAGAAAACTGCACCATGATCCAATGATATAAAGGTATCTAAAAATACTAAGAGAATACAGGTACTATTTACTATATATAAGCATACACAGTAGTAAAAGTTTAAGAACAGAGAATAGTGGTCACCTTATGCAATAAAGGAGGGAAGGAGGCAAATCGTATCAAAAAAAAGGTTATAAAGGGGCTCTTCTTGTATCTGCGTTGTTTTATTTTCAGAAAAACAATCAGAACCTTTAGCACTTTTTAAAATCATGATGGTAGCTACCCAAGTGTTCATTAATTTTTTTTTCTGAACTTTTCTATAGATTTGAAACATTTCATAAAATATATAAAATATTAAATGTATTATAGTTTATATAGCAATTATTCTAATTTGAAAGAAGAAAATGCTAGAAGATTGTTAGTTTGGGGAAATGCTCTAAATTTATTTCATTTCCTTGACTGATTTGACAATATTTAACATTTTATCCTACGAGAAAGATGGAAAAACATGGTGCTGAGAAGGTTGTTAACAAATCAAAACACCCGCCCTTTTTTGATGATTGGTTTGCCCTAAAATTTTGTGTTGTTATTTCTACAGATAACCTGTCAAAGGGATAAAGAGGAATTTTCCAAGCTCATATTGGAGTTGTGGTATTATATTTTGACATTATGTAATAAGAAATCTTTAAAAAAAACTAGGCATATATATACTCTGGATTAGAAAATCTGGTTTTAGGGAGTTATCAAGTCCCTAAATGTTATTAGGAAATCTGTGAGCTTTCAGCGTATGGAAGGTGAGTAGAATAAGTGTAAGTAAATCCTAAGTATAAAATTAACATCTATTGGTGAAAGTTACTATTAGATACATTTTGGTTCTGGGGTAAAACTCTACGACCATTCTAGTAATTAAATAATAAGATATTTGCCTTGTGAATTAGTGAGTTGTTAAAATGTGTAACAGTATGGCACTTTACATTCTAAGGGGTCTATAAGTCAGTGATAGTCTTCATTTATTTATAAATGGATACACTACGAAGTGTTTGTGATTTTATAATAAATTTGCAATTAAATAATTTGTTTTATAAGATGAGGTACTAGAGTAAAGGAAACAATCAACAAAACTAAAAGAAAACCTACAAAATGGGAGAAGATATTTGCAAATGACATACCTGATAAAGGGTTAGTATCCAAAATCTATAAAGAACTTATGAAACAACACTCAAAAAAATAAATAATCCAGTTAAGAATTGGGCAGGAGACACAAACAGACATTTTTCCAAAGAAGACATCTAGGTGGCTAACAGACACATGAAAAAATGCTCCACTTCACTCACCATCAGGGAAATACAAATCGAAACCACAGTGAGATACCACATCACACTTGTCAGAATGGCTAAAATTAACAACACAGGAAACAACAGATGTTGGGGATGCAGAGAAAGGGGAACCCTCTTGCACTATTGGTGGGAATGCAAGCTGGTGCAGCCACTCTGGAAAACCGTATGGAGATTCTTCAAAGTTAAAAACAGAACTACCCTATGACCTAGCAATTGCACTACTAGATATTTATCCAAAGAATACAAAAATAGTGGTTTGAAGGGGCACATGCACCCCGATGTTTATAGCAGCATTATTAACATTAGCCAAACTCTGCAAAGAGTCCTAATGTCCATCGACTGATGAATAGATGAAGAAGATGTGGCACATATATTACTAAGCCATCAAAAGAATGAAATCTTGCCATTTGTAATGACGTGGATGAAGCTAGAGTGTATTATGCTAAGTGAGACAAGTCGGAGAAAGACAAATACCATATGATTTCACTCATCTGGAATTTAAGAAACAAAACAGATGAACATAGGGAAGGCAGGAAAAAGAGGGAGAGACTGAGGTTAACAAACCATAAGAGACTCTTTTTTTTCTTTTTTTTAAAATTTTATTATGTTATGTTAATCACCATACATTACATCATTAGTTTTTGATGTAGTGTTCCACAATTCATTGTTTGTGCATAACACCCAGTGCTCCATTCAGTACGTGCCCTCTTTAATACCCATCACCAGGTTAACCGATCCCCCCACCTCCCTCCCCTCTAGAACCCTGTTTGTTTCTCAGAGTCCACAGTCTCTCATGGTTTGTCTCCCCCTCCGATTTCCCCCCTTCATTTTTCCCTTCCTAAGAGACTCTTAACTATAGAGAACAAACAGACTTGATGGAGGGAGGGGGTGGGGGATGGGCTAAATAGGTGAGGTAGGGTATTAAGGATGGCACTTGTTATCATGAGCACTGAGTGTTATATGAAGTGTTGAATCACTAAATTCTATACCTAAAACCACTTTTACCATATACGTTAACTAGAATTCAAATTAAAACTTGAAATCAAAATAATAATAATAATATGATATTCTCTACCACACTGATCATCCACTTCTAAAAACCAGGTTTCTCACAACTAATGTGGAAGGGACAGCCTGAGACACACCATTGAACATATCTATGAACCATCACTAATGAGAGAGAGAGGTGAACAAATTAGAAAGAGACATGTTTTAAGTGACAATGTCAGGCCTTGTTGTTTCTCGTGTTTTAACATTATAACAACACTGGATCTGTCTGTGTATGTATTCAGTGTAAACTAGTGTCTCCTTTATTTTCTCGAAAATACATTGGACTTATTAATGTAAATTATTTTTAATCATGTAAATAAGTATATACAATCATGGCCTGCAGTACATCATTGGAGTTAAAACAACTTGACTTCACAAGAAGTTCCAGTATCACGACCACTTTCTACAGGGCCTTCCATCACACTTAATGGAGTAGCTGAAGTCCTCAAAGTCTAGAGCCCCATGCAGTCTTCTTGCTATTGAATAATTGTATATATTGCATTCAATTTTCTTAGAGAACTCATGGATTGCTATATTGTAGCAGTGACGATGTCTGGTATCATACCCCTTATTATGTTAACTTCTCAATAAAATTTTTTTTAAAGATTTATTTATTTATGAGGGAGGTCATACGGAGAGGGAGAGAGAGAATCTCAAGCTCTGCACTCCGCTCCTAACATGGAGCCCAACGCGGGCCTCAATCTCACAACCCTGAGATCATGACCTGAGCTGAAACCAAGAGTTGGACACTTAACCAAGTGAGCCACACAGATGTCACACTTCCTAATCAAATTTATGTGTACTAACCAGGAGCTGATAAACAGACAAACTACAACAAAATCAATGCGAGGAAATGATTTCTTTGGGCTACTATGGCAACTTCTATTAATCACCAAATTGTTCTCATGTATGTTGTTTACTATAATGGATATCAGCTTGTGAGTTCCGGAACACATTAAAAACTATCCTCATTGAAACAAACTATATATATATATTTTACCTAAGAGATTATGTTGTTTAAGAGATTTTTCAGAAACAAATGACCTCGACATGGGAGAAGAATGAATATCTAATAGTATTTGCTGAAGAAACTGTTGTTTTAGGGACAAGGAAGACAGCTTCTCAATCACTTTGGCCTTGAGTCTTAAATTTCAACCACAAACTTTGGATCCTCTTGTAGGTTTTTATCTTTTCATTTGAAAATAATTTTAATTTGCTGAAAAGTTACAAGAATAGTACAAAACACCTGTATACCCTTTACCCATTCACTTATACATTTTTCTTCATTTACTTTATCTCAAACCAAGTGAATATATAGAATATGTAAAACATATAAAATACACAAACTAAGATATAAAATATTTTTCTCAGAGCCCCTTGGGAGTAAAACTGCATACACCATGGCCCTTAGCCCTAAGTATTACAGGGGAGTTTTTTTTTTTTAAGATTTTATTTATTCATTTGAGAGAGAGAGGGAGAGAAAGAGGGAGAGAGCAAACAAGCAGAGGAAGAGTCAGAGGGAGAAGCAGACTCCCCGCTGAGCAGGGAGCCTGACGTGGGGCTCGATCCCAGGACCCTGAGATCATGACCTGGGCTGAAGGCAGATGCTTAACCATCTGAGCCACCCAGGCGTCCCAACAGGGGTGTTTCTTAAGAATAAGGATGTTCTCTCGTAATTACCACAGTACAGTATCAATTTCAGTAAACTTAAAATTGATAGGACACTTAGCTAATTTATTTTTATTCAATTTTCCAATATTTTTATTCCAATTTTTTTCAATTCACCCAATATGTCCTTTATAGGGTTTTTTTTTTTTTTTTTGGCATGTTTTTGTTTTTGTTTTACGTACCTTTAATATGAGCTATTACATTCAGTTGTGGTATCTCTGATCCTTATGAATTTTCTATTATTGCCTCTTACTATTTAAATATCTCCTGAATGACATAGCATTAAAAAGATTGTTATAATCTTTGTTATTGATAAAACAAAGAAAAACAACAAATTAAACACACACACACACACACACACACACAACCTCTTGTATTGTATATATATATCCTTTCATATTTCTCTTTCTCTTTTTTCATCTTTCCCCCACCACACATCTTAAAAGTATATTCTACACTCCCTCTTTTAGGTCAGCTTTCTATCATCTATCTTCTGGCTTCACTACTCAACGTGAAAACATTTTGAAGACTGCCTGTTACTTCAGAAATCCAATGACCTTCTTGTACTCTAACTCCTCCTGACCCTATCCTTCAGCATTAATTTTTTTTTTGTCTACTATTTCATTGATACTAGAATCAGTCTTTTACACTGTCCCATTGACCCTGGATTCTCCTATTTCCCTCTCTACCTTTCTAATCAGATTTTATCTATTTCATTTGCTGTCCTGTCTTCTTACAGTCTCTTAAAAATAAAAGCTTTTAAGCCTGTCTTCAGCACTCTGGAAAATCCATGGACTCAACAATTAGCATTATGTAGACAAAATCTAAACAGAAACCACAAATCCTATCCATGCTGAATTTCAGCGTTCCACTTTCAATTTGTTCTCCCATCAGCACATCAAATTCATTATACAAATGTTACTCATAGCCTGTTCTCTCTTGTTCTTCACCCTTGCTCTGCTTCTTTGAACTACTACACTTAGTTTTAAGGATATCTGGAACTCTCCCATCTCTCTTGCCTCCTGACCCATGTCCCCCATTTCTAGCCATTCTGTTTGGAGTCCTTCTCTAACATTCATTCTCCCCACTTGAACCACTATTACTCAAGTCGAAGTCCTTTCTACCTTTCAACTTCTTTAACTGATTTTCATAAATCTATTTCTCTTTTCATTTTTAGAATCATTCTCTCTTCATCCATTCTCTCTTCAATCTTAATAAGCATAATATTAGAAAATTTCTCTATTCTAAGATTCTTTCAAATAAAATTCTGAAATTCTCCGAGTCGTATTAATTCCCTGTTGGAAAAAAAAAATACCACATCTCTTCTCTGCATAGAGAATAAAGTACAATGTCTTTGACCTGGTCACTAAGTCTTTAGATGATACTGACCTCAAATACTTTACCAAACTTTCTTAAAAACTATTTTCTAAAGTATTCCATGTTGTTTTCACTCCCTTTGTCTCACTTCTATCTTATTCTTTCTCCACATTATCATGTATTCAAAACCCAAAGGAAATGTCTCCTTAGTTTTATATATATATATATTCATATGTATATGTATTCATATGTATATATGTATATATATATCATGTGTGTGTATATAGATACACATATAATCTTGTGTGCATATATATATATTTATATTTATATAATCTTGTAGACTATAGCATTTTTGTAGAAATGTCCTTGGTCTGATTCTTCTTTCTTGTGTCACAAAATCCTCTGCACATAGTAAGTGCTTTATAAATATGTTTCTTTTTCTTTTTTGTTAACTATCATATTTTATTTTTAATATTTTTAAAGTTAATTTTTAATGTTTCTCTCAAGTTTTTATTTAAACTCCAGTTAGTTAATATATAGTATAGTATTAGTTTCAGGAGTAGAATTAGTGATTCATCACTTACATACAACACCCCATGCTCATCAGAAATGCCCCCCTTAATCCCCATCACCCATTTAACCCCCCTTCCCCGCCCACCTCCCCTCCAACAACACTGTTTGTTCTCTATAGTTAAGAGTCTGTTTTATGGTTTGCCTCTCTCTTTTTTCCCCTATGTTCATCTGTTTTGTTTCTTAAATTCCACATACGAGTGAAATCATATGGTATTTGTCTTTCTCTGACTTCGCTTAGCATAAACATTTGTTTCTTAAGTTAATGTGTTAATAAAGTGCATAAAATACCAGCCAGACTATGAACTTACAGTTGCACAGTGTTATTTAAACTAGAAATTTACTTTTAAAATGGTTTAGTGCAATGAGATTTGAGTTTTCCAACAAGTAAGGATTATTACAATTTTATCTTTGAATTACAATAGCTCTCCAATTACCAGAAGGCTGGAACACATTTAACCTAACAGACCCCTCAGTGTAAGCCCTCCACGCTTCCAATGCGCAAAGGTAGAAAGGCACTAGAGGTTCATTACATGAACTCTTTCATATGTGTCCTGGTATCCTCCTGAGCAGCTCCGTGGCAAGGCTAATCCTGTTGTAAGAGCTCATTGACACCAGATGCGGCAATTGAGATGAGTTTCCAAAGGTTAATGAGTTATACACACAACTATAAATAGCATCATGTTTTCCTTCAGCAACCAGTTTTTTTTTTGTAATAGAGAGTCTTCAGATCAGTACTTTCCAATGGAACTTCTCTGCAAAAGAACTTTCCCTAAGACTTCACCTCTAGAGGGGCTTTTGAGTCAAGAAGCATTTGATGAGAAGTGAGTACATTGTAATGACGGTAAATTACTGATAGTGACAATGGCAATTGTTTTATATCTAGAGATCCTTGTTCACCCTGAAAATACTAGAGGGGTTCCCTGACAAAGCTCAAGCCCTTTGATTGGACCATCACCATTTCTCAGTTTGTGCCATGTTGAGCATGAAGTGTGAGATACTGTAATTTAGTGATTCTAAAACTTTGGACTACATCAGAATCACTTGGTGGGCTTGTTAAAATACTTCAGGGGAGGCAGTGAGATGGGGGTATCCCCAGAGTTTTTGATTTAGTAGGCCTTCCGTGGGGTACACAAATTTGCATTTGGTGAGATTCAATAATTTGGATTTCTAGGATGCTCTTAGATGATATTGATGCTGTTGGTCTGGGGACCATACTTGAGAACCACTGCTCCAGTTCCCTCATCTTCAAACTTGGTTGCATACTGAAACTACCTAGAGAGCTTTAATCACCGCCACCCCTCCACCCCCCCATTCCCACTCCACCCCAACATCCTGAGATCCTGAATGATACAGGGCATGGCCTGGTCATAGGGTTTTTTAATATAAGTGGTTCAGAATAGCAGGTGTGGTCCACTGCATTAGTCTCTGAGGGGTTATTTAAGATGGAGATTAGGAAGTCAACTTCTGAAATTGAACAAGAGAACAGGATATGAATCAGAGAAGTCAGGTGAATGCAACACTGGCAGCTTATTGCTATTCCACATAAGGAAAACCCCTTAGTGGGCAATAAAAGCTCCCAAAAGAAAATCACACTGTCCGTATGGAACGCTACTTGGTAATGTTTTTTCATCTTTACAACATCTAGTAAAACCAAACATAAAGTTATCATCTCTTCATGAATTCACAGAACCAAGTTTCTTCAGGGTAGTACCGCTCTCATCTGGAGGTCTTAGTAAAGCATAGAGTGCTGAGTACTATCTCTAGAGTTTCTGGGGGTAGGGCCCACAAATTTCATTTCTGTTTCAAAGTTCCTAGGTGACACTGATGCTGTTTATTAGGTGCCATAGTCTGAGAATAGTTACTCTGGAAATGAGAGGTTCAGCAAGACCTGTAATATCAAGACAGCTCTTGAGAATATCAAGCACCCAGACAAACTATTTTAACAATCTCACCCACTTGGTTCCAGGTTAACCAGGAATCATTAGTGAAGGTCATAGGGATATGTAGAGAAGATAAAGATACCATACACTAACTTATTCTGTATTAACTAATTGCGAGCACATTAAGAGCTTAGTGTTATATGTAATACACTAATATTTCTCTTTTAAATTATTGGAACAAAAACAGTGCTAAACACATCACGTATATTAAATAACTAGATGAATTCTAATTTAATCCAGATCCCTTTATTAACTCTTCAGAAATGATCTGGATTGAATCCAAAGAAAGAAAAGATGACTAGTGCCAACTGGTCTTTACCATGGTCATGTTGCCACACCAGCAGGTTTATTATTACTTTTTTAATATCTAATATTGACTCTTTTTTTCAATAATTACAGGCTGAAATCTTTGAGAATACCCAAATCTGAGAATGTTCTTTAGTGTATAATTCACCTATTCATTAACTAACGAACCAGACTTTCTGCTGGCAGAATGATAAGATAATCAGGCTGATAATGATAAAATAATAATTTTAAATGATAAAATGGCCAATTAAAAATAAAAGACATTATGGCTGTCTTAATGGAGGTTAATAAGGAAGATATGCATTAATCAACTAATTCACTAAGTATATCATTACAAACTGTGATATTGCAGTGAGAGAGGTTTATAAATAATTTACCTGTTAGAGGGAATGTTTGAATACTCAAAAAACCACCCTGTGCTATCAAAGCTGGAGAACATTAAAGGAGATAAGGAACACACTGCGAGGCACACTCTCAGCTGAGTGACTGATACATGAGGCCAAGAAGGTTCAAATCTGTGCCTCAACAAAATTACATATCAATATATGTCCCTGACCTTCAGGAATTATTCCTAGAAATTGTAACTATGGATATTAAAGCCACGTATGCCAAAGGTCTACTGTGCTCCACAAAACTGATTTTTAAAAAGATATTTGCAATCTTGGTTAAAATTCTCTTTAACAGAAGTAAAGGCCAGTTCTTTTATACTAAAGTCAATATATGATAGTGACATTTTTAGGAATAACAGTGACTAATTGAGGTTAAATAGTTAATACAATAGGTTATATTCATATTTGTACTTTAAATATAGTTAAGGATCCCAAGAAATGTGTTGTCAAATAGTTCATTATGGAATATAGAAATCGCCTTATGAATAGGTAATATATAATAAGACCGGGTTTATAATTCTGCATTTTCATCCTCTTTTCCCCATACACTTATTTTACATTTACTGAAATTTTCATTGAAGTACAATTCAGACTGAGAAAGGTACAAAACTTAAGTGTATAGATCAATGAATTTTTACCAAATAACTGCAGCCATTTAAAGAGATTTAGAATATAATGCCAACAACATCTTTCCATTTAGTTGTACCAACATACACCTCATATAGCAACAGATGAGAGTCTCAGTGGCTTTATATTCTTGCTAATTCTTTTTCTCAAAGATTTTATTTATTTATTTGAGAGAGAGAAAGAGAGAGATAGCTAGAGACAGCATGAGCAGGGGTTAGGAGGGGAGAGAGAGAAGCAGACTCCCTGCTGAGCAGGGAGCCCAATGTGGGGCTCCATTCCAGGACCCCCAGATCATGACCTGAGCTAAAGGCAGATGCTTAAATGACTGAGCCACCAGGCCCCCCTATTCTTGCTAATTCTTGATATTTTCTTCCACTTTAGTCATTCTGGTGAAGTACAGTAGCATTGAGTTGTAGATCTAATTTGTTATTTGCCTTTGGATATTCTCTTTTTGTAAGTTTTACTTTTGCACTGTCATTTACTCAATGATTGGTTAGAACTTAATATACAGTTTGGCACACATAGTTTATCACCTATGCATGCTGCAAATATTTTCTCCCCTTCTGTGGGGTCTTTTTATTATAGAGATCTTGCCTTCCCAGCACTATAACCTCTGCTCTGCTTTTCAAGGTTTACCACTAAGCTTTCTAGCTTCCCACCTATTTAAAATCTAGCAAATGAATTGAGAGCAAACACCGCCATTTGTTTGAGCCTTCTGAGTCACCAATTTCATGACTCCTAGCTCCATGAACTCACCGAAGTTATATAGTTCTCCCATCCCATGACCCCCAGCATAACCTTCTGTTCTGGAAAAATCTCTAATCCTTATTGCTTGAAAATCTCTTTGATGCTATCAATCTTTTAAAAATTTCCCCAGCTTTTCCATTTGGTCTCAATGGGGCTGTTGAGCTTTCAAAGGCCACACTATCCGACCTCCAAGTGGATGCCCATACCCTATACCAAAACTCACTTATAAAATGCCTCAAACACTAGTTAAAAATAAGTAAATATACAAGAGAGTAGTATTACCAACTCAACTTCTGATTTGAAAATGATGAAGAATGCATAGTCTGAACTAGACACCAATACTCAAGAATAAAGATGGTAATCTGGAAAGGAAACCTTTAGGAAGAGATTCTTATTTCAATTTTTTCTCTTTTTGTTTTTGTGATTTGCTGTGTTTTTGAGGAGTAAGACAAGGCAGCCACCTGGAAACCAGGAGACTCAGTTCTTAGAGGTTGCCTTATTAATGAACTGTCCCTTAATCTTCCTGAGCCACAAAATGAGAACTTTATGTTGAATTGTCTAGAGTGCCTTTTTTTCCTTCAAAAATTGGTTTCTGTAATATTTCCACATGTTTCTCATTTGCAACTTTTTTTTTGAGCCTAAAGAAATAAATTTAAAATATTAGTTATCGCTTTGGGCAAAAGAGGCAAGCAAAGAAGGAGTAATTACTTTCCAAATTCACCGCTGGTTTGATACGACTGATAAGGTGGTGTATTTATTAGGGATATTATAAAATATAGAGTAGTCTAGCATGATAATTGAGAGCAATGATTCTGGATCCAGACTGCTCAGGTTCAAATCCCAGCTTCAATACTTCCTAGATGTGTGACCATAAACCAGTTGTTAACCCCTTTTCTGAATATTTTATACATACATTAAAATGAGTATATGTAAAATGCTCACAACTATGTCAGGCAATTAGGAATTAATATAGTGTTTGTTTTAAAAATCAATAAATATATATTCACATACACATTTTTACAAGATACAATTCATATAAAAACAACTTTGTATTATTACTAATTGACAATTAATAAATAATTGTTCATAGTGAACAATTCCTGTATATTTTTTGAGAAATTGAACGTAGTCATGAAAATGTATTGCTACTTAAAGGAACTTCACTCAGTATGCATATCTGGGGTAAAATTTCCATTAATCATCAGTAGGTGCTTGTTTTCGTAGATCAGAATATGTCTCTATTAGAGTCACAATGGAAAAGAAAAGGAAAAGGGAAAAAGAAAAGGGAAAATAGTCATTCTTCTGAAACCTCTACTTTCAATATTGAGTAATCCTGAAATAATTTTCCCCCCTCAGGGGAGAATGAAAAGTTGAGAGAGCTCTTTCATTATTTTTTTTTCACATCTTTCTATCTTTTTTTTAAGTCCCAGTCAGACCCCTAAACTAAAATCCAGAAATACATCAAGAAAGGTAGATCTGATGTTGGGAATGAGAAGAAGCTCTAAATCCTTAACATCTATCTTCACTTCAAAATCCCCTGCCACGTTCCCCTTATCACTTGGCCTTCTTTAGTCCCTTGAAGAATTTGGCCTTGCAGTCTGAAGAATGATAGAGAAGGAATTGAGAAAGTTTTAGGTAGAACTGAAGCCCAGTCTGTATCATTTAAAGTACTGTATTAGAAACAAAAGCTCTTTCTTTGGAACTGCCTGGAATTTTTAACATTTTTTTTTCAAAGTAGTAAATTAGCAAGAACTGTCAAGTTTTCTGTTGTTTTGTTTCAATATCTTGATTTATTTTGAAATTTACTACAGGAGGTCTTGGGATTAGTAGATTGAAATGCCATTATGTGAACCTTATAATCCTGGGAGTTAAAATGGCTTGTCACACCATTTCTTTGTTTCCCAATTTTTTTCTTTTCTTTTTCTTTTCTTTTTATTTGAGTCCTATGCCCCTAAAGTCCTAATTTTTGGTTACAAAGTTTCTTGGAGTGCATTCCCATGTTTTTAGTTTCTGCCCAGTTTTGCTTTGAGCATTAGTCTTCAGTCTTTATCCCAGAATCCTATGTGGGCCTCACTTTTTTTTCAAGAAAGAAGCTAAAGGTGAATTTTTATATACATTGTTGAATTTGAATTAGATAATTTTTGAGATCCAGAGTATCAGACTTTTGCCTAGAATTTGATAAGATAATACAGGATTCATGTTACTTTTGTTCTTTTTTGGTCAAGATTAAAATCTAACAAACCGTGAAGACCCTTCAGAGGAGGGTGTGTAGGAGGTGAGAATACTTAACGTGGAACTATTCACAGGCTAGAATGTTGAGCCTATGATAAAGAATTTTCAAGATCAGATTGTAGTGATACTGATATTCAACCTAGATCACCTAGGGCCATTTTTCAAATCTTCATTTGTACACTCCTACCCCTCATCTTCTATGTGCTTTAGCTTTTAACCCCCAACACTTCTGGTATTTCTCCAGCAGAGTGCTTCAAGCTACTGGAGCCAAGTTACCCTTCGCTCCTTAGGCATAGAGAGCTGGAAGTACCTGGAACTCTACTGGGCCCTGGGTGTGATGGCCCTTAAGCAATGAATGACTCATGAAGGGTCATGAATGCACAGCTCTCTTGTTTCCAGATGCACAACTCTTAGCATACCTTACACTGTAGAGATGCTCTGCGGGATTAGGCTGAAGATCCCCCTTTTAGAAAACCATGTGTGAGCTCTCCCCTTTAACTGGCTTCCTACCCCCATGTTCAGCCTCCCTCACTCTTAACGTTTTTCCCTGAATCACTCCCTTAAAAAATCACTTGCAAACACATCTTCATTTCAGGGAAGGCTTCAGGCCTATGATACCAAAGACGCAGGACAAAATGCTCTAAAATATTAAATCATTCACACGTGTTTATCAACAAATATTTATTGAAACCTCTCTATGTACCAGGCACTGTGCTAATGCTGATAAAGTGGGGAAAAGACAAGAAACTGGAGAAGATGGGCATTAAGTCAATAACTTCATATACATAGTTAGTTGACATTAAGTCAGTAACTTCATATACATAGTTGACATTAAGTCAATAACTTCATATATAGTTAGTTGCTAATTATGGTAAGTGCTACAAAAGAGAAGAACTTTGGCTTTCTAAATGGCATTCATCAGAGAAAAGTGGTTTACACCTGTCTGGAGAGGCTTCAATGGACGGATCTGGCAAAAATGGTGGAAAGCTATTAAGATGACAGATTTTAGCTGAATGTGAGGAAGAAAGTTTTAGCAACCAGCCCTGTCGGGAGCTGAAAAAGGGCTCCTGTGAGAGATAAGAACTCATCAGTAGAGGTAGGTATTTACAGTCAAGCCTCAACATCATTCATTGTTGTATCCAAGAAAATCAAGCCCCTGTTGGACTAGATGAATGAGCTAAAGCCTTAGCGCCTGTGACTACTCAGTATGATGACACTAGGTGGTGAATTGGAGGGAAATAAGAGAACAGCTCAGAAGATACTGAAGGATTTCAGTTCAGAGTCGGGAATTAAATGTCAGGAAGAAGTTCAGTAAAAGAGCTGGTTGTCATAAAAGATTAAATAATCTTGTCATACAGCCTTTGTCGGGTTCAAAAATGTCTTTCTGCCACCATAGGCACATTTATAAAATAAAAATAAAATTTCTACTTATCTGTAGAGTTAATGTCCCTACATTCAAAATATGGAGGTAACACTGGTTATAAAACCCTGATGGAAAGAAGGACAACCTGAAATCTTAAACGGCATTGCTCTTATGTTATAAACTCATTTCATATGCTGTCTTCTGTTAGACATTCAGAGGACATGAATATATATGTACATGTATGTACTTAGGAAATGTCTTAAGTGCCATGGGGCAGATGAACAACTCTGGGTCTTCAATACAATGAGCATATTTAAACTAGAAATAACCTGATATGTATCCATATTATATAAAATACACCTGCACAAAATATAGAAAATGAAGAAATTATGTCAAATAATAAATATTATGTAAATGTTGCCCATATTAGTATGTAAATTTTTTGAGGGAAGAAACCATGTCTATCTCATTTTTTACTATATCTCCAATACCTAGAGTAATGTCCAGAACAAAATAAGTCAAAAATATTTATTTAGAAATTAATACAAGATAGGGGGCGGAGCAAGATGGCGGAGGAGTAGGAGACCTGGATTTCGTCTCCTCTCAGGAATTCAGCTGGATAGGGATCAAACCATTCTGAACACCTACAAACTCAACAGGAGATGGAAGAAAGGAATAGCAACAACTCTCTGAACAGAAAAGC
>NC_138382.1:13456587-13496934 GCF_054177405.1 Leptonychotes weddellii
ATGGACATCTTGGCTCTTTCCACAGTTTGGCTATTGTGGACATTGCTGCTATAAACATCGGGGTGCACGTACCCTTTCTGATCCCTACTTATGTATCTTTGGGGTAAATACCCAGTAGTGCAATTGCTGGATCGTAGGGTAGCTCTATTAGTTTTTGATGTAGTGTTCCATGATTCATTATGTGCATATAACACCCAGTGCTCATAAACCATCATTTATTACAACGTGTTGCTTGGAGCACCATGAGCCTGGGGTGTCTCAGGCCACCTTGGGGGACATATACCCAGAAGTGGGACCTTGTGGAGGGGGCCACTGTGGCAGTGTCTGCATCAAAAGAAGCTCCATGGTTATCTTCCTCCCACGTAGAGTTTCCACGTGACATTTCAGTTAAGAAGCATTTCTACTGATGGAACATATTTCAACGCGCTCCAGTAAATAATGTAGTAAGAGTTCTTGAAGTTGGGGGGAATTGTAATTTAAGTCTCCAAAATTAGACTTTTTATCCTTTGTATTAGTTTCCTATGGCCACCATAACAAATTACCACAACGTTGGTGGCTGAAGCAACACAAACTTATTTCCTCACCATTCTAGAGGCCAGCAATCCAAAGTCAGTTTCACTGAGCTAAAGTCAAGGTAGCAGCAGGGCTGTTTCCTCTGCCAGGGCAGGATCCATTCTTTTTTTCTTTTTTTTTAAATAGGGACCGCTTCATGAATTTGCATGTCATCCTCATGCAGGTGTCATGCTAATCTTCTCTGTGTTGTTCCAACTGTAGTGTATGTGCTGCCGAAGTGAGCACAGGGCAGGACCATTCTTAGTCTCTTCCAGCTTCTGGTGGCTACTGGCATTCCTTGGCCTGTAGTCACAACACTCCAATTTCTGCCTCCCTGATCACACTGCCTTCTCCTCTTCTCTGTCTATATCACTCTGCCTTGATCTTCTAAGGGCACTTGTGATTATATTTAGGTCCACCTGGATAATCTAGAAAAACCCTCCCACTTTAAGATCCTTTACTAAATCATACTTGCAAAATTCCCTTTGCTATATAAGGCAGCATTCACGAATTCCAGGAATTAGGACAAAGATATCTTTGGGGCCTGTTATTCAGTCAACCATATCCGCTAAAGCTAATTAATTTCCTTAAACACAAAGCAGAAAATACTTAGGGACTGGGAAGGGTTCATTAATGGCAGTGATGGTAAGGGGAAGAACAGTAGTGATGTTTGTAACAATAAAAATTGCAGACGTAGTTGCAATGATAGCAATGATATGAGTAACAATAGCAGGTGTAGCTACTACCATTATTGAGTACCTATGATTATGCCACACTCCTCCCAAGGACCCTAAACGTGTATGTCACTTAATCTTCAAAACAGTCCTAGAAGAAAGGTACTGCATTATTTTATTATTATCCCCACTGTCCAGATGAGAAGACTGAGGCTGAGGTCATTGAAGAGCTTTCATAAAGTCATACTCCTAAAGCTTGGCAGAAATGGAATTCAAATATGACTTTGAAATCCAGATAATCCATTGCATCCTTCCCGATACCCAAGGTGGCATAGTAGCATATCTTCCAGGGTAATGTGGACCCTATTATTTCTAACTGTTTAAGGTAAATTTGACAGCTTTGATATATTAAAATAAACCATTTTTGTTTTTCAGAGACAGAGAGAGAGCATGCACATGAGGGAGGGGAGGGGCAGAGGGAGAGAGAGAAAGAGAATCTTAAGCAGGTTCGGGGCTCGATCTCATGACCCTGAGATCATGACCTGAACCAAAATTAAGAGTCGGACACTTAACGGACAGGAACCCAGGTGCCCCTAAAATAAACTTTTGAATGATAGATGTCTCCATAAACGTAGTTAAACATAAGCAATAAACCATGGGGAAATATTTTTCTCAATATAAAGATTTAATATTTTTATATACAAAGAACTATAAATTAAGAAGAGAAAATAACAAATAACCAATAACCACATAAGACACTACATTGATATTACCCAGATCTCTAGAACATATTCATCTTGCATAACTGGAACTTTACCCCTTGATTAGCAATCTCCCATTAACCCCTCCCCCCAGCCTCTACTTTCTGTCATCATGATTTTGGCTACTCTAGGTACCACACAGAAGTGGAATTAAATAGTATTAGTCTTTTTGTGTCTGGCTTATTTCACTTAGCATGATGTCCACAGGTTCATCCATGTTGTAGCATGTGTCAGACTCTCCTTCCTTGTTAAGGTTTAATAATATTCCATTGCATGTATGTACGAAATTTGCTTATGCATTCATCTGTTAATGGACACTTAGGTTACTTCCACATTTTAGCTATTATTGATAACTCTGCAGTGAACACGAGAGTGAAAATAACTCTTTGAGATCCTGAGCTCAATTCATTTGGATATATACCCAGAAGTGGGATTGTAGAATTGTACACTTAAAAAAGTTAAGAGGGTAGATCTCAGGGTAAATACTCTTACTACAATAATAATGAAAAGATAGTGCTCTGAGCACTTGCATCTATTGCTCCTCTGAATATCTTATAAAAATTACTGAAAAAATACCAAGGGAAAATGAAACCAAAATTCTGGAAAACAACAAAGAATCTATCTGGGAAAGATATGTCAAGAAATGAAAAGCGTATGAGCTGTTTTAACAGAGAGCATAGGGAATTTGTTATACAGGTACTGGAAGGCAGAAAGAGCTAAAGGGATTCTGAGCTAACATGGATATTAGTAGCTGCAGGAAGCAGTTAAAAGTCTAGGGCTCAGAACATAAAAAGGAAGAAGATGTAGAGTTATCAAAAACCTAGGAGATTGGAGAGGAAACACCCTCTAGCCTCCACATGATTTTTATCTGGAGATGAGTATGGTTCAGCTAAAGCTCCACTCACAGAGGGGGACATGGCTTACTGCCACTGGTACTTCTTTTTTTTTTTAAAGATTTTATTTATTTATTTGAGAGAGAATGAGAGAGAGCACATGAGAGGGGGGAAGGTCAGAGGGAGAAGCAGACTTCCCGCTGAGCAGGGAGCCCGATGCGGGACTCGATCCAGGGACTCCAGGATCATGACCTGAGCCAAAGGCAGTCGCTCAACCAACTGAGCCACCCAGGCGCCCACCACTGGTACTTCTGAGGGAATAGAGGGGTGGCTCTGTGGCTGGGAGTGACGAGGATAGGTGGGAGCTCGAGCCCATAGCTGCTGTTGTCCCTGCTGTAGGGAGAATGCCCAGAACTGAAAACAAAAAGCAAGCTCCTTTCTCCTTCTGCTTTTCACTCTCCTTCCATTGCTCGCTATCTATAGAACCTCATGAGAAGTCAGCAGACTAGGACACGAAGAAAATGTAGTTTCAGAATCCCATTGCCAACATTCACATAAAAGATTATAAAGGATGGTTTTGCAACTGAGAGAAAATAGGTAATTAGCAACAGTGATGAGAGTAGACAGGGAAATTTGAGGAACTTCTGAAAGATGATGTGGTAGATTATTTCAAAAATGGCTCTGAATTTCCATTGCTCTTTTTACCCAAACCCCTTGCAATATGACCCTGCTACAGTTCTCATCAGGATGTGATGCCTGTTACCTTTACCCCTTTACTTTTATCTGGTCTTGTGATTTACTTTGACCAAAAGACTATCCTGGGAAGGGCACTGTGCTTATTTTAAGCCAATGTCTCAAGGGATCTTGTGTGCTTCTGCTTTTCACCTTAGAAGACTACCTCTTCCATGACAATGAACCCAGAAACTCCTACTGGAAGGTAAGAGACCACATGGAGGAGAGATGAGTCATCCCCAGCCATTGAGGCCACACTTGACCAGCCAGCCCTAGTCTTAATTTTGAACCTTGTCTCAAGCACTAGAGAAAAAAGGAATCTATGCCCAGGAGTCATCTTACACTCTTCTCTACTTTGGCTCCTTTGTCTGCCTGTCAGCTCCATGTCCATGCAATTCAAAGGGGAGCCTGTCTGCAGATGCCCTGCCCATTGCACACAGCCTGAAACTAATCTCCCTCTTGAGGAAACAGAATCACAGAGGAAACTGCAGAGGAAATCCATTTCAATTGAGTATAATTATCAACCTAGTCTTTCCATCAGATCGATGAAACAAGAACTTCAAACAAGCAAATATTTCCAGAATGTCATAGCATGGATGACAAGGACTAGGATGAACAAATAAAAAACTTGGTCTAGAGGAAAAAGATATGATTCAGTGAATAAAAGAGACCTTTACAGTATATTCTAATAACAGGCTTTTATCTTCACAAAGCATATAAAATTTGTTACAAAAACAAGAAATAATATCTGATATTAAAAATATAGTGTTGAATAACATTTATTTGAAGGGTGGCAAAATAAATTGTGGGTCTAAATATTAATGTGTTAATCAGGAATAAAAGTTGATAAACCTTTTTCTAAATTATGTGCAAAAAGAAAATACACACACCAAAAAAAGACATGGACATTAGATTTTGAGCTTCAAGTTCTACCTAATAGTAATTCAGAGCTATTCAGAATAGTGGCAGTGGAAAGGAAGAAACAAACAAAACTTGACAGAACAGTACTTCCTAAGCTTTAATTTTTAAATGGGAAGTTTTGAAATTTTCTGGAAAGACCCACTGAAGGCGAAGCAAGAGAAATAAAGACTCACGCTAAGACACAACCTTGTCCAATTCTAAAATGGCAAGCATAAAGAGAAGATTCTGAAAGAGAAATACATATGTGCACTCACACGCATGCATGTACATACACACCTACACACACATACACACGGCCAGCAAAGTGATGACATTCATCCTAATGCTATATCCATTCTGAGGGCTAGAAAACAGGGCTTTACAAGTTCTGTTCAAAAATGATTTTGAACAAAGAGTCTTATACCACATACGCTTGCACTGGGAAACAATAAAAATATTTTCTGACAACAAAGTCTTGAAATATTATTACCCATGTACTAGTTCTGGAAAACAAAATCGCTTAATAACTATTTCAACAAAATTTTAAAAATATATATATAAGAAATATATCCTGAGATAGAAGAAATAATTGTCCTCATACCCGTGAGGATGATGATAGTCCAGAAGATGAACAAGTGTTGGTCAGGATGTAGAAAAATTGGAACACTCATACATTGCTAGTGGGAACATAAAATGGTGCAGTTGCTTTGGAAAAATGTTGAGCAGCTACTCAAAAAGCTGAACACAGAGTTACCATATGACTCAGCAATTCCATTCCTAGGTATATATCTCCCCAAACTGAAAACATATGTTTACATAAAAACTTGTACACAAATGATCACAGCAGCATTATTCATAATAGCCAGGAAAGGAGAAACAACTGAAATGTCTAACAACTGATGATGGATAGATAAAATGTGGTAGGTCAATACAATGGCATATTACTTAGCCATAAGCATGAATAAAGTACTGATGGATGATATCATATGATGAATCCTCAAAGTATGGAAGTAAGTAAAAGAAGCCAGGCAAGAAAGTCCACATATATGTATGTTTCTACTGATTTGAAATGTTCACAATAGAAAATTCAGAGACATAAAGTATATTAAATTAGTAGATTAGTGTGTAATTAGTAGGTTAGTGGTTTCCAGGGGATGAGTGATGGTGGAAATGGGGAGTGACTGCTAATGAGTATGGGGTTTCTTTGGGGGGTGATGGAATGTTCTAGAATTAGATAGTGATGATGGTCACCCAAGCTTGAGAATAAACTAAGAACTAACTACTGATTGTGCACTTTAAAAGGATGGTGCTTTGGTATGTGAACTATATATATCAATTAAAAACTGGAAAAAGAACAGTAGTAATGGCAGCTGGGTACCATCCAACCAAAGGGAATAAGTCTTGAAAAGTATGAAAAGTATGAAAAGCTTTATGCGCACTTTAACCTTTAAAGATTCAAACTTAAAGTGAAAACTTTGTTCCCACACCTTTTTTCACCTATAAACAAGAGAAATATATTTCTCATAGTTCTGGAGCTGAAAGTCTGAGATTAGAAGACCAGCATGGTCAAATTCTGGTGAGAAACCTCTTCTGTGTCGCAGACTGCTATTAACATCTCCTTGTATTCTCACATGGCAGAGAGCAGAGAGAACTAAATGTTTTGGTTTTTAATTCTAGAATCCTAATCGAGATTCACACAATGAACACATCTCATCATTGCATCCACTCAGTTCCTTTTCATCTAGAATAGCCTCCCTCCTGTTCACTAATGTTGACTTTTTAAAGAATCCAAGGTAGTTTTCTTGTGGAAAGTTCTGCATTTTAAATTTGTTATATTGTTTCCTCTTAATATGTTCCTCTACTCTTGCATTTTCCGTAAACCGAAAGTTGGATATTAAGATGTAATTAGATTCATATAAAACAATTCTGGCCAGAATACTTCTTAGTT
This sequence comes from Leptonychotes weddellii, assembly GCF_054177405.1. NCBI lineage: Eukaryota > Metazoa > Chordata > Mammalia > Carnivora > Phocidae > Leptonychotes > Leptonychotes weddellii. The sequence continues at coordinate 13,462,988 of NC_138382.1, forward strand.
CTATTGTGTATTTGTATTTCACTTATGCCCTATAGGGTTGTTTCACCACCAGTGATAACATTTTTCACTTGTTGGATGCCAGATGTGTTAGCATTTGTCATTAGTAAGTTATCATCATTAAGTAGGCTGATACTTTGGCACAGGGTAAACAGATTATTTCTCAACGATCTCTCAGCCAATACTTTGATCAGAGGTTGATGTGCCTTATCTGAATCGTTCCTTTTCTTTTTTTTTTTTTTTAAAGATTTTATTTATTTATTTGACAGAGAGAGACACAGCGAGAGAGGGAACACAAGCAGGGGGAGTGGGAGAGGGAGAAGCAGGCTTCCCGCGGAGCAGGGAGCCCGACGCGGGGCTCGATCCCAGGACCCCGCGACCATGACCTGAGCCGAAGGCAGACGCTTAACGACTGAGCCACCCAGGCGCCCCTCTTTTTCTTTTTTTAATTGGGGTTGGAAAATGGCATATTCTCTTTATTTTATATTTCTTTCTACCTTTTTTAGCTAGAATTCTTTAAGAAGTTTTCCTTCTCATTCCAGGCCCCACATATCTTCTCTCTCTCTCTCTCTGAATATTAATATGGATTATGGATTTTTAAACACGTAGCATATTATGATCAATTATCATCATGTTTTTGGTGCTTAAACTATTGCAAATTGGCCTGTGGAGCCCCTTCACGCCACTGATTGTGTCAGTTCAATATGATTGCATTTACTTTGGAGCACATCCTCATTTTCTGACACAAGTATTTTTGTGCTCAATTTGTACCACACAAGCCCCAGATGTTAAATGCTGCAAATGAAAATATCAGTAAAACAAACAATGTCCACAGATCTTAAAATACATGCACCATATTTTTTATGGTACTAAAAGCTTTTCTACACAAAATAATTATAATTTTTGAGCATTGACTCTTCTACTTCCCTCAGTGTATTGTTAACTAAATTCATTTTCATCCTCCTCAGAAAATTTCTCTCAAATACTTGCTTCATTGCTGGCACTTGGACCATAGCCCTAGGTGGCCCCTTAATCATGGGTGTAGTATGTCTAAATTTTGACAGAACACAAACAGATCAGGAGTGTGTTTCAAACATTTTATGTGCATAATTGCATAGAAACCATTTTCCATGTGATCTACCAGTAATACACATACACACACTCAAGTGTATGTATCAACTGGGAACAATTTCCTGAAACAATACTTGTAAATTCACATGAAGTGATTTGATATTTCATATTCTCTTCCATTATGTTCTCTTTCATTTATAAAAAGTAATTTTATAATCAACTAAGGATCACTGGTCCAGAGCTGAAAATAAATCCCAGATTTAGAAGGGAGAGAATAACCAAATTTCTCCAGCAAGAGGCAGTAACTAAGGCAGAAAGGAACCTGAAGAGGGATATGGAGTCTGTGAGTCGGGACAAGTAGGACTGGGGAAGTAGTGAAAAGGAGAACAAGTTCTAACAGTGTATCTGATCGATGACAGATGATTGCTAGGTATATGTATTCCTTTTCTTTTCTGGGTGTGCTTGTAATACCTTAATTGATCTATATCCCAGTACTCAAGGTATTCTTAAATGAATGCTCATGATTTTTATACAGTCAAAGAATGTTATGTTTATTTGACAAGTACAAGCATTTCCTTCCGGAAAGATGAGAGCCATGACTGCCTTCACAACTACCTCTAATGTTAGGTATAATCCCTTTTCATTTCTCAACAGGACAATGGAAATGGCGCCTAAGGAGTCTTTCCATTTCTGTTCTTTTCCTCTAAATCCAGGTCAAAATAATATTCACATGGTCACCCTCCAATATGATGTCACTTCAAGTTCCTTAAAACCTCTGTAAAATTATTGACAACTGCATCAAGTAGTGCATTGATTTCTCATTGCTGCTGTAGCATGTTACCCCAAATTCAGTTACCTAAAACAACACAAATTTATTATTATATATTAGATTTTAGGGGAAAATCTATTCTTTTCCCTCTTTCAGCTTTCAGAGTCTACCTGCATTTCTTGGCTTACACCCCTTTCAGTTAGGATTACGTTAGGCCCATCTAGAGAATTCAGGATATTTCTACCTCAAGATCTTTAAATTAGTCATATCTGAAAAGTCCTTTTATGGCATGTAAGGTAAAATATTCACAGGTTCTAGGGATTAGGATGTGGACCTTCTAGGGGGACATTATCTGTCTACCACAAGGAGTAAGTAAAAATGCTTTATCAGGCCAGACAAATCACTATTTCCTGTGTTCCCTAACTCATTGCCACCTCTCAGAGCCAATCAAGTCACCCCAGGATCAAATCAGCACGTGAAAACTACTGACTTCGTCAAATAACAACATTATTTTTCAAGTCCTTGTACCTTTTAACATTCTGTTTCTTTTGCTTCTGAATTCCTCTCCCACTTTTCCATCTGCTGAACTCCAACTCAGTTTTTCAAGACCTAACACAAATGGTATCTCTTTGGAAAATGATATACTCCCACATGGAATTCTCAGGCACAAGTAAATTGCTTATTATCATACCGCTTTAACTCTTTTTGAAAGGTTACAACATTAGACTGTAATGTTTGTTTCCTGGTCTTTCTTTCCAAATAGAATGTAACATTCTCAAAAGACTGAACTACTCATCCTTGTGTTCCAGGGTACCTCTGCCTGGCAAAAAAAAAAAAAAGTAAACACTAAGAAAAAGAGAAAAAAAAAACTTTAGTATATGCCAAGTTTAAAAAGCAATTATCTATGGTACTTCAAAGTGTCTGAGAGGAAAACCACTTGCCTAATTTCAGAAACACATGTGGCCATGCATCACTAATCTTTGCAATTAGTATAACAAATATGCAAAGTGTTCAGTGCTAGAGGGTCCTTGGATTGCATAATGGTACAAAGGTAAAATCTGCAAAACCTGGAGTGTAACCGAGAGGTACTGAATCCAAGGAACATAAGACCAAGATATATGGTTAATGAGAGGAGATAGTATAAAGTAGAAAAAGCAAGTTATGTCAGGAAATGTGACATGTAATGGTAAGAATGAGAAAGATGGGAGAATGACAGTGGAAAATAAAATGGGTGAAGAGCTTTAAAAAGTCATTTGGTAAATCTGGTAAATCTTCTCAAAGTACAAATAAAAGTACCAATAAAAATAACATGGGGGGAGGGTGGTGGGGGCTGGGTTAGCCTGGCGATGGGTATTAAAGAGGGCACATACTGAATGAAGCACTGGGTGTTATATGCAAACAATGAATCATGGAACACTACATTAAAAACTAATGATGTAATGTATGGTGATTAACATAACATAGTAAAAAAAAAAAACTTAAAAAAATAATAAAATAACATGGGGGGGTGCCTGGGTGTATCAGTTGATTAAGCATCTGACTCTTGATTTCAGCTCAGGTCATGATCTCAGGGTTCTGAGGTCGAGCCCCACGTCAGGCTCCACACTCAGTATGGAGTCTGCTTGGATTCTCTTGTTCTCCTCTGCCCCTCCCCCTTTGTGCATGCTTGCTCGCACTCTCTCTCACTCTAAGAAAAAATAAAAATAAAAATAAATAACATGGGATAACTACACCCCATCATACCATAGTCATACTGCTGAGAACCAAAGACATGGTATGAAGCTAGAGGAAAGCAACATATTACACACGGGGCGATACTGATATGAATTACAGTTAACTTGTCATTGGACAAAATGGAAGGCAGAAAGCAATGGAATAGCAACTTAAAAGTGCTGAAAGACAAACTTGTCCACCTAGAATTCTACAACAGCAACATTTTTATCAGAAATGAAGGCTATATGAAGATATTCAGATGAACAAATTTAAGAGATTTGCTTTTTAACGAATACACCCACACAGAAAGAAATGTTAAAAGAAGTTCTGTAGACTGAAGGAAAATAATACCAGACAGCAGACACTAGACTGTTCAGAAGACCCAAGAGTCCTAGGAATGACAAATACATATATAATACCATTAAATATATTAATTTTGTATATTGATAAATAAATATAAATAACATTATATATATTTATCATACATGACCATTTTTGTCCTGATTTTTGAAAAAGTCATTTGTCTGCTGAAAGAGAAAGTAACACAGTAGGGAGCTTCTGAAATATGTGAACGTAACATGTATGTTAAGAGTCGCACAGGGTTGTCTGGGTGGCTCAGTCGGTTAAGTGGCTGCCTTCAGCTCAGGTTATGATCCCAGGGTCCTGGGATCGAGTCCCACATTGGGCTCCCTGCTCTGCGGGGAGCCTTGCTTCTCCCTCTCCCACTCCCCCTGCTTGTGTTCCCTCTCTCGCTGTGTCTCTCTCTGTCACATAAATAAATAAAATCTTTAAAAAAAAAAAAAAAGAGTTGCACAAAGGATAGGAGGGAGGTTAATGAAATAAACAACACACAAAGTGGGGAAATGGAAGAATGTATGCTTTTCTGTATATGGCAGCAGAACCAATCAATTATAAAGAATGGGAGAATCACACTTCTTAAAATGCTAGGACTGGGGCGCCTGGGTGGCTCAGTTGGTTAGGTGTCAACTCTTGGTTTCAGCTCAGGTCATGATCTCATGGGTTGTGAGATCAAGCCCCACATCAGGCTCCTCACTCAGTGGGAAGTCTGCTTGAAGATTCTCTCCCTCTGCCCCTCCCCTACTCTCAAATAAATAAATAAATAAATCTTTAAAAAAAATGCTACGACAGACCCAGCAATAGTTTTGCGTGTTCCTGCCACTGCGGACATGTGTGTTTTTGGCTGTGAGTTGGCAGAGAGAACCATGCTATCACAGCAACATGGCCTCCACATGAATAGTAAGAAGTACAGATAACATGGGCTAATGGAACGAGAGGCCTGTGTTTGAGATCCAACTCTGTTTATTGCTGTATCCACGAATAAACACTTCACTGCTACCGTTTCTGCAAAACAGGCCTAACTTGAATGTTACTACAAGGATTAGGAATAATATCCATAAGTGTCCAAAGCAGTGCCTGGAACATAGTAGTGGGATTTGGAATGTACATAATTGATACTAAAAGGAAAAATGGCATCGGAGAAGGACTACTTCTGTATCTTTTAGTGAAGTCATATCTGAAGCTAGTAGGACTGACTTAAAGTCAGACTTAAGCATCAACTCACATTTCTCTTCTGGTGACTTAGCATCAGCCCCATCAGATGCCTTTAGAGCAGTTCTTGTTATGGGACAGCCTGCACCAGAGCCAGGAGGAGCCAGACCAGTGGCAGATGTTTCTTGCTGAAGAACAATCCAAAAGCGCAATATAGGGCAAGGGCTGCCAAGTCCACTCTCTGGTCACTCAAACAGGGAAAAGGGAAAAGAGAGCTCAGGACCCAGGTGTCACTTTGTGTGTGCATGTGTATTGAGCGGGGTAGCCTAAAAAGCCACCTGAGTCCTTAGATGTCCATGCACTCAACCCTGTGGCTTGAGTAGCAACATTTTCAGGGCAAAAGCTGATGAGAGAGGAGGGCCGAGGGAGACCATGTGCCTTGGAATAATCAATGACGAAATTCAGTGCCAAGGGAGGGATGTGCAGCTGTTAAGAATTGTTTTGTTCCCTAAAAATAAAACTTGGGTTTACAAAAACCCAAATTTCTATTTACCTGTATGTCACTTATCTTTCTGTAAAACAGATGGGAGGTCAAACCAAAATCTTGATTGCTCAGAGGTATGACTTTTACTTTTAGAGTGTTTTATTTGATTTTTAAACAGGTAAAACAGCAAAATAACAGACAAATGCCACATTGCATATAAAAAATAAGCAAAAATCCAACCATGAGGGTCCAAACCAAGGCATACATATTTTTCCTAACCTTCTGGTTCTACAAAATCCACTTAAAATGACAATTTGAATTAAAATCTTACTTTGAAAAAATGTTCATTATTTCAATTTCTTCTTCCAAAATCATTATCATCCAGGCTGCCAACTGTGATGTATAAACCCCAAATGGCTAAAATTTCTCTATGTTTATCTGCCTTTCCTTTTTCCATTTACTTCAGCAGAACTTTCAGGCAGATCACATCCTTTTGAATGGAGTAAAACTCAGAAATTTTGAAATCAGGGCAATGGTTATTATTTTGCATTTGTCTATGCTTCCAGTCTCCAAATAGTTGCTTTTAAGATGCATCAAGTTATTTCCAAAAGTATTATTTGTCATCTCATCAATGGATTCAATTATAATATATGTATGCTTGAAGACTATATGAATTGGTGAAAAATGCTTTTAGTTTTCCCTTCACCAAATACTCACTGTGCAACTCTGAGCTTTCAGAGAATATGCTACAATGTCAGAATTTTATGCAAACATCATCATATTGCACATTTTAGTAAATTTCACATTTTATCTTTTGGCAACTGCAATCTTACTTAAATATTGTGTCTGTGAAATATCTACATGTCCTCGCCTGGGCAGGGTCAGAAATGAAAGTTCAGTTGAAACATTCTGAGCCAAAGTGTCTTACTAACCAACCTATTTTCTCAAAGTTGGTTAAGCATCTGAAGAAGTCACTTGACTCTTTCAGGTAAATGGAGCCACAGACTTTTTTGCAAAGATAGTTTACATATGCTACTTGGGGATTTTAAATGATTATTATTTTATTCTAACATTTTTTTAATGAAAGTCAGTGAAAGAATAGATCAAGAAGAGTTAAAATAGGGGCGCCTGGGTGGCTCAGATGGTTAAGCGTCTGCCTTCGGCTCAGGTCATGATCCCAGAGTCCTGGGATCGAGTCCCGCATCGGGCTCCCTGCTCCGCGGGAAGCCTGCTTCTCCCTCTGCCTCTCTCTCTCTCTGTCTCTCATGAATAAATTAATAAAATCTTTTTTTTAAAAAAAAAGAAGAGTTAAAATAATTTAAACCATTAAAAAAAAGAGACCCCTTCACTCACATTAAAGTCAAGGGGATTCCAATACCCAACCTTTCCTTCCTTCGACTAAACAGCTGTGAACTCCTCCCTCTGCCAAGTATTAGTTCAGTGCACAACATAATTTGCTTAATCCAATATTTCTTTCCCTAAGTAAAAGTGACACCAACTTTGCGGGATACTCACCTTGAGGATTAAAGAGAAAATTTCACTTTATTCTTGGGTCTTTCAAGTAGTAAATACAGGCTAAGTCAATACAAGGCACATTCTAAGAGAATACCACTGTAAAGTGACTTGATTGCAAATGTACCATCCTACTGGGGAAAAAGCAACAAGACCTGAAATCAGAAATACAACATTTCCTCTCTTCAGTTTCCTGGTAAAATCTCTTCTTTCTGGCTTGCTTCATCAGTCCATTTGTTATTTTTTCCCCTAATTTTGCATTTCCTCTTTTCAGGGTTAAAGCCTGATGATATTTCACTTCCACTGAAGTGTAAGGAGGCTGCACAAAGCTAACGCAACTCTTCCCCAATGAAATGTTTAACATTTACTCTCTTATTACATCTTAGATCAAAGCTCTGTTGGTATCTTCTGTGAAAAGGCATGAATCTTCAAGATTGTTTCTCATAAAATCAATTACAGAGAGCTTCAATTCAACCTCACAAAGCTTTTTTGGGATTTTACTTTGTTACATGAATGATAATTTTTTTAGAATGTTGCTCAAAGCTATGACTACACGTATAAATTAAGATGGAGAACTGAGAATCATCAAAATATTTTGTATGGATTATTCAGCAGTGAGTCAATAATTATTCTGAGTATTTTTGTTCTGAATATAAGAACACATGCTTCTACTTCATTTTACACAGATATCTGAGGTTGAGACTATGGCCACTTGAGAAACATGATCAGAATACTCTACTACTCAGTTAAGTATTTAGGGTGGGGTTTTAACCTAGCTATGAAAATAGACCATTCAGTCAAGCTGGATGTGGGTTAATCCTTTTGTTTATCTCTAAATAATCACAGTGGAAGCTCTCAGCCCAAGGCACATGGGTTATCTGAAAGTCATTGCACCAGAGATGCAAGCCTTTAGTTTATTTTTTCTCTTATTGATAAGATTTTAACAAACTGGACAACTTGCTTTAAGTCTCCTCATTATTCTAGAAATCGGTGACTTCAGGGCACCTGGGTGGCTGAGTTGTTAAGGGTCTGCCTTCAGCTCAGGTCATGATCCCAGGGTCCTGGGTTCAAGCCCCGCAACGGGCTCCCTGCTCCGCGGGAAGCCTGCTTCTCCCTCTCCCACTCCCCCTGCTTGTGCTGTCTCTCTCACTGTGTCTCTCTCTGTGAAATAAATAAATAAAATCTTAAAAAAAAAAAAAGAAATTGGTGACTTCATTTCTAAAGCAGAGATAAATGAAACTTTACCCCATGATGAGATACTTCACAGATATAAGAGAAAAGATTCTAGATCTAGAATGTCATATGCAAGTACAGCCCACAATTATGTGTGAGGGAAGATTCAGGGAGATTATTTCCTACCCTGCTCTACTTGCCAAGACACTACTACATCACACTGCATTCTTCTTGTATGGTATAATTTAAATATGTTATCTAATTGATCATCCAAAACAAACAGTTCATCATCTAAGTTACACTCTTACTATGTTCACACAAGGATACCAATTTAAACTAATATGGATACATTTGTTTAGCAAGTGAGTATTGGAATTGAAATTTGAAGCTTTGACTGTCTTATATCAAAGTTTTTCTTTTTGTTTTCTTTTCTTTTCTTTCTTTCTTTTTTTTTTTTTCTTAAATATGTTACACAATTCTGCTAGACAAGTGAAGTCACCTTCAAAGTTAATGATCTTTAAATTGGCCAAATTATGACAAGACTCAAAGACAAATGAAAAAAAAAAGACAGTTGAGCAGATAAGGATGGAGCAACTCAGCCTCTTTCAAACTGGAAAATCTCTAGAGTCAGGAAAATATATTCATAGTAGTGGGAGGAAATTTTGCCAATGGTATCATATCAAAAAAAAAATTCCTAGTGTTTAAAAATATCATGGAGAAGGATAAGATGAAAAAAGAAAACAAGTTGACAAATATCCAATTTTTAGAAATGGAGATTAAAAGTTAGTTCCTTGTCCAGTTATAGCACAAAATTTTATAGATATTTTGTCATTTAAATAAGAAATGGTTAAGTCACAACCAATTGCTTTTATTACCATTTTAATGACAGCAATTTATATCAAGGACTTCTTATGGAAATATTTTGAGCAAATCAATAACAATAATAAATTGATTTATAATTAGAATGACTGTATTCAAAAAGAATTATTTAAAGATGTGATGTCAAATGAAAGAGATTTTTTCCCTAGGCACATTCTCTATTCTTTTTATAGAACATTACAGTCAATGACATGAAAGAATACAGTTTTCAAACTTAAAGACACCCTATTATAATTAGGATTTTAAAAGATCTTGACACATGGAAATATAAGATGAAACCAAGAACTAAATCTAAGGAATATAATTAAATTACCAATATATTGATTTAACAATCCACTGCATAAGAAATTCACGAAAACTGAACTTACCCATGGTTAACGTAAATAACATTAAAGTGTTTTAGATTTAAGCATGTATTAATTAACAATGGTACCATGACTATTTTAATAGCTGACTTTGACAGTAATCACTAATACAATCATACTCTCCTAAAGAACAGCAGTAATGTCCCCACTATGCTTTTTATCTAACAAAATCAGTTCCAGGCAATAGCAGAGTAGGAAGGAGAAAAGTGAGGGAATCAGCTGGAAGAGGGAATAGGGAGCACATTTTCCAAATGAAGCAATTTCTCAAGAAATTTCAAGATTATGTGATGACCTGCTGGTTGACAGAATTACACATAAATATGTTAGAGAAATCAGTGTGAAGCAAGATCGTGAAACTAGGTAAGTCCACTCAAAACAGTCTGTACTTTTCTATGTATTTGTGTTCTCACCAAGCACCAGCACTGGCCAAACCACCCTGAGCCTGGTCATCCTCTGTCCCACACTCTACTTCATTTGGCCATCCTTCCAATTTTTGGTGTAAAATTGTAAAAAGAAGATTGATAACCAAAACTCATTCTAAGTAAGGTGAATGAGTGATCGAGAGTTTAAAACCTATGTTAACTGAAAAATGGCTGATATTCCTGAAGATATTTCATCTCTAAAGCAAAATCATTCAGAAGAGTGATATGTTAAATGTTTTAAAATATTTAAAAGACTGTTGAATAAAAGGGTTAGAATCAATCTGTGAAACTTCTATAATGCAGGACCAATGGGTGAACATTAGAACAAAGTGGATTTTATGTCAATTATAAGAATGGACTTTCTTGGGGCGCCTGGGTGGCTCATTGGTTAAGCGTCTGCCTTCGGCTCAGGTCATGATCTAAGGGTCCTGGGATTGAGCCGCATCGGGCTCCCTGCTGAGAGGGGAGCCTTCTTCTTCCTCTCCCACTCCCCCTGCTTGTGTTCCCTCTCTCGCTATGTCTCTCTCTGTCAAATAAATAAATAAAATCTTTGGGAAAAAAAAAAAAGAATGGACTTTCTACAAAGGAAATAAGGGGAAAAAAAAAACACAGGAAAGAGAACAAAGGCATTAAAAAACAATGAAGTGGGAGCCACTCCTTTGCCCCACTGGGGCCAACAGCCACCAGACCAGGGGTCTGGGGCCTGGGGCTCAGTCTACTACCATGGACTCTGTGTCCAGTCAGCAGCCCCTCTAGTTATTACATTTGTCTGGGCTTTGTAAGACTTCACAAGTTACTGATTTGGTGTTTGCTGGGTGGCCTAGTTTGTGTAAATATAATGTGTTGGTGTTTCTCCACGTTCCTGTTGGGATTTATTGTTTACAAATTTCTTTTTGTAAGGAGAGAAAAATAGTCAAAAGGTTCTGCACCAGGAAAAGGGATCTGAAACATAAGCTTGAGGGGCTCCTCTTCTCACAGTGGAATCTTGAACCACCCTTTCTTTTGACTTCCCCTCCTCCATTTCTATTTTGGACCAGCTCCTCTGTCCTAAAAATTTTACTCCTACCCTACCCCCTCTTCACCCTTCCCACCCACACATACACATTAATTGCAGGATGACTCCACAACTCTTAAGTGGTTTGTGTAAAAATCCTGGAAAAGCTAGGGACACTTTATCCCATGTTCCCAACCTCCTAAATCAAGACCATGCCAAACACTTAAGCTACTGTATTTGGAGGGAACATAACCTATCTTAATCTCTAATCCTAAAATAGAATCAAGGAGGGAGATTTCCATGCAGAAAGTGGGGACAGGAGACCTAGAAAAGAAAGAGGAATGCATATCTAAGTCATTCAGGAACTTTTATGCAGATGTAAGAAACTCATGTCAAAGTGGCCACAAAACTGCAATAGGAGACAGACGAATATAATTCCATGTTTGTGTGAACTCTTAAATTTACAGGGAGGAAGAGAGGGTAGGAAAGAATGTAACCATCTATTCTTTCCCCTCAGTCCTGAACTGCAGGAGACTGATCCCTTGGGCTTTGGTGACATGATCAAATGATGGTTGATTTTGGGGTGATGGTACTTCCTTTATCATTTGCCATCATTTTGTAACACACAGGCTGACTTTTTTTCCCTTCCCTTCTCTTTTCCCTGGGAAAATACAATAAGTAAATAAAGACTAGCTGGTACTGCAAGAAAAAAACGAAAGTGAATGTGTTCAAGAAGACATTGTTGAAGACTATAGAAAGATTTTCTATATTGAGTTGGAAGATGCGCTAAATCCCCCAAAGTACCCATCAATCAACCACAAAGATTCTAGGATTCTCAATATGTAGGCTTGGACCTGAGTAGTAAGGAGAAAACAATTCAGGGCACCCTTTCATGAACTCCATTGGGTGTTAAAATTCTCTGTGCCTCCGTTAATGACACATCTGAAGAACTGTATCCCCTATAATTATTATATTTTATTCTTGGTCATGCCCTCTCATGCCATAAGAGAATAACTGGCTGAACACTCTTACTATATGAAGAGATCTTTACAAACGACTTTTCGTAAGCAGAATTTCCTGTATGATTGGCTTAATTTCACAAATGAATTGCATGTGAGTACACATGCATGCACATGCTTCAATCCTTCCAAAGAACATAAGAGTTATGGAGATGGCATTTCTGGACTTCCCTCCCATGCCTACCTCTCTACCTCCTTCTTCTTGGCTAATGATAGAATTGAATTCAATAAGTTGTGTTTGGGGCATGACACCCTCAGCCTAGGAATCTAGTAAGTCATAACCTGATATAATTTGTTATATTCATTGTAATGACACCCCCCTAAAGGCATCAATAATTATGTCATAGAGGACTATCTTTACAGTGATCTATAAGATAAATTTCTCTCAGGCCTCTATCTTCACAACACAGTTACACTTCTTCTTTAGTAATATTTAGTAACCTTTTTTAATGTATGGATTATATAAACATTTGATTCATATTTCTCCCTTCTCACTGGCTCCAAAACCCAGAGACAAATTGGTGATCCACTAGTCATAGCTTCCATTTGAAATATTAGTTTACCCTAGCTTTATTTTACTCTTCAAAGGCCCTTATCTTTTGATTTGCTAATCTTTTCACTTAAAAAAATCCTGTTACATTAGGTTTTACTATCATAAATTTTCTTTTGAACAAGGTAGGCAATAGATAAATAAATAACTTGTCAAATGAACATGTTGTGCTCGACTCTCCTATACTAAGGAAACTTTACACAAGCCTGCTATAAAATCTAAAAGAATGATTAAAAAATGCTATTTTTTTTCCAGAACCTAGAATAGTATGATGCACCTATTTTACACTCGCTTTTCTCATCATGGTCCCCTTGTCTCATGACCCATCTTTCCCCTCCTTCAATGTTAGTAAATTTATGACTGGGAGGGAAATGATGCTTTTCTCAGATTAAAACTGTGGAGCTACTGTCCTCCAGCATAGTCTCCGTGTGTATTAGCACACGTTACTATGCAAACTATATTCTCAAAGGGAGAAGGAAAAAGTCTTTTAAATCCAGTCCCTCCATCCTGAAAACACTAGCCTCAGCAAATCCAGTTATAGAATTCACAAGTCCTCTTAACTCTAAAACCTGTGTAGTGAACTTTATTACCATTACTCTATCACGAGCTATGCATGTCTACTACTCAAGAAACAGGAAAATGATGGAAATCATGCTGTTCTCAGTGTTACCCATCCTAATCAATCAAGGGAAGCCAAGGAAATTTTTCTAGAGTTGAAAACAGAGAGGGGTCAATTCCTTTTATGAGAAAGCTGAATTGTTTCTTATGACTTCTTTATAAACTATTTATTCAGCATGACTAATTCCTCATTGGAAATAACTATGGAAAAGCAATTGCTTATTCTGGATGCAAAGGGGATAGAGCCTCTAGCTTATATTTTGTCCATTTCTTTTGCTTACAGGTAAGTAGTTATTTGCTTACTTAACAAAGCTACTGTAACTAGGATGAAATATGTTTCCCCTTTGGGGCATTATATTTCTCTATAAAGAAATATCAAAGAAATTTAAATGTGGTCTCAATTAAATGCACTGGCCCAGATTTCAGGGCTGAGCTGAATTTCTCAAATCACAGTTCAATGCTTCAATCTTCCTGTGACACTTACTGTTCTGTAGGGGAATGGGCTAAGAGAAACTTCAACATGGGTGGACTTCAGGGAATGTAGTAATAGCTCCTGAATGGTCATCATCATAGAAAACAGTCCGAGGTACAGAAGGAATTTCACCTGTGCTCAGATCAGAGGATTCATCACAGGTCTTTTTAAGAGAAAAAATCCCAAACGAAGTGATAATAATAAAACACTCACATGAGCCTGATGGCTGGCAAATTTCACCTAGTAAACACTATAAGGTTAAAACCCAAAATGATTGGCAAAACCTTCCTCTTTTTGATGAAAACAGCAGGCTTCAGTAAACATCACCTTGGATCATCAAGCCACTGGTCACTATTCTTAATTAGTGTTGTTTAGGTTTTATATCTTTAATTCACTGTGATCATTATACTTCGGCTTTCCCCCTAACACTGCCACTTTTCTGGGCCACAACAGCCAATGCAGCTTCCCTCATTATTCTAGGTCGTGTTATTTAATGTCAGCTTAAAAATGGAAGCACACAAGGAAAGAAATGTTCCTGCTGTGTCTGTCTTGGTTCCAAAGCCTCACAGGGTTGATTCGTATGGAAATACAAGCCATAGGAATAACATTTCAGTGAGAGAAAGATGCAGAAAAATCTTTATTGATGAGGAGAGGCCATTGCATTCGCAACCATCCCATTGCAAATGAAATTTACAATTTAAAAAGCAAGCCCTATAAATTCCGCCATGACGATGGATAGGAAGATTCTGGCTGCCCCTCTGGGTGGAGCAGTTATTTGAATTCCTGAATTGTTTTCTACCCACAGAGATAGCACCATAGTGTTTTACTTAATTGTTTCTCATAATATCAGCTGCCTGAAGGTAACACTTCTACATATTATGATAAATTATGGAGGATACCATATGTGGTTAGACTAGCAATGTCTTAATGAGCAGATATAAGCAGTAGGTATGTTAATAATTCCCTGTTATTTATAGGGAAAAAAATCATCAGTAGTAGAAAAGTTTCTCTGTGTCTTCTGTGTTTCTACGTAACAGTTAATATAAATTTTGAGGGCCTTTACCTAAGGTGCTTTTTTCTGCAGTATAGGATAGTTTGTGACTATGCAATTTGGTTGCAATTTCTCTTTAAAACTGACACACAGCTATTATCATTAAGAAAGGCTATTAAAAGACATTTCTAGAAAGAAAACTAATGAAGGGGTTAACAGGGAAAAAGGTAAAAATTATTGGTACAGGTATATCTTGCACTGTGAGAACAGAGGTATGTACTTGATCTTTTCAAAAATTCACATTACTTTGTATAGTTACCTGCTTGAATTGTAAATACCTTTTCATTCTGTAGAAAACCTCTTAGCAAAACAGTAAATCATGCTAGAGGTGAGCATGTCACTTTCTCACCCCGGTGTGTCATTTTGAATATTTGTCATTAGTGAGGCTACAGTTTTCCTTGTAGTACTCACACTTAGAAAATTCTGTGTTTTAATGATGTTTCCCAAATTGCATTATTTTTTTTCTGAGATGAATGTTTTTAAAAAAATCACTCTAGTATACTCATTAGATACTCATTGTGATATAAGAGCTCTGTTTTTCAAAAAACAATACATACAACTCAACTCAAACCTTTTTTTTCCCCTTTTTCAACATCTTAGAAACTGAGCATAAGAGAAAAAAAAAGAGTAGCTTCAGGACCAACAGGTGACACTTATTATTTCCTTAAAGATCCACCTCATATTTTCCCAGTAAAGTAATATGCAAACAGAAGCAAACTTAATTATCTTACCTGGCACCTTACAAAATTTAGCAAATTACTGTCTCCCTAGGTGTGTAGCCAATCTACCACAGTAAGAGGAGCACTTAAGGAGGCAAATAACTTTCCAAAATCAATAGAACACACCTTATCTTGTTAGAGCAAAAGAAGATCAACTTTATTCAACATTGGATTGATTAATTAGACAAGAATAAGATTGCAATTTAATTAATTTAGCATATCTGCCTTCTATCTGACATGGTAATATTTCTTGACATGTGGAAATTAGAGATTCTCTAATTTCTTCTCCAAGAGGAAACAAAACAAAACAAAACAAAAAATGTGTATTTATGGATTATAATTTGTAGTAGATCCTACTCAACTGCACTTGAGAAAATATAATGACCTCCCAAGTATTGAACACCTATGAGGTGACAAACACTGTTCTGAATTCCTATAGATGTAGAAGAGAAAATATTGAGATATGTAACAAAAAACAAAAGAGATCCTAAATTACATATCACAAGCTATAAGTCAGTACTTTCCAACTGAAGTTTCTGTGATGATGGAATGTTCGATACCTTCAGTCGTTTGATGCTGTGGTCATTGGCCACAATGTAGCTACCAAGAGACTGAAGTAAAATTAGCACAACTGAAGAACTGAATTTAACTTAATTTTATTTTATTTTATTCTATTTTTCTAATTTATATGTAAATAGTCACATGTGCCTAGTGGATGCCACAGTGGACAATGAAGTTCCAAGTATCTCAGAAGTACAAATAATTTTCATGGAGGGAAGACTGGGGTAAACATTCCAGAAGAATTTTTTTCACAATGAATTTGATTTTTTAAAGTTAAATTCAATTAATTAACATGTAATGTACTACCAGTTTCAGAGGTAGAGTTCAGTGATTCATCGGTCTTACATAACTGCTCATTATATCACGTGCCCTCCTTAATGTCCATCACCCAGTTATCCCATCCCCCCCACACCTCTCCTCCAGCAACCCTCAGTTTGTTTCCTATGATTAAGAGTCTCTTATGGTTTGTCTCCCTCTCTGATTTCATCTTTTTATTTTTTCCTCTGTTCCCTTATGATTCTCTGTTTTGTTTCTTAAATTCCACATATAAGTGAAATCATATGATAATTGTCTTTCTCTGACTTATTTCGTTTAATGTAATACCCTCTAGTTCCATCCACGTCATTGCAAAGGGGAAGATTTCACTTTTTGATGGCTGAGTAATATTCCAGAATATTCCATCTTCTTTAGCCATTCATCTGTCGATGGACATCTGGACTCTTTCCATAGTTTGGCTATTGTGGACATTGCTGCTAAAAACATTGGGGTGCATGTGCCTCTTTGAATCACTATAAATACCCAGTAGTGCAATTGCTGGATCATATGGTAGCTTTATTTTCAACTTTTTGAGGAACCTCCATACTATTTTCCAGAGTGGCTGCACCAGCTTTCATTCTCACCAACAGTGTAGGTGGGACTTTCTCCACATCATTGCCAACATCTGTCATTTCCTGACTTGTTAATTTTAGCCATTCTGACTGGTGTGAGGTGGTATCTCATTGTGGTTTTGATTTGGATTTCCCTGATGCTGAGTGATGTTGAGCATTTTTTCACGTGTCTGTTGGCTTTTTGGATATCTTCTTTGGAGAAATCTCCTCATGTCTTCTGCCCATTTCTTGACTGGATTATTTGTTCTTTGGGTGTTGAGTTTGATAAGTTCTTTATAGATTTTAGATACTAACCCTTCATCTGATAAGACATTTGCAATTATCTTCTCCCATTCTGTCAGTTGTCTTTTGGTTTTGTCGACTGTTTCCTTTGCTGTACAAAAGCGTTTTATCTTGATGGAGTCCCAATAGTTCATTTTGCCTTTGCTTCCCTTGCCTTTGGAGGGGTGTCTAGCAAGAAGTTCCTGTGGCCAAGGTCACAGTTCCTGCTGCCTGTATTGTTCCTGGGCTACAAGGGTGGTTCAACACCCACAAACCAATATGATACACTACATTAATAAAAGAAAGGACAAGAACCATATGATCCTCTCCATAGAAGCAGAAAAAGCATGACAAAGTGCAGCATCCTTTCTTGATTAAAACTCTTCACACTGCAGGGATAGAGGGAACATACCTCAACATCAGAAAAGCCATGTAAGGAAAGCCCACTGCGAATATCATTCTCAATGGGGAAAAACTGAGAGCTTTTCCCCTAAGGTCAGAAACACGGCAGGGATGTCCACTATCACCACTGTTGTTCAACATAGTACTAGAAGTCCTAGCCTCAGCAATCAGCCAACAAAAAGAAATAAAAGGCATCCGAATCGGCAAAGAAGTTAAACTCTCACTCTTTGCAGATGACATAACACTTCATGTGGAAAACCCAAAAGACTCCACCCCAAAACTGCTAGAACTCATACAGGAATTCAGCAAAGTGGCAGGATATAAAATCAACACATAGAAATCAGTGGCATTCCTATACAACAACAAGACAGAAGAAAGAGAAATTAAGGAGTCAATCCCATTTATAAGTGCACCGAAAACCGTAAGATACCTAGGAATAAACCTAGCCAAAGAGGCAAAGAATCTGTACTCAGAAAACTATAGAACACTCATGAAAGAAACTGAGGAAGACAGAAAGAAATAGAAAAACATTCCATGCTCATGGATTGGAAGAACAAATATTGTGAAGATGTCTATGCCACCTAGAGCAATCTATACATTCAATGCAATCCCTATCACAATACCATCAACTTTTTTCACAGAGCTGGAACAAATAATCCTCAAATTTGTATGGGACCAGAAAAGACCCCGAATAGCCACAGGAATATTGAAAAAGAAAAGCAAAGCTGGTGGCATCACAATTCCGGACTTCCAGCTCTATTACAAAGCTGTCAGCATCAAGACAGCATGGTACTGGCACAAAAACAGACACATAGATCAATGGAACAGAATAGAGAGCCCGGAAATGGACCCTCAACTCTATGGTCAACTCATCTTCGACAAAGCAGGAAAGAATGTCCAGTGGAAAAAAGACAGTCTCTTTAACAAATGGTGTTGGGAAAATTGGACAGCCACATGCAGAAGAATGAAACTGGACCATTTTCTTACACCATACACAAAAATAGATTCAAAATGGATGAAAAATGTGAGACAGGAGTCCATCAAAGTCTTACAAAAGAAGTTTTTATATACAAGCACAAAAGTGAGACCTAGGAAAGAGAAACAGCCAACTTGAATAGAGCAAACATTACACAAAGGAAATTTTCAGAAGAAGAAAACATGAGTAAAACCAGGGAAAGAGTGCTTTTCTAGTACAACTTGGCTAAAGATTTTTCAAGCAGATTGTTCATTCCCAAATAGAAGTCTGACCAATTACATCAAAATCCCAAGCTCCCATCACAATCATGTTCTGACTTGACATGGTTAGTAAGTTGTATAGATCAGTCTATGTCTTAGTTTGTAAGTTCAACATATACTTTAATAGTATTCAAATTCTAATATTTTTAAAACACATGTATATCTGTATTTGAATGAAAGAAGCTTTAAATACAAAACAGTTTCTTGGGGTCAGAATAAACCAAAGGGAAGATTAACAATTGAAGCCTTTCATTTTTAAAATATTAGATAATGAATGGTCTAATAGAAATCAATAAATTCTTTTTGAAATTCACTAATTCAAGAGTATTTAATTGCTGAAATACAGCCTGTTGTATTATTTTTAATGCAACAGACCTATGCAAACAGAACTGTCATACAAAATTACACTGAAAAAAAAATTATACCAACAGACTCAATATTATATCCAGCATAAAAAGTTCATTTGGTAAAATTGTTCATAATATTAAGCAAAAAGGAAGAAATGACTCAAAAGCTCTGGTATCATTAAAATGTTCTTTGTTGTTATGTTTCATACCAACATATAATGTAAATTATTTCACTTTATTTTGTATTTTTTATTCATAATAAAAATGACTTAACTGTTTTAATTTGTTTTTTTATACTGTTTCTTGAAAAGCATATAAATGAGGGTTCCGTTATTTCTTATAGCAAATAATTCATCTGTGAGATCATTTATGTTGTCCATTTTAATTCAAATGGACATTACATCTCATGAGCTTTGCTTGATAGTCTGCCAATGTTTTAGTGTATTCTATAGTCAAATAAGCTTAGGAAATAATTCCCCAAAGCATAAAGCCTGAGGCATAGTTATGAGATTTTTGGCTACATGTTGGTCACTACAAAAGGGCATTGAAATAACTTAGGTATAGAATTTTGTTAGTATTGGATGCTTGGCTTCCAAAATGTTAAAAACCAAATCAGGCATATTGTTGCAATACAGCTGCATAACGCATGCAGACAAATGAATAGAGATATCAAACCAAGGAATTAATTAACATTACATTATTTATATATATATATATATATATGTATTCAGGGGATGTAGACAACAGTAGATTCTTAATTGGAATGAAGAATAAAATCTGTAATTGTAATAAATCTAGACCTGGAGAAAAGCTAAGATTTACTGAATGTTAGGTGGAATATTTTTTTAATTAAAAAAACAAACAAACACAATTTTGCACTTACTATTTTTCAGTCACTCCGTCAGGCACTAAGGATACTGAGATGAGACTTCACAAAGACCATCACCTTGGTCATTGATTCTCAATGTACAGTTCCCAGACCAACAGCATCAGCATCACCTAAGAAATTATTAAAAAAATGAGTATTTTTAAGCAACACCTAGATTACTGAATCAGAAACTCTCAGGAAGGTTCCCAGTAATCTGTGTTATGAACCTTGTAGATGATTCTGATGCATGAGGACCGCTGCCCTAGATGATCACTCTAGTTTCTCAGGTGAGGAGAATTTAGGAGGTGATTTGAGAGATATGTATTAAAAGATTTCCTAGACACCAGTCTCCACTACATCAGTAATTCTGCCTGAAGCTCTCTCGTAGATACATTTGTTTGCCTACCCAGCATTTGCTGGCTTGCTTTGATTCCTATCAGAATAGGTTTTGTTAAAGGATCCATTTTATTAAAGTTCATATGAATCAAAGAAAATGGACTTACTCTTAGGTTTTGTGGCAGCTCATAATTTTTCTAAACAAATCATGTTAATATTGTCTTTGCTATTAATTGGTATGGAAAAAGGTATGTGACCAACTTCTGGCCAATGAGATAAAAGGAAAACATCTGGGAAGGCTATCTCATTCCTAAAAGGAATTATGAGAAGAATTACTTCTTATGGCACTGCCAATTTGATTTTTTTTTTGATAAGATGCCTAAGACTCCTACAGCTATTTCATAATTGGATGGGTCCTGAGGACAAATCCAAAATACTGAGAATGTTACAATAATTAAATATAAATAAATCATAACACCCATGATATCACTGAGCTGCTTAAACAATCTGAAAGAGACAACCATCTATATAAGGTGCCTTTCCCGATGTCCATCCTCCCTAGGGACTTTTAAGTTATTCAAGATAATATAAAAGTTTTGATGGTTTAAGCCATTATGAGTCAAAGTTCCTGTTACTTAGAGTTTAAAACATCCTTGACACAGGACTTTAACACCACCTTATTGGGACTCCTTAATATCTTTTTACAACCCATATTTATACATTATAACAAAGGTAAATATATTTTTAAAGTGAAGAGTAAAATATTTTCACCCCACTCCCTACTCCTTTTTCTATTCTTGAGATGTAACCACTTTTAACTCTTTATGTTTTAATTGTTTTGATGGTCACTATTATAATTCTAAACTATATTCTTAACACTTACTGATTGAATGATTAAATTTTAGATATCTTGATTTCCAGCTATACAATGTAATTATTATCCCCCTTACACACCTTCACTTTCCCTTTTACTCATCTACCTCCTGTTGTATATATTACGTTATTATTTTAGTTGTTTCAGTGGTTAGCTTTATAATTTTAACTAATGAAGTCTATTGTCTAAGTTTGATCCATTCAGTTTATATGGTATATCTTAATTTCTCAGACATTAGTTGAAGAAGTGATTATCCTTCTACATTCTACGACTTCCCTCACTCTCAGTGCCTAAATTCTAATGTTTATCATTGTCCAAATTCAAAATAGGTATGTTAAGTGTTCTGGAATTTTTTTTTTTAAAGATTTTATTCATTTATTTGAGAGAGAGAATGAGATAGAGAGAGAGCATGAGAGGGGGAAGGGTCAGAGGGAGAAGCAGACTCCCCGCCGAGCAGGGAGCCCGATGCGGGACTCGATCCCGGGACTCCAGGACCATGACCTGAGCTGAAAGCAGTCGCTCAACCAACTGAGCCACCCAGGCGCCCTGGAATTTTTCTAAAGTAATTGAAAACACTGGAAATCACTAGTTATTGACGTTTTGATGATATAAATGCTGATCACTAAAAAGTCTATGAGAAGTAGTTGGCACAGAAACAGACATAATTCTAGGTTCATAAATCTATACCCCTGGACATAGATTCTCCCAAGCATTAAGATCAGATAGATTCCTTTGCTTACATTTCATCACATGTCACATTTTTGTTTGCTTCATGTTTGAATCCTAACATTCTTGTTTTTCATTTCCTGTAAGAATCAATTGCTTTTTTCATTTTCTTTGGACAGAAGAGAACTACAGCTTCATCTTACTATTAAGGGCTTCTATGACTTTTGATGCTCCACTCCCACTCCTACTCCCAGGAGTCTAAAACAGAATTGTTTAAAAAGCCCTTTTTACTTCCTGGCCTAAATTGGACAGATGAGTCTATGTGAGTTGCACAGCTGTCTTTCTAGGATTTTTTCAAATAAAATTCCAAGTTACTTCTATTGTTTGGATCTGATATTTTCCTTTTCATTGGGTTTCTCTTGCCGTTTTCTGGACTAGAAAACATTCCTTAAGTAGTGTTTTAAAGATAGGTATAGGACTAAATGTTCTGTCTTTGCATATATAAAATAAATGATTATTTTTACCCTTATATATAATTTCTGGTTTCCAGATTCAAACTGTTTGCCTCGCTTCATTAGTTTCTAACATTTAATACCATTCTTAGAAGTGTAATGCCAATGTGGAAATTTTGTCTTTGTAGGTATCTGGAGTTCTTCTTTAGAAGATTTTGGCCCATCCTTTTATACTCGAAGGTTAGAAATTTCAGATTAATGTGTCTAACTGTGGCTTTTTTTTCATGTATTCATTGATCCCTTTCTTCATTTATTCTATAATATACCCCAGTGTATATCAGTCTGAATTTCTATTTATTTTTTACTTACTTTGGCAATCATGTTTTTAATTAGCAAGAATTGTTTCTTCCTGTTCTACACTTGCTCTTTATTCATACTAGCCTGGGCTTGCATTATGAATATAATATTCTTTTAACTATCTCTAAGAATATCCATTATAATGGGTGATACGTTCTCTTAGGTCCATTCATTTCCTGTATTTCTTCCAGTTTATTGTTTTACTTTCTACATCTCTGTCATTCAACTCTTTACTCAAAGTACCATTCCACTGAACAGAAGGCATAAAAGTGGGCCATGGTATAAGAGCAACTCCCTTTGGCTTGGGCTTCCCTTTGTGGAGCATGGAAGACAGGCCACTCACTGGTTCAGGGCTCCATAATTCCCAAACCTAAGAGGGACTTCATTCCAAGGGGAACAGCTTTGCTGTGCTTTGCTCCTGAGTGGAGCTGTGAAGCTGCCTTTATGGATTTATTTTTCTATGTTGAATCCAGATTCTCTTCTCTCTTCAAGCCCAACATCCACACCACATGTCCAGCACTCTCTCTGGAAAGCAGCTTTCTGCTATCTTACTTAAGTCAGGGCAAATGCTGCTGCCAGAGCTCTGTAATTTGGATAATGGAGAGGGAAATTGGGAGGACCTACCTTCCCAGGATTCCCCATGTACCTCAGGCAGGCCTCCAGTTAGCTCTGCAGATTGCTCCCTGCCATACAACCCCCAGGGACTCTGGTAGGACCTGCCCACTCTGAACTTAGTGCATTTTCAGAACCAGCAGCTCTAACCTCTGCTGGAAGCTTTCTCACCTGGGTATTTAATCTCTGCCTTCTTCTGCTCCCATCTACCCATCAATACAATCTTATCTTCTTTTCTGCCTTTCAGGAATTCTCCAAAACATGGCATCTACTGCTATCACCCATTGGTTTTCAGGGCTGACATGAATTATTTCTTGAAAAAAATCCTTATAGTCATGTCATTGGTATGTTGACAGAAACTATACATGGATATGTGTTCTCAATACATTAGGTTGATCTCTATAGGTAAATGTATTTGTACATATGTACAGATACACATACATGTACACACACATATATATTATAGAACATTTGAATTAACATATTACATTAATTTTCCTTGGATAATGATGGTATTGGACTGAAACAGATAGTATTATTCTGATTGAATAATTACGTTAGGGCCAGAGTTCTCAATCTTTGTTAGACATGAAATCTTATTTTACCTGTCAACTTAAACAAGGGAGTATGTAAATCAAGATGGTGGGATGGGAGTGATGACAAAATATAGACCAAGGTAGAAGACAGCAAGAAGAGAATAATTTTTAACAGAGATATCCTAGGCAATCCTGCAAAAGACTTTCAAAACAGGGAAAGAGAGAGAAAAATGAAACTGCAAGAATCATGTTATTCCATATTATGGAGTTCAATCCCAAGAAAAATCATCATTTTTAAAAATAGTTTGTTTTCCCTATTTAGGAAAAAAAAAAATCAAGATTCTTTAAAATAAAATTTAAAAAAGAAAAAGAAGCCAATTAAATCCTTCTTATCTAGAAACTTGAGTACTACGTCCAAGTGTACATAACCATGTACACATAAAAGTTTAATTCAAGCAAAAATAACAAGAGAACACCAAAAGTTAAGACATTTAAATAAGACATTGAAATGAGCCAATACCATTCTTTTCTCAACCAGGGTTTGAAAGCTCTCACAGAAAGCAACATAATTCTGTGGGCCATCTATCTCGGATGATCCAGAGCAAATTCTTAGATGTTCAAACCTGAAGCCTTTTTGCTAACAGTCCTCCCTATGCCATACAATGACTCAGGGGATGCCCCCACAGTTTCTCATAGATTTCTTCAGGTAACTTACATAGATA
This sequence comes from Leptonychotes weddellii, assembly GCF_054177405.1. Classification (NCBI taxonomy): domain Eukaryota; kingdom Metazoa; phylum Chordata; class Mammalia; order Carnivora; family Phocidae; genus Leptonychotes; species Leptonychotes weddellii. The sequence continues at coordinate 13,487,422 of NC_138382.1, forward strand.
GACATACCCAAACATAGTTACATAAGGTTAACTTTAACCTACAGTAACTGGTACCTCATCTGAGACAATTGCCAAGTTTATGTGCTGTTATTATATATCTTAAGTTAAACTGTATTCATTTTTCTTTTGTTCCTCTAAAGACTAGGGAGGGCTGCTCTATGAAAATATACTTAAGTCAGGAAATTGGGAAAAATGAAGAAAAAAGTGGTGTGGCAATAAAGGCCAGCAGTACCCCATAATTTAAACGGTTATGTATATAAAATGTACTTCGTTTTCCTAAATCTTTATTTCTTAATTATTATTATATTATTTAAATTATGTGTGAAGTGGGTCCCATGAGCCAGGATTCCTGGTAAACCAAAGGTATATTTCTGGGCCCTGCATGGTTTTAAATAGCCTTTTTGTTAAGGCAAGACTAGATTTATAAGAACTGAAATAACCCTTTTCTTTTCCCACATTCCTTTCTTGACCCATAAAAATAGTAGCTTTGCCAATACTTCCATCCCATTGGGGAAGTACTGGGTAGGAAACTTCCACCATGTTCATCACCCATCTTACTTTTTCTTCCTGGGAACAGTGACTTTTCTATTTGGTACACTGGGCAAAGGTTATAGCTCACAGTTGACCACATCCTCTGCCCCAACTTTGTCTCTCTTACTCCCTCTGTCATCACTTTTTCTACCAGTGATCAACATGTGTTCTCTCTTGCCACTTCGGGCTCTCACACACAAAGCCCACACGAATTTAAATAAGGTTAAGACTTTCTCAGTCCTTGCTTGCCGTGTTTGGGGATAGATGAAAGGTCATTATCCTCCATGTGGGTGAATAAATAATTCTGTTCAAAGTATCCAACACTCCCAAGGACTGGTTGGGAAAGCAAGATGAAATAGAAAGTCTCATTTTGTTCTCAAAGTTCAAATTTCTTAATCTGAAATGATATAAACCATATTACAGGGGGTATGATATTTTAATACTTATCTCATTTTTATGGTTGTTCTCAATTCGGCTAGAGCTCAGAAGTCAGGAGCAGGGATAAAGATTAGCATCTCTCCAATCTCTAACAATCAGTAAGAAAAAAAGCATTTTTAGTAACCATCATCAACAAAGATCCTTTGAAAACTCACAAAGCAAAACAAAAGACCCTCTTATATAACTAAAAATGCATCCTAACTACAAGCCCTTGTAATAAAAAAAAAAAAAAGCAAACACCTCTACTCAGTGTTATTTTTCAGAATATGATAACAATTATAGTTGCTTATGTTTTAAAGAATCATTGAATGGCAGTATTGTCTTTTATTTGAATTAGTACAGGCAAAACAAGATCACCCTTTTGCAGATTTGTTACAAGCAAAAATTACTTGGTTTAGAAGTACAATTATTTTTTCCTCTTTTGAGGAATCAAAGATGCTGCATAGAGCATCTTGAGGGTTAAAACTCCAATGCTCATTTTACTGTGCAAGCTGAAAGAACCTTTGTAGACCCTCTGCCCATAGGCCAGTATTTAATAGAAACCTTGTGCTGTAGGGAGTTTTAAATGTCTCCAGTAACTTTCTGCAATTATCCCTTGTTGAATTAGCAGAATCAATAGGGCACCCAAAGAGGCCCCTGTGAATTTCTGCTTGTTACCTTGGGGTTTTTTTTAGTTTCTTAAACCTTCCAGGGTTGTTAATCCTGCAATTTTAAAGCTAAAATGGCTGTTGTATGTAAAGCAATGTGGTACAAAGCTTTCAAGGTCTCTGATAACTAACTTTGTACAATGCCCTTTGTTTTATTAACCAGACCACTGGGGCTATCCCACATTGTCCCTATATTTTGTGTGCTTTCCCTGTAGGCTCAAAGGCAGCCATTTAAGACATCCTTAAATGTTTCAATTACATACAAGACCCACTTTAGCTCTGAGATTGCAAGACCATCAGCCTTTCCAAGATTTGACATACCTAGAGACCAATCAGGAAGTCATGGGAGATAATAGTTGTGGGTCTGCTAATTCAGCAAGAAACAACTGTACAAACAGGGAAATATTCTCTTTATATGCTGGTCACCTCCATCCACTGCCTTAAATTGGAAACATTGCTTGGAATTGCACTCTTTCACTTACCTAAACATTCTTTAGTGTCCTACTGCAATTTCCTAAACATTAACTTATGATTCCATAAATCTCATGGACCCAAAAATAATCTTAGAACTTCTACATTTTAAAAGGTTTCTCTACTTTGTCAGAAAAATTCCAAAGCTTCATTTTAAATGCCCATTCTATTGATTCTGTAGTTTTCATTTTGTTTTGTTTTAGGGCTTTCCAGAGAAGCATAAAAAAAGTCTGATAATTGCAAATAAGTTAAGTCAGTCCTGAAGCATGGGAGAATGCACTAATAGCACACATTCCTTCCTTATATACTTTATTTGTTCTAAGAATCTGCACCTGTGAGGCCAAATGGATGGAAGGGAAAATTATTGCTCATAGATTTTGCTTTTACAAGTAATGTTCTTTGGATAAAACACTATCAAGAGAGAACATTCTTTATGATACTTCATATTCATATCTTATGTCAGAAAAATACATTTGAATGAGTAGTTGCTAGCAAAAAAATATTAGGAGGAGAAAAATTCCCCATTTAACTCTATGCACCCAGGGCGACCCAGCACTTTTTCCAAAAATGCTTTCCAAACTTCAAGGAAACAGAAGTGATGCTGAACTATATTTACAAAATCTTAGTTTAACCTGCATTTTAGTTTAGAGCAGTAAAATGTAAACTACAACAGTCATGTTTTACAACTGTATACCCTTTGATACCTTGGAGACCCAGGAACCTTACACTGAGTCAGTATGTTAGATATGTGCACTCATTCAAGGCAAAACCCAGAGGCCACCAAGTTCTGCTATTCTATGTAATTATGGAGGCATCCAGTTGATACAACTTTGCATCTATAGAATTTTATTTTTCTTGGTATTATCTCTGATTTGTGTGTGCATGTGTGTCAACTCCTAGTCAGAACTATAACTGATAATGAGCACAATCAATTTTATAATTATTCTAATTATGTTGAAGTTTACATAAACAGATTATGAGGGAAAATCCAAAAGATTTTTGGAGCAGATAGGACTTTTGATGCAAATGTAGGTCCTCTAGGATCATTTGCTCAGGTTTCTTTTTATAAAATGAACTAGTCACTAGAACCAAATCACCATTTGCAATTTTACAATGTGCAAAATCCCAAGCACCATATTAGTTTCTATGGACCATCTCAAACACATCCTGGGACAACTATAATAATAATATATATACCAATTATAAGCAAATCCACGCTGCCACCACAGCAATCTTTCCTACATTTGTTAGCACTTTTTTGTTTCTCGGTGCTGTAATTATCTTTTTATATACCTTACTCCCGCCATTGGACTCAGAGATCAGATGTAAAAAGGTTTAACATATAATAGACATTCAATAGCTTCTTTAGTTAATGAGTAAATTAAATATCAAATGTATGTTTCATTTTATTTCATATTGAAATAAAATTTGCATTTATTTCCTCCACTAGTGCCTTATGGCAGTAAAAAAAGCATCCATATTCTCATAGATGATAAGATTATTTGGCAAAATGCTTTGTCACTGATGTTTCACCTAATACTTGGCTCCTCACTGTTCCCCTAATTCATCTAATAATTCTTACCCTCTACAGTCTGATCTCACATTTGCTCCTTGCCCTAGAACTTACTCCTGTGATTCCAGCCTTTTTAGGTTCATGCCTTTTACAAGTAACAACTCCATGATTACACTTAAAAACAAAACAAAACAACAAGAGTGATTTCCAATACCCTTTCAGCAAATGCTTTCTTACTCCTCTCACCTGAGTTTTAATATACACCATATAAAGGTTTTGGTTTTAAGTCTTATAGCTCACCATTTTTAGTGAATGTGTTAATATTCCTTAAGTATCTGGGGGCACCTGGGTGGTGCAGTTGGTTAAACTTCCAACTCTTGGTTTCGGCTCAGGTCATGATCTCAGGGTTATGAGATCAAGCCCTGAGTCGGTCTCCGCGCTCAGTTCAGAGCCTGCTTCTCTATCCCTCTCCCTCTGTCTCTCCAGCTCATGCTCTCTCTCTAATAAATAAATAAATCTTTAAAAAATATATTCCTTAAGTATTTATTCCTGCCATAAATCTCCAAATACCTTTTGCCAAATTCATGGGAGAATAATTATATCTTTATATAGAACAGTACCACATTGCTGTCCTATATGTTATAGCAGGGACTATGAAAATTACCGATGCCTTAAGCACACAGAAAATAAGACTGATGCATTTGCAAGGACTCTAAGTTTATATACTGGTAGAATAAAAGTGAATTATCTATGAACATCTTTCTGTCCCCTCAGGTTTTAGGAATTCGGTGGATTATATTTTTTTCTTCATAGTTCAATAAGTCTGTATACAACAATAATAAGTAACTATTTTCTCTTTTCTTGATTATTACTAAGACATTTTCAAAAAGAAAGTTAAAATTATTTTGAACTTCATTGTCTAGTATCTCAGAAATATTAAGCTCTCCACAAAATTCTCTGTCCAATCAAAACATACCCCACACTGATATATAAATCTTTAAAATTCATTTAAGTAACCTAGTTTGTACTGATAATACAAATTTTATAAAGAAATTATAATTTAGGTTAATTTAAGTAATATTTTTCCTATTCAATAGTTAACCAATGTCTAAACATTTGTACTGATGGGATATATATGTACATCCCCATCTATTTCAGGTTTTTACAATTAAACTATACAGAGAGAGTAAGTCTAAACTGTAGAACTTTTTGCTATAGATAGAATGGGGGCTGCATTCTCATATAACTTCCAATGAAGATTCCAACTTGTGGGGAAAAGAATCACACACACACACGCACACACACACTCTCCTCATTTATTTACAGTATGATTTATAATCTGTTTAAGAGGAAGTAAATCTATAAATATGAAAACAAAAGCGGTTTAGGATGTGAGATTTTTTTTTTTAATTTAACTTTCTCTGTTCGTACTTTTTTCTGCAGGAAATCCATATTGTAAACAATTTCCAAAAAAAAAAAAAAAAAGATAACTCCAAGAAGATGACAAGAATGTTAGAGCTCTCTCCTGCATGAGATTATTTAACCTAAGCCCCCTCAACTGTGAAAACTGTGGATGCAACTTTGAGGAAACATTTTGAATGTGAAAGCAAAATTACTTTGTGATGTTTATACATTTTTCATAATGTTGCTCCCAGTAGAACTGATTTCTGTATTTCTTACAGCAATGGTATGAAGAATCAGCCTTTTAAAAGTATCAGGATTTGCTGACGCTGCTGTTGGAGTGCCTTGTTAGCTAAGAGACAATGCTATGGTTAAATGCAGCATAGTAATAACTTTGAGGAATCAGGAGGTATCAAGAAAGGGAGTTGTATGGTCCTATGTGTTCACATTTGTGTGAGAGAAAAGGAGAGAAAAGAGAAAGAGGAAAACACTGAGGTAGACAAATGAAATAAGACAGCCAGAGCAGAGAACTCAAACAATGTGCCACTGAGTTCGATAAATCTATACTTATTTTTTACATCCTGCAAGGTCATAGATGACGCTGATATTGGTCTCCTAGCAACGCACTCTACTAACCTACTTTTGTCCCAATCACTGGAGAATGGGTTTGGTGCTTTGAGCTGTTTCAACATGAAGAAGAAAGAATCAAAATGATGCTAGGTAACTACTAATGTGCAAAATAATAAATGTTTTGTGCACACACAGAGACGCACACTATTTCTGGTCTCTTCCCTGTCTAAGTCTACAAAGTTCGGAGTGATCTTTCACAGATTTTCTAGGATTGAAAATAAAGGTCTAATTGTCACACGATTACTGCTTTTTTAAAAAATCCAAAATACTAATTTTGATTTGGCACACATAATAAATAAGACACTTATATGTAAAGACATATAAAGTAAAATATATACCAACACAACTAGTAGCAGGATCTAAATTAAAAAGTAAATTAAGCAAAAATAAACTAAAATTAAATATAGGCATTATTACTTACAGGTTTGATGTCACAGAAGTAAAAGTTTTATAAAGTTTTATAAGTATAAATTGCCAACCTTCAAACTCAGGGCCAATATTTTCAGAATTGGTTTCTGTGACTCTAAATTTTACAGACTATGTTTTCTCTTATTTTTTTCTTGTTTTTTTTTTTAAGTTGTATGTTTATTAAATCTTTGGCTTCTATGATTCCAAGTTTTCACATCACTTTCCTATCCCAACAATTCTATCATATTTCTTAATTGTCCTGGAGGTCTTCTTAGTCTGTGTTTTCACAGCTATATGAAAGATGATGAATATATATTTACTCCATTCTGGAATATATTATCCTATTTGAAATAACTTATTTAATTAGATGATGAAAATATTTTATCCTATTTTTTCCATTTAATTTCTTAAGAGCGCAAACAATAGGGATTAGTATTTCTTAGTGACAGCTGATCTAGTTCAACATAAACTAATTCAGGAACCTCTTCTCACAAAAATTAACTCAAAATGGATTAAACACCTAAATGTACGACTAAAGCCATAAAACAGCTCTGTGAGAACTCTAGAAACCAGTTGAGAAGCTATAGCAGTCAGGCCACTATAAAACCAAGATGGGATTCTAGTGAAAAGGGAGGAAAATTTGTGACATTTGGTGTGACTATCCATGCAGCATAGCATGGACCAGCTAGAGGAAATCACTTCACCAGGGCTTCTCTCTTAGGATGGAAACAAAAGAGTGAACCATGTGCTCAATGTTCTGACTTGTCTGGGGCTTGCCTGAGAGATGGATTTCACTCTCGCCTGACATGGAGCACTGACAAGACCATTGTCAGAGTTTGGAAGTTGCTGAAAATAGAGTAGCTGCAGTTCTGCAAGTAGATGTCAGAGAGAACAAGATACCAAAAATGTTTAAGAGATCTAAGAATCCAGAGGTCAGCTGAAGGTTTAGGTGATTGATAAACATCTTTGCCTACATAAAACCAGTATTAAAAGACTTGGAAAGGTTTGTTTCTCTCCACCTCCCACCATGACCATATTGACCAAATTCCAAAACAAAACTATAAGGCATACAAAAAATAGGGGTAGATGGCCTATGATAGGAACAAAAAAAAGCTCCAGAAACTGACTCCAAAGAAACACCAGTCTATGAGCACCTGCCAAATAATTTAAAATAACTATAATAAGATGCTCAGTGAGCTAAAAGGGAACAAAGATAAAGAACTGAACAAAATCAGGAAAACTGTGCATGAACAAAATGAGAATATCAACAAAGAGCTAGAAACCATAAAGAAGAAGAAAAATTCTAGAACTCAAAATATAATAACTGAGCTGAAAAAAACTGTTAGAAATTGTTCAACAAGACTTGACAGGCAGGAGGAATCAGGGTACTTGAAGACAGATCATTTGAAGTTATCTAGTCAGAGGAGTAAAAGAAAAAAAAATGAAGAAAAGAAAAAGAGCCTAAGGAATTTTTTGAGACACTATCAAATGGATCAATATATGCATTATGGGAATACTAGAAGGAGAAGAGAGAGAGAAAGGGGAAGAGAGCTTATTTGAAGAACTAATAGCTGAAAACTCAACGAATCTGAGGGAATAAATGGAAGTACAGATTTAACAGCTTAAGGAACTCCAACTGCATTAATTCAAAGAGAATCATATCAAAACATATTATAATCAAACTGTAATTTCAAAGACAAAATCTTGAAAGCAGCATGAGAAAAGTGATTCAGCCCATACATGGGAGCTTTTACAGCAGAAATTTTGTAGGCCAGAAGGGAGTGAAATGTTATATTCAAATTGGGGGAGAAGTCAACCAAGAACACTGTATCTGGCAAAACTGTCCTTTAAGAATGAGGAAAAATTAAGATTTTTCCTGATAAACAAAAGCTAAGGATGTTCTTCACCACCAGGCTGGCTATACAAGAAATGTAAAAGGTAATCCCTCAAGTTGAAATGAAAGGATGATAGATAGAAACACAAAAGCATATAAAAATATATGGTTCTCTAGTAAAGATAAATATAGACAGACTTAGTAATATGAACTACTGGACAAATAAATATAGTAACTTACTTTTGATAAATATAGGAAATTGTACTATTGTAACATTGGTGCATAGAATTTAAATGACAAAAACACTAACTATAAAGCTATGTTATGAATATACAATGTATACAATGCAATTTGGCACGCCAATAACATAAAGAGGGTAGAGCTGGAAGGAGTAGTTTTTATATGCAACTGAAGTTGTTATCAGTTTAGAATAGAAAACCATAACTTTAAGATGTTTTATATAATTGCAATAGTAACCAAAAGAAAATATCTATAGACTATACACAAAAGGAAATGAGAAGGAAATTAAAGTACCTCATATTAAAAAACGAAACAGAGAAGAGAGGTACAAAAAAGCTACAAGACATACAGAAAACAATTTACAAAATTACAATAATAAGTCCTTGAAGAGTAACTACTAAATTACTGTGATAACAAAGACAACTAAGGACACTATCAGAAAACTGCAGACCAATATCCCTGATAAATAGTGATACAAAAATCTTCAAGAAAATAATACTAGGAAATAGAATTCAACTGTGCATTATGAGTATTATACACCACAATCAAGGGGATTTAATGCTGGAATAAAAGGATGGTTCAGCATGTGAAAATCAGTTAATGTAATGCACCACATTAACAAAAAGAAATGCAAAAACCATAATCATTGTAATTGATGCAGAAAAAGCATTTGAGAAAATTCTACACACTTGCAATGATTAAAACATGGTATAGTTGGAAACTACCTCAAAGGCCACATAGGAAAACCTCACAGCTAATATCATACTCAAGTGTTGAAAGACTAAAACCTTTTCCTCTAAGAACATGAACAAGGCAAGTTCAACATAGTACTGTAAGTCCTAGAAAGAGAAATCAGGCAAGCAAAACATATAAAAAAGAAAAAAACAAAAACAAAAAACAACAAAACAAAAAAAAACCCCACCCAAACTGGAAAGGAAGATGCAAATGTATCTATATCTGCTGCTGACATGATCTTATATGTACAGAGCCTTAAATTTACCACCAAAAATATGTTGAATAACTAAATTCAACAAAGTCGAAGGATAAAAAATCAACAAACAAAAATTTCATTGTTTCTGTACACTATCAATAAACAATCCAAAAAGAATGTTAAGAAAACAGATCTATTTATAATAGCATCTAAAAGAATAAAATACATAAGAATAAGCTGCCCTACGACCCAGTAATTGCACTACTGGGTATTTACCCCAAAGATACAAATGTAGGGATCCAAAGGGGTACGTGCACTCCAATGTTTATAGCAACAATGTCCACAATAGCCAAACTATGGAAAGAGCCAAGATGTCCATTGACAGATGAATGGATAAAGAAGATGTGGTATATATACACAATGGAATATTATGCAGCCATCAAAAGGAATGAAATCTTGCCATTTGCAA
>NC_138382.1:13497434-13514861 GCF_054177405.1 Leptonychotes weddellii
AAAAAAAAAAAAATTTTTTTTTCCATATTTCTCTCTGGCCTCTGCCCTATGCATAAGTACCTTTTTTCCCCATTTCCCTAACTGTTAGTAACCAACAGTGACAACAGTGACCCTCACAAATGTCTTTTTTTTCTTTCCATTATTTTCCCCTTCTTTCTTAATCTTTTTAGCCTTCAGTATTCTCCATCTACCATCACTCAGAATGCCCTAGAGTTAAGAACTGTCTAGGCAGTCCTCATGTCAAAAGATCAGCCCAAACTTCTCAGAATAGTTTTCATAGATGTCTGAGTTTTCTAAGAGGTGTCATTTCAAATATAATGACTTTTCATCTGAGTTTAGTTTTGTTGTGGCTGGATAATCAAGAGAAGAAGCATATCTAGATTTCTACCAAGTCTCCCCATCTGAACTCATTTCCTTCCCTCGGGTGGGATTTTTTCCTTCCTCTCCCGCATACCACAGACTCATTTCTTTCCTATGCAGTCTGAGTAATACATACATACATATATACATACATAATTCATACAAACATACATACATAAAGCAGAGCAAGAAAATTTCTTCTCCCATCCATACCCTCCCTTCCTTCATATAACTGTAAAGTTCTCCACATCTAAACAACAAAAATTAAAGTAAACTCAGGATAAGGGATGGAACAGAAATCTTGACAACTCAGAAGAACAGGACAGACAGGAAGTAGAAGTGAGGATACAGCTTACAATATAGAGGTTTAAAAGGTCTAGAAATCATGTGATAACAAAAAAAAAAGAAATGGACTCTTTAGAGCAATGTGGGTCTTGGAAATTCTGCCAGGAGATCCCTATGAATGGCCTCAAAAAGGGCAGGGGGAGTCTGCGGGACCTACAGAGGAGCAGGTGCAGAAGCTGCCCGGAGCAGGGGAATCTACCAAATATCACCTGAAAGAGGCTACTATGGTTCACAAAAGGAAACTGAGCCTAAAGCAAAGATGTCTTCCCCACATTTCTCTTGACCCTCATTTTTATTTAATTAATTTTTAAAGATTTCTTTATCTATTTATTTTAGAGAGAGAGTGCACACACTCACATGCAAGGGGGAGAGGCAGAGGGAGAGACAGAATCTCAAGCAGATTCCCCGCTGAGCATGGAGCCCAATGCAAGGCTCGATTCCAGGACTCTGAGATCATGACCCAACCTGAAATCAAGAGTTGGAGGCTCAACTAACTAAACCACCCAGGCGCTCCTCTTGATTCGCATTTTTAGAACTGGACTTCACTATTCCACTCTTCTGGTGTTAAGAACTTGGAGGGGAAAATGGCCTTTGCCAATGCCTTCAACATAATACACAGTTGAGAACTGAAAGCATGGGAGGATTAGAGAAATGATGAAAAGGAGTATTATCTAACAATGCAAAATAGCATGGATTCAAATTACTGAAAGAAAAGAAAAGCATTTTGTAAATTCTAAAATGTTGCAAACATTTTATTTATTAATATTATTACTTATTATTACTGTATCTTAACAATCCACTGACCACCCTCTGCTAGCTTCTAAGTCAGTGGTTCTCAAATATTTTTGGCCTCAGGAATTTTATACTCTGAGGATTAGTGAGAACCCCTAAGAGTTTTTGTTTATGGTGGGTGTAATATCAAAATTTACTGTATTTTAAATTAAAACAAAAATTATAAATATATTTATTCAGTTATTTAGTTAGCTGAAAATGGCAACAAGTCCATTGGGTGTTAATGTAAATAACATGTTTTCATGAAGAATGACTATTTTCCAATATCCCAAAACAATTTGAGAAGAATGGCATTGCTTTACATTTTAAAAAAGCTGTTTAATGCCTGGCTTAATAGAAGACAGCTGGATTTTCAAATCTCCATTCAATCGGTTATAATATCACATGTCATGCTGTCTCTGGAAAACCACACTATATGGTCATGAGAGAAAAAAAATGAAAAGAACAAATGATAGCTTACCATTATTATGAAAATGATTATGGTCTCATGAACTCTTCAAAGTGTCTTAGGGATCCACACTTTGAGACTCTCTCTACCCAATGTCACTGCAGTTCCCAGACCAGCCCATATTGCCAACATGAAGGAACATAATTTAGTTCTCCCCTTCTCTTCAATGCAAACACATCACAATGATAAGGTTAATTCTGGAGAAAGGAAATTAAATCATAGCTTTTTTTATCTGTTCCCTAAATCTTAAAATTTATTTTGTAAAAACTTGATTACAACTGTAATATGTAGACCAGCGCTATAGATCTGATCATATGTTTATATGACCTTACTTAAACTTTATAATAATCTTGGTCCATAAGTAAAGCAGGCAGTGTTCTTAAGACTATTTTAGTTATGAGCAAACAGGCTCTGAGGACAAATGGGTTCCTCAAGTACAGTGCATCTGTGCATCTAGCTAAATTGAGAGAGCTAATGGAGTTGAATGCTGTGCTCCCAGTGACTACTGCTCAACAAAGTGATCTTGACAAAAAAGCAAAAGAGAAAAGGGAGAAGAGAAGAGGCCAAAAGATCAAGTTTCTACTTTGGGTTCTGTCTGCTGTTAGCTTCGGACCTTATAGAATCTCCCTTAGAAAAAAAAAAACAAAAAACAAAAAAAAAAAGGAAAAAAGAATCTCCCTTAGAAACGAAGAGAGGGGAGTCGGATAAACGAAAAGTTTCTCTAACACCAACATTTTTTTTTTTTAACACCAACATTTATAAAATGAAGAGAAGGGCAAGTTTTTGACTCTTAGTTATCTGTCCCTCAGCTCTCTATTAAGGAGTAATTAAACTATCAATATTTGAGAGTGGGTTTCTTTTTATTTTCTCTCTTGTCCCATTTTCAAATCTTAGTTTCATTAGTGTTTGCTGCCCTTCGGGGCAATCTGTGGAGACTGACCTGTGCGGTTACTTGGGGGTGGACTCACTAACTAGATCATCAGTCACTCCCTGAGACCAAAGATACCCAAGCAGTAAAACTGTACACTTAACTTCTCTTTGGTGAATACTGAAATAACTTAGAATCAGCAAGTTCAAGTGGAAATTTATGAGGAGGCAAAGTCCATTAGTGTTCCAGCAAACTCATGTGAATTCTGGAAGGGTTTTAGGGACTGAACTAAGCTTTCTAATTATCTTTAGACTAAATCATATTAGAAATTGAGCTCTATTCCCTCCTGTACCAGGCTCTCTGGCTGTAAGATGCTTTGGGAGGAGTGTCAACCCTGCAGGGCCCACAAGGTCCTACTTTGGGTGGATTGACATTTAGCAGCAAAGATCTCACATTTCAGACAAATACCTCTGGGTCTCTTCCTTATGCACACAAGCTAATGTGTGATTGATACCCCACCAAAAAAGTTAGAGATATAATCCTTATGCACTTCCATTAACAAAAGACTGGCAGCTACTTTTGTCTCTCTCATAATTCCTCTTATCACCAAGAGCAGAAAGATTTCATATCTTGCTTCATGTTCATTTTTTTCCCTTTAATTTTTTTTAATCTCTCACTAGCTTGAGTATTTCAATTTGTAGGTTCTAAATGCACAACAAATTCAGTACGACAAACACAGAAATCTAAGTCTTCTTCCAAGAAATCTTCTACAGCTGCTCAAATATTATTTTTATTAGAGGCAATATCAAGTTCTTTGCTTTCTCCTAAACCAAAATCCAAGGTCAAGTTTTGATCTGTTTGCTTTCCTAGTCACATCATCTCTTCCAACATAAAACTATTCAGTTAGGCTTATTTTCTTTCCCACTACTAAATCTCTTGCTTGAATCCTCAACAGCATAACCCTGAACGAGAAAAATCTATCTTCTGTTGAGCGTGACATATCAAATCTGAGTTCTACAGATAGATTCATTCCCATTTCTGTCTTGGTTTGGCCATGCTACTCTGCTGCACTCTGCCTTTAATGCCTGATGTCCTGTTATTTTGCAGATCAAATTAATGATTGCAATTTCAGTGCAGAATTACAGTACTCTTCCTTCAGGATTTATTTCAGAAAATAATACTACATTGTCGTTGTTGTTTTACTTTTTTGGAACACATTTTAAGTATTGTCATTAAATATTTCATATATTTTAGACAAAAACTAAATATATGTATATATTAAAACATCAAGAAAAATATGAATTTATAAGAATCAACAAATATTAAGGCTTCTTTGCAATTATGAAATATTTTCTGCTCCCTGGTCTTGGTGTTTCTTTAACTTTCTGCAACCACATCTTTCTGGCTGCTGTGATCTCTGATGGAGCTAGTCCTGTTTGCTTTGGTAACTTTCTGTTCTGTTCAGTGACCTGAATAAAGCTTCCAAGACCCCCACATCTGAAAATTGCCATTTTGACTTTTCTCCTCACTGATCAAGGAAGGATGGTTCCACCCATCGTGAGACAAATCTCCTTCCCCCACAGAAATGAAAGTAGATATCAGAGGATTCTTCCTGCCTCTGTTATGGTGGGCACAGGTCAGGCCACATGAACAGAAAACTACTAGGATGATGAGTTCTAAGAACTAAGAGGTAAAGAGGGTTTGAGAGGGCTTGAGGCTGTCAGAAATATGGAAGTGGTACTGCAGATGGACAACCTGTTCAGGGGCATCTTTAATAATGATGTAATACCCTCAAAAATACTCATGTTTTGGAACTTTAAAGCCACAACATGCCAGAAGACCATAAAACCAGTAACAAATATTTTAATCACTAGATCAAAGCTAAACTAATAATTCAAGCATCTCTGTGAGATAGCTATTAACATTCACATTTTTTAAATTTATAAAACAATTAAAGAGGTTAAATAAATTGCCCAACATCACATAGCAACCAAATATCAGATACAAAGTTCACATGCTGCCTTAAACACTTCACAGAATTTTTCCTATCAGTTCAGCTTTTATTATGTTAAAATTAAGGTCCGTAAGACATTAAAGCAGAGATGTGTTGTATATAGCTGGATATTAGTCTGGAGCTGCAGAGTAAGGCCCAGACTGGTGATCCAGACCGGGGTTTATCAGACTGTAATTGGTAGTTAAACATGGGGAATCATACCATGTCACCAGAGAAAAGTGAAAAAATAATATTGTGTTCATGAATAAATTTTTCAGTACAACAAAATGGTTCGTTTCTGTTTCAGATCACTATCATCAATGAAGGGATACGGTGAGCAGTCTATCTTCAATAATGTTCTCTGTATAAAATCTACCTATGGAACCAAACATCTGTTTCTATGAAAACAGCTCTCAAGTTTGTCATCAAAATTACTCAATTCCTTCATTCTGTTTCTTTTATTTGAGGGTAGTGAATCTAGTAGGAAAGAGATAATGTACACCTTAGACACAAGAGTATTGTATCTCAAAAGTGTAAATAAATATTACACTTTTAGAGCATTATTTGAGAATTGCAAAATAAAGATATCAAAAAATCAAAGGAGTAGTCACATTTTATATATATAATATATACACATACATACACACATATATAAAACACACGCATTACTAGAACACTTAGTGACATCTTTCAGGTTACTATATATATTGATATAACTAACTTTTGTATTCTTGTGTAATATTTTGTATTACCATAATCAATCTTTCCCTACTGAGAAAAAGTTATAATTTCTACATCTTAGCTGCAAGAGACAATGTGACACAATTTTTATATGTGTTTATTTGGGAAGTCACTATACATTGTGATGCTATTTACTCTGTTAAATAATTTCTTCAAAGTGGGATCCTGGGTCAAATATTATGTTGAATATCGACTTAAATGAAATTGCCAGATTATAAAATGTAACTATTCAGCCTTTAACCAATAATTTTTTAGAGTATTGACATATTTGTTTCTTTCTTTTTTAAAAAAGATTTTATTTACTCACTTGAGAGAGAGAGAGAGAGACAGAGAGAGCACAAGCAGGGGGAGAGGCAAAGGGAGAGGGAGAAACAGACTCCCCGCTGAGCTGGGAGCCCCATGTGGGGCTCAATCCCAGAACCTGGAGATCACGACCTGAGCCGAAGGCAGATGCTTCTTAAGCATCTGAGTCACCCAGGGGCCCCTGTTTCCTTTTTTTTTTTAAGATTTATTCATTTATTTGAGAGAGAGAGTGTGTGTGTGTGTGTGTGAGTGTGTGCATAAGTAGGAACGGGGCAGAGGGAAAGAGAGAGAGAGCGGAAGCCAACTCTCCACTGAGCAGGGACCCTGATGACACAGGGCTGGATCCCAGGGCCCTGAGATCATGACCTGAGCTGAGATCATGACCTGAGCTGAAACCAAGAATCAGATGCTTTACCGACTGAGCTACCCAGACACCCCTGGCATATTTGCTTCTTTTCCAACACTTCCTTTGAACCCTGTATTTGCCAATCTAATGAACAGATGAATATGACATCATTATTTGGTTACATTATTATTTTAGTTTCTTTTTCATAAGAACCAAAGTATATACTAATTGACCATTTCAAGGTTTTTGTATATGTATTACTTGTATGTGCCCTTTTATCTATAGAAAATTGAGGGTGCCTGGGTGGCTCAGTCAATTGTCTGCCTTCAGCTCAGGTCATGATCCCAGGGTCCTGGGATCCAGCCCCACATTGGGCTCCCTGCTCAGCAGTGAGCCTGCTTCTCCCTCTCCTTCTTCCCCTCTGCTCCTGCTCTCTCTCTCACTCGCACTCGCTCAATAAATAAATTCTTAAAAGAAAAAAAGAAAGAAAAAGAAAATTGAATGATGTTGTCTTTCTTTTAAAAAAAATAACTTGTAATGTTTTTCTCATAACTGGTATGGTAAAACTAATCTTTCATGTATGTTGTGAATATTCTCACAATTATCTGTCTTTTGATTTTATGATTATATTTCTCTGTAGCTATGTATCCATGTGAAATTTATATTTACTTGCTGTGCAAATTATTGCTGAATGGGTATTTTCTTATAAATAAACTTATATCAGTACTTTATTAAATAATTATTTTTGTTCTAAATTTCTCTAGAAATTTATTTTTAGTAACTATGATATATTTTAAAACTTCATATATAATAATAATGCAATCCCTCCTAACCCTTTGCTATTTTCAGACTTCCTTCTGAAATGTTTCTTCCCAATGAATATTAAATTATTTTATAGAATTTTTGTTATTTTTTAAATTTGATGTTAATGAAAATAGTAAATGTACAGAATTTACATTTTCAATGCAACATAACATTTTGTAATATTATGTCCATTACACCATTTTTATACTTTAATAAAACCTTCCAGATTTTTTCTTATGATTTAACTTTTCTCTCTAAATTATCTTTTCACTTCCATTTCTATCTTGAACTAATTATTACTAACTTTTTACTTTATACATACTAAACTGATTAACTGAGTAATCCTGTCTTGGTTTTCCTCAAGTCTCTCAGGCTTCCAACCTAAGCAAACGTACCCTTAAAAACATAAATATTTTCATTTATTTCAAATATTTATATTTATTACTCAATTTTCTTATCTTATTTCATTAATTAGTGCTTCTGAAATGGGGCTCAATGATAGTAGTGATAATGTACATCCAAATTTAGTGAAAACAGCTTTATTATTTCACTCTTCAATGCAGTTTCCTGGTTGAAATAGTTTTTAACACATTAGTTTCAATTTATGCCTATTTTACATAACAGTTTATTTGGAATCTTTGCTAAATACTGTTAAATGTTATTTAGGTCTTTATTGTTGGTTTTATGAATTATATTGATGGCTTTTACGGTCTTAAATGTCTTTCCATTTTCCAAGAAAATCCTAATTAGTCGGTATAATAATCTTTTCATGAACTACTATATTCAACTATTATCTAATTAAAATTCTAGCACTTACATTCGTAATATTATTTAACCATGATGGGTTTTTTAAAAGATTTATTTATTTATCTGAGAGAGAGAGAGAGCATGAGCAGGAGGGGCAGAGGGAGAGGGAGAAAGATCTCAAGCAGACTCCATGCTGAGTGCAGAGCCCGATGTGGGGCCCGATCTCATGATCCTGAGATCGGGACCTGAGCAGAAACCAAGAGTACAACACCTAACTGACTGTGCCACCCAGGTGCCCCTCATATTTTTCCAAGTTTTATATAAGGACATGACAACTTCATGAAACAAATTCATTTTTTTTGTTTTTTTTTTTAAGATGTTATTTATTTATTTGACAGAGAGATAGAGAGAAAGCACAAGTAGGCAGAGAGGCAGGCAGAGGGAGAGGGAGAGGCAGGCTCCCCACTGAGCAGGAAGCCTGATGTGGGGCTCGATCCCAGGACCATGGGATCATGACCTGAGCTGAAGGCAGCCACTTAACTGACTGAGCCAGCCAGGCACCCCGACAAATTCATTTTTCCATAATTTTATATTATCTGGGATAGTTTTAATAAAGGAATTCTCTGCTTTCTAAAAGTTAGATACTATTTTGTGATAAAACTATGGGAACATGGCAGGTTTTTTTGTTTTTTTTTTTTAAATTGTAGGTCTTCAGTTATTTTTCTCAATTCCTCTATGGTTATATGGTTCCTTGAGTCAATTATATTAGTTTATATATTTCCAGAAAACTATCCCTTTACTCTAGATATTAAAACTAATACTAGGAAGTTGTACATACATCTTTAGTCATGTCTATGTTTATGGTTACATCTCTTCCATCAATCTTAAGTGTTGTAATATTTTTAAATTTATTTCTTCTTTCATTAATCAGACTCACCAATTTTTTTTTTCCATTTTAGGAATCTATCTTGATTTTATCTTTCTTTCCTATTGTTTTCTGTTTTATAATTTCAGCTTTAGCTTATGCATTCCTTCCTTCTATCTTATTTGTTTCACTGTTTTTATTGTATCCTCTTTAGTTAATTGCACTCTTAGATAATATCATTTCTTTGTTAATTATAAGAGTACTTAAGACCCTCTTGGTCCTCTAAGTACAGCTTTAATTGTGTCCCACTAATTCCTCTTCTTTACCTCTAAATAATTTTTAGATTTTTTTTTCTTTTACTTTGTCTTTGATCCAGAGGTTATTTATATTTTTTCCAAGCTACAAGTGTTTATGATTTTTATCATGAGAAACCAAGAAATTGAGTTATTTGTTCATTTATTCAAAAGTACTATTCAATAAAAACAATTCAGACTAATCATTATGAAATGCTACTATAGTAATCTTTTCTTTTTGGCCCATTATATGCTATTTAAAACAAACAAACAAACAAACAAACAAAAACAACTTCCTTGACCATGAGAAGAATGGACAGTCTCTCTCTGAAAGACACAAATTTCTATATGTTTCTTTTGTTGTTACTGTTGTTGTTTGTGCATTACCATTTTCCCAATGACTAGAAAATGATCTGCATACTCTCGGTGCACAATAAATATTTTTGAAGATATTAATATGTGTATTCTTAACCTTGATTGTGGTAATCAAGTTCTTAACCACCCTTATGCTTTGTCTATTGGCCTAGCAAACTCTGAAACATAGGTAGTAAAATTACTTAATGTAATCTTTTAATTATCAATTTTTCCTTGTAATTATGATTTTTGTTTCAGAAATATGTTATCTACATACATTTAGTGCATAGATATATCTCATGTAAGGTTTTAAATTTTTTATTAAAAATAATCCCTTTTGGGGCGCTTGGGTGGTTCAGTTGGTTAAGCAACTGCCTTCGGCTCAGGTCATGATCCTGGAGTCCCGGGATCGAGTCCCACATCAGGCTTCCTGCTCAGCAAGGAGTCTGCTTCTCCCTCTGACCCTCCTCTCTCTCATGCTCTCTGTCTCTCATTCTCTCTCTCTCAAAATAAAAATAAAATCTTTAAAAAAAAAATAAAAATAATCCCTTTTTATTCTGTTAAATCTTTTGCTATTGAGTTACACTTGAATAATAATATTGCCACTTCTGCTGTCTTATTTTACATATATCAGATACAGCTTTTACTGCCTTTTATTTTAATCTTCCCTTCGCCAATTTGTTTTAGATGTACCTGTAAATACATTATAGCTGTATTTTTGTTTTTGACTCTGCTACCACCATATTGCTGCCTTTCTACAGGGGAATTCAGTCCACTGGCAATTATTCTCAAGTTTCATTTTTTTTTTTCATTTCTCCTTTCTTGTATTTAATTTTCTATGTATTTGTATTTATTTCTCCTTTACTCCATTCTTACTTTTCTGAACTCATCAAAATTCTTGTTCCCTTGCATTCCCTACCTCATTGCCAGAAGTCATAGTTTAACTCACATGTTTTTGATTTTATATTAATATTGAATAACCATTATGCCTAGTCACTGAAATATCTCAGGTCACCTCTTGTGTAGTATCCAGGGAATAAAGCCTACCATGTTCTTTTTTTCCAGACATCTATGGAGAACTCTTAGGTATACTTTTAAGTTCCACCAACAGTTTTTGCTTTGACCAGGAAAACAATCATTTGTGACAAAGAGAGAGGAGGACATGGATATACATGCAGCTGTTTTTACTCTTAATATCTTGTTCTTAAAATATCTTGTTTTTTTTTAAAATAATAATTTAAACTAAGAATTTGTTTTACTTCAAATTTGTTTCAAATATTTTATAAAGCAAATGCTTCACCATAAAATATGTTGTAGCACACGGAGTAGTGTGATTCATTCAAGGACGAAAAAATCATCTGTTTATTTATTTATTCCACATTTGAGGACTAATATCCATACTAAAAACAAAAAACACAAAATTAAAAAAAAAGTTTGTCATTGTTTCCTACTTAGAAAAACAGCACAGAATTACTCATGAACCAAATTTCAGTACATTAAAAAGGGCAGTTTGTCAAAGAAGATTTATATGCATTACAGAAGATCTGAGAATGAAGAATTTACTGCTAGTAGACTGTACACAAGTGACAGTAGAATAGCTGAATGAGATGTTTCTGTGCTGAGGCTCTGGGGTAAAGTATCCAGGTTTCACAAAATACTATGGATCTAAAAGAAGATGGGGTTTGAGTTTACGATGAAAAGTAGAGAAAAGGCTATAGATTACAGTGGAGACAGATCACAAAGGGTCCAGATGCCAGGCACAGGACTCCTAAAGAAATTTCAACAAATGGGCTGCCATTGATACTGATTTCCTCTATCTTTAGAAAAAAAAAAAAAACTCTTTGGATAATTTCTAATCATTTTTTTTCTATATGCAGTCCAATTCTGTACATACAGATTTCGTCTATCCTTAATTTTTTATTATTAACTTTCTTCCTCTTTCTAATCATCCTGTTGATCTCCTTTCTTAGATTTCTTAAATATGCTTACCCATATATACACCAATGTTAGAACTAATGCTATTAAATAATAAATAACGTTCTCTTTGACTTTTTTTAAGAGTTTATTTCTTTGAGAAAGAGAGTGCGTGCACACACAAGTTGGGAGGAGGGGAGAGGGAGAGGGACAAGTAGACTCCCTGCTGAGCAGAGATCCTGCCATGGGAGTTGATCCCGGGACCCTGAGATCATGACCTGAGCTGAAGTCAGATGCTTAATCGACTGACTGAGCCACCCAGGTGCCCCTCTCTTTGACATTCGTAGTCCATTTTTACCTTCACGTTTACAAAGATTTCCAATGTCAAGCTACTAAATACAATGGTACAGAGAGTCAATCATGAAACAAGACTACCTGCCTTCTCCTTTCACTTTTACAATAACCTATAACAATTCAGAAAGCCATTTAATTATTTTATGTACTTGTTTCCTCACTTAAGAATGGCAACATTAACACTTGCTAAATAAAATGAAATTAATGACTATGCTTTGGAAAATATAACTTGTTGGCTAAAGTGATGTAAATTTTATTCTTTTCTTAGAAACCACTGAAATAGTAAATTTCCAAATTTTTCAACAGATCCTTTCCAAACCGAGTTTGAAGACAGCGTCTATTCTCTCTTCTCACCAACTGCTCCTTCAATAGTTCTTTCAGCTGTTCCTATTTCAAGTACTAATGCTGCCAATTTTGTTTTCCTTCTAATAATCCTACATCCTATTAATCATATCAATGTGCCATCAATATTTTCTAGTCTTCACACATTATCATAAGATGGGTTATTTTTTCCACCTGTTTCTCTGCATTGCCAACATAGTATCTCTCTCAGTCCAAAAGATCACACCTGTGCAATTTGGAAAGCATCCAATAAACTCCATAGAATTTTAAATTATATTACCTCTAATTTAGCTCCTTTTGATATAGTCTCAGTGGAATCAAGTATTCTATTCCATTGAGTCTTCACTCAATTTTTACATTTAATACCTAACATTTTTCTTTCCGTGGCTTAATCAATTCTGCAAGATATACTGTTCTTTTAAAAATAATGCATATTTTTTGAACTAATGAGTTTTCCATCTCAATTCACATTTTTGCCATTTTAAGGCAACAGGAGACACATTATTCCAAATTCAAACAAATCGGATAGGCTCACTAATCATTATGCATATATATATACATATATATGTGTGTGTGTGTATATATACACACACACAGTCTTACTTATATAGTAGGCTTTTTAACTATGAGAAATTAAGTAAGACATATTGAAAAAAAACATGTTTCAAAACTGATTTATTCCTTCTTTAAAAATGTACTTATTAATTATAAGTTTAATTTAAATACAGTGAAAAGATGTTGCTAAACATGGCACATTAATATGATATAATTTATCTCCCCCAAATCTATTATTTCTTTCCTGAACTATCAAATCTTAACTGATAGAATGATATAAATTAAGATTTTAAAGCATAAAATGTTTAACTGGAAAATACCCAAGAGATAATTTATTTTAATCACTTTATTCTATAAATGATGAGAATCGTGCACAGATGGACTTATGTGCTATCCAATATCACATTTCTGGTCATTTTTTGTAGTTTCTAGAGTTTTAGACTGGTGCTCTTTTAAATATAGGCCTTTCCATCCTTTTCCTCTAAACTTTCCAGGGAATATAAACATATTCATAGTTTTGTTAATCATAAATGCATTGATTGCATTGGAAAACTGATCAACATCTGCTAACTCCAATCTGTCTTTTTCATATGTCTTTTACTAAGTGTTTTTTCCTTTCAACACACTTCAAATACTTTGGAAAACTGGAACTCCAATGAAAAACAGAAAAATAAAACATGTTTTTAAATAACCCATTGACCATATTCATATTAATAAGACAGAAAATTGAGAGATCTGAGATTGAGTATTAATATAACCTAGTTTTGATTCATGTATATCTTTCAGGAAATTCTATGGACAAAGTCTCCTTGCTGTTTTATTACTAATTTTATTATAGTAATAAGCTAGTATATTCATTCCTAGTCATTCCTTTTCAAATATGACCCATTTTCAGTACAATATTCAGTAGAGGAAATTATGTCCTCTACAGAAATCAGTTCTCATTCTTTGACTCCTGTCCCCAATGTAGCAGAGCCCATGATATATTATACACCTGGAGCTCTGAGATTCTCACAATTATATAGGACTGTTTTCTACTGTCATGACTTCTGAAAGTGAGTATGTGTTGTGTTTGTTGTTGGAGGAGGGTAGTAAGGGGAAAGGGAGCAGGACAGAGTGGAGGGCACTTGACGGTTGCTTGGCACAAAGAGGAAAAGGTGTAAATGCTATGTCATGGGCAGGAGCTAAGGTATGTGGGTGGTGCTTCTGTGAGGACTCCAGCTCTGTGTTTCCCTCCTCTCTGAGAATGCATTACTCTGGACATTTTTTTTTAGATAAGTTTACCAAGAGCAGGTATGTTAGGCCATGACAGATTTTGCTAGTTCATGGTGAATTGTAGGTAAAAAGGGGAAAAATATGGAGTTTCTTATGAAGCAAAGTATATTTAAGGAAATGTGACTTTTCTGATAAATCATCCTTACTATCTTTATGGTGCTAAAATGTCACTTTTCAAATGTCTTTTCCCAGGAAACTATAGCTGGTTGCCTGACATCACTCACTAGAGTTTTAAATTTCACAAATGACGATTATAACAAATCTTAATCAGTTATTCTAGGTGATTTTAAAACTGTAGAAAGGGGGGGGAATCAGAGGGGGAGGCGAACCATGAGAGACTATGGACTCTGGAACACAAACGGAGGGTTCTAGAGGGGAGGGGGGTGGGAGGATGGGTTAGCCTGGTGATGGGTATTGAGGAGGGCACGTACTGCATGGGGCACTGGGTGTTATACACAAACAATGAATCATGGAACACTACATCAAAAACTAATGATGTAATGTATGATGACTAACATAACATAAAATTAAAATAATTAAAAAAAACTGTATCTCTGAATAATAATAATAATGTGACTAACAGGTTTTGTAGAGGTTCTGTGTAAATATTTTGTGAAGGGCCCATGGCTATATAAATAATTTGAATAACCCAGATCAGTGTGCATGTAGTGTTTCAATAGCCCAATTTCAAGTGACACCATAAAAAAAGTTCTCTGTTTGCAAGGCTGCCTTCTAGGAACCAGAGCCCAAATATAGGGCTCAAAAATGAACCCACAGACATGAGTCCTGGAAATTCTTGGGACATTTATGGTACAATGCTATCACTTGTGGTGGTTTGAATGTTTGAATGTTTGTATCCCCCTAAAACATGTATGTTGAAATCCTAAAACCAAAGACGATGGTATTAGTGGATGAAGACTTCGGGGGTGATTGGGTCATGAGGGTGAAGCCCTCTTTAATGCTTTTATAGAGGCTCCAGAAAGATTCCTAAGTCTCTTCTGCCATGTGAGGATACAAGAGAAATCTGCAACCACAACCCACAGGGGATTGAGTCTGGGGGCTCAGGACAACCTTCCTGAGTACTGTTGGCTGGTCCTAGGCAAAAATTTCAAGGTAGGTACTCCAAAGTACAGAGGCTTGATCTAAGAGGATAGGTGCAGTAATTACTATTATGATCTCCATTTTCCAGATAAGATACCATCTCTCAGAGGGTGTCCACCAGCCAAGTAAAGAATTCACTGTCTAGCAAATAGCACTTTCTAGTGGTTAGCAGCTAATTATACCCACATAACACTTTTCTTCTTGGCTAACTGAACTCTAAAAAGATAACCAATTTCTTTTAATACTTCCAACAGTTTTCAATCATCGATTAATTCTCTTCTTTTGAAATAATTAAGCACAAGATCTCCTCATTTGCTGCCTAAACTTTTGAAAGAGAAAAATACTGGAAGGTGAATACTGCCTATTCTCTTTTAAGTAAGAAAACTTAAAAAAGTAAGATTTCCAGGACATGTCAGTTTTTGGGTTTTTTTTTAAAGATTTTATTTATTTATTTGACAGAGAGAGACACAGAGAGAGAGGGAACACAAGCAGGGGGAATGGGAGAGGGAGAGGGAGAAGCAGGCTCCCGGCAGAGCAGAAAGCCCGATGCGGGGCTCGATCCCAGGACCCTGGGATCATGACCTGAGCCGAAGGCAGACGCTTAACGACTGAGCCACCCAGGCGCCCCCAGGACATGTCAGTTTAAAGCCTACTCTCCTGCTCCTCATAACTTTTATGTATTTATACTTTTTCCCATTTTATAATCAGTATTAGTTAAAAGTCATCCATATTCATATTAGAGATGATCCGTACTATAAATCAAAATATTATTCAGCAGTTTCTCCATGCTATTATTCTAATGCATAGTTTTCAACTCTATTTCTAATTTCTGGTTTTTGGATTCACTTTAGACAATTATTTTAAGAAACTACACCTTCTCGTATTTTCCATAAAACCTACAGCACATAATGCTCAAAGATGCCAAAAACATATTTAAAACCAAGTGCTTTTCTTAATTAAATTCAGTCAGTCACCTTGATACAATTTTCATATATATCATTCTATATTATTCCTCCAGTTTCTCAGAAATAAAAATATGACAAAGGTTTGATAGAGGTCACATTTTCAAGGATTTTTCCCTCACACACAAAGTGTTGATAACTGAATTTGCATGTGATTAATCTTACTGAATAAAAAAAATTGAAGAAAAAATTTTAACTGTGAGAAAAAAATTGTTACCTATTGTTAACTACAGACATTTTATCTGTCTCCTAGTGAAATTTGCATGCTAAGAAACAGGGTGAGTTCATTTTATCTTCCATAGCTTACATTTTACTGAAAACTTCTTTTTTTTTTTTTTTAAGATTTTATTCATTTATTTGACACAGAGAGAGAGAGAACAAGTAGGCAGAGAGGCAGGCAGAGGGAGAGGGAGAAGCAGGCTTCCCGCTGAGCAGGGAGCCCGATGCGGGACTCGATCCCGGGATCCCGGGATCATGACCTGAGCCGAAGGCAGCGGCTTAACCCACTGAGCCACCCAGGCGCTCCTTTACTGAAAACTTCTTTAGAATATCTCTATAAAATATTATCAGGACAACCCAGTGAGGGCTTTTGTTCATCCTTTTTTTTTTTCAATTATGCCTGATCACCAGTTGAGCTGAGATGTTCCAACCAATCAATTTTAAACACCTCCTTTAAGTAGTTTATAGTAATCAAGTTTTTGTTTTGTTTTAACTGCTGAATTATGGTCATTTTAGATTGGCTTTAATGGAAAATGAGTAAATAATGTGTAAAACGGTACCTATCTGTAGTGAGTAGAATGGAGTCCTGAGAATGATATGCTTATATAAAAAACACTCATAAGTATTTAAATATTAACAACACTGAGACAAGTTTTTATTGTATCTTTTGCATATTTATTAGTTATAATATGGATTTAATGACCACTATTAGGGCTTATCTATCCACAGTTTCCTGTCCTGTCCCCCACGGTTTGGGGGAGAATCATCTAGACTAAACTAATATCCTGATGGCCTCCCAGACTTTAAAACTCTCCTTATTTGCAATTCTGTTACTCACAATCCTCCATATTACACTGTTAAAACACTATGTTCTTCATCATGCTATCTTTTTTGAAACGTTTCACTGACTCTCCATTTTCCATAACACAGAAGTCCCCATATTGTACCCCTCTAACTCTAATTTATGTTTCCAGTACCAACCCTATACTCCATATAAGAATGCAGGAGGGCATACCGGTCCTCTGCTGTCTCCTGGGCATGCCTGCCTCTCTTTTACAGTCATAGAAACATATTTACTGCATTCCTAGCCAACCGAATCATGACCATCATTTAAGACCAAATTCCACTTTTCCTAATGAAATACGATGCCTTTTTACTGAGCAGCGATCTGTGGTTTAACAAAGTGTTTTCACACACAATCTCAATTAATACATTTTATTTGAGCTGATACAGATAGGCAGATGAGGATTCTGTGGCTCAAAAAGACCTCTCCTAACCATCTGAATTCTTGTTGCTCTCTCCTTTCTCTAACGATATCTATAATGTTTACTGGTGCAACCATTTGGCAACAGTTGTATTCACTCTTCATATATGTAAGTTTCTTTTCTTCGTATTCATTCATTCATTCATTCATTCATTCAACATGGATTTTTCTGAACTCTTACA
>NC_138382.1:13514961-13601280 GCF_054177405.1 Leptonychotes weddellii
CTTAACCAACTGAGCCACCCAGGCGCCCAGGCTGGTCACATTTTTTAAAGAAAAATGATGCAAACGTAGACCCTGAACTTCTGACACTTGGCCTTAACTATCTTACATGTGGTTTGCTCTATTAACTCTAGTTTTCTAAGTGTACAGTAAACACAAAAAACAAAACACAAACATCAAACTCTTTCAGGACTTATCACCACGAGTGATTAGCCATAGGGTGCGATTACCGTTCACACCGAAGGCAATTTTTTTTGGCTCTAAAATAATTATGCTGAATATTCAGCATCTTTCGGGAAGGCTAATTGAGGGAAAATGAAATAGTAAGCTTCTGTGCTGTGCCAGTTGCAATTAGGAAGATGTGAGACTGTGGTCGTTAGCGTCTCACTGAACATCAGTAGAACGAGTCTTTGTGTGAGTGTGTCTGTGCTATTTAAACACCTTGACTCCAGATACAAAGTAAGCTGAAATTTAGCTTTGGGGTGCACTTTTATCTGTAGGGTGCTCAAAGCTTATAAACAGCAATGCACATTTCCCAAATATAGAACAAAAGGATGCCTCTGAGTGAGCTACTCATAAGAGATCAACAACTGCGGAAACAGAAAAATGTAAATCCCGTCATCTGCTCAAGTGTGAAGCACAGGCCCCCGTCAATGTGTGTCATCGGCCCTGTATTTGAAGAGGAAGTCTGGGACCATGCTCTTTCCTCCATGCAGGAGGTTGCTGAAAGAACCAACGCACGACCCCGGACCTCTCCACAGAGTACACAAGAGGCTTGTTCTTTGGTTAGTGCTTGGTCCCACCACTTGCAAGGCTTTTGTGGCTTTTAACTTTGTTTGCCACAGAAAAAGCCTGACCTCTTTTCCCACGCTGAGTTCACTTATCTTTGCTGCAAAGCAGAAAGGACTGGGATATACCACTGCTGCCGCTTCCCGAAGCTCTGGCGGGAAAACCTTAGGTGACACATTCTGCCGCAACGTTTCCCCTCTCCGTGGCTTCTTTCAAGGTCCGGGGCTGCGGGTTTTCAGGAACCCTATTATGTAAGTAACATAATTTGCCATGTTAAACATTTGGTTCATTTTGTGATAGTTCCTCAGAGGCAAATAGGAGAAGGGAAGTAGGTTCAAAAAGCTTGCCATTTCTAAGTGTAAAAGAGGGACTGCATGGATTTCAATTTGAATGGACCTCGGGCTCAAAACAGAGGTCCCTCTTGATGTAAAAGACTGTGAAATTCTTGTTCTACTTTTAGGATCTCTGATCCATTAGGGACTTCTTTTCCTAAGTGCCTCGGGTAATCTAGTTAAGTCTAGGAAGGCCTAGTATCATACATTTCTTCAATTATTATTTTAAAAAAAGGAAGAAATATCACTTTACCAACTCAGCTCCCCTTAGCGCTGAAGTTCTGCATGAAGTAGGATGTTTTCCTGCCCCATGTAAGTGAAAAGAACCATCTTTCAAAACTACTGGTGTTCTAGATTCTTTTTATAAAAGGGTAATCTTCGTTATTCTGGGCAGCAGACCCAGTGAATCTCTAGTTATATAAGTGGAATTATTAGAGATACATGTATATTGAGAAAGTGGGTTTGATACTGAATTTCCCTTGCCTTTCTTTTATTTAGCATGTAATCTTATTTACCCCTCTGTATTAATGTTAGCAATAGGATTAGAACTGAAAATTCTACTTCTGCTTCCGCTACTGAAAACTCCCGTTCTTAATTCTTGATTAGAAAATCATTATTTCAGCAATTAAGGATAACCATATTTTCAATAAAAAACAATCTGTTATCAAAAAGCCTTATTCTTTAAATCCTTACAGATGCATTTGAGTCCTTTTCTACTGGTGAGAATATGTACTACATGGAAATTTGTAAGATTTACCAGCCAATGGGTCCTGAGGAAGTCACTTCACCCTCTGATCTTGTGCTTCCTCTGTTTTAAGATGTGAAATTTGCCATGCCAATAGATAGAGTTGCTATGAGAATCAAAGAAATGAGGGCAAGTGCACAGGAGTTTTCAAAATTTAATAAAGTACTGTACAAATGTGGGGTGTACAGCAGGAAGAAAATGGGTGTTTTTTGATGATATCAAATATAGATTTTTCCAAAGATTAACTTATAGTTTAAAGGGTAATACTTAATTCTCATTTAGAGGTCATTTCTTAGATGTCACTCTTCAATATGGTGTGTTCCTCTAAGTGTCTCTCTTGACCTGTTCTAGAACACATATAACCACAAACAAGTAAATTATTTCCCTAAGCAACAGATTGCATTAATGAGGGGAAGGAGAGCCAGAGAAGAAGAGCAGTAGACAAAGTAAACGGACTTACTAGATGCATTCATTCACTAACCAGACTTAGACAATGTATAGGTTCAATGGCAAGAATAAATGCAGCCTTTTGATACAGGCAGACAAGACCTGTGATTCAAGTCCTAACTCTGCTGCATACTGTGTGAGATTCATATGGGCCAAATCACTTGAACCAGTGCTTCCTAAAGGGTGGTCCCAGACTAGCAACATCAACATCACCGGGGAACATGGTAGAAATGCAAAATCTCCAACGGCACCTCAGATCTACCAAAATCTTTGGGAGTGGATCCCAGAAATCCGTGCTTTAACCAGCATTCCAAGTTTGAAAACCACTAACTTGAGCTGATAGGTTTCTTTGTCTATAATAATAGAAATAACAACACCTTTCTCATAAGTACAAATATAATGATTATAATGATTAGAGACAAGTTATACACAGTCTACTGCATGTTAATTGCTCAGTGAATAGAGTCAATAACATTATCCTTCCAGACTCATCTCAGATGCCACCCAGCCCACGTCACCTCTCTACATTTATGAAAAGTAAGTAATCTCAATTCTGACTTTAGGCTATACTATCATCATTATATTATATTATGTTATTATTATTATATCGTATGTTACTGGCTAATTCTTTCTCTGGTATTATAGGTTTCTTGGGTTCCAAAAGAGGACCTCTTGGCGTAACACATAGCACAATCGCTTGATTCCCCATCTAATTAAATAGGACTAATAACTGTATGTATTCTATGAGATTACTGTGAAGTATTAAAATATATTAAATATAAGGCAATTGACACAATGCCTGATACTCAATAAATGTTGGCGATTATTACAACAATTTTTTAAACTATTTTAGAAATAGGTACCCCCATAAATATTTTCGGAGTGACTGCAATTGCTGAATTTCTCTGGAAATGGGATATCTAAAGTTCTTTTTGACTAAATGGTTTTAGGAGATGAGGAAAAGTTACTAAGTATCAGTCTTTGTTTGAACTGTATTTACTTATGAAAAGTAAAAGATTTTTCTAGTAGTCACTGATCACCTCATGATGAGCTGTTTTATTTTTGTAATTCCTAGCATTTCTCCTAAGCAAACAAAAGTGGTTAAGCCCATAATAATTGGTGTAGTACTTCTAACTCCCAGGCCTTAAGAGAAAATGCACCAATGAGCTTCAAGCTGCTGCTTCTGACAAGTGTGGCCTAGACAGCCCTGAGGAGCAACCTTGGAATGATGGTTGCTTTTGCGTCACCTTAACTGGCCATGTGCTGCCCAGGCTAAACAGTATTTCTCAGTGTGTCTGTGAGGGTGTTTCAGGATGAGATCAGCATTTGAATTTGTGAACTCAGTAAACTGCCTTCCCAGATGTTGGTAAACACTATCAAATCCCTGAGGGCCTGAAAAGAAGAAAAAGTGGAAGAAGATGGAATTCATTCCTTTTTCTTCCTACCTACCTACTTCATTGGTCTTCTCCTGCTTTTGGACTAGGATTTACACCACTGGCTTCCCTGGTTCTCAGATCTTCAGACTTGGACTGGAATTCTGTCACCAGCTTTCCTGGGTCTCCAGCTTGCAGATGGCAGATCATGGGGCTTCTCAGCCTCTATAATTGAAGAAGCCAATTCATTAGAGCAGTGCATGCGCGCGCTCTCTCTCTCCTCACATATATGTATATGGGCATATGTATCTCTATCTATCTATTAATCTATATCTATACCTATACGTACATCTATATCTATCAAAATCTATCTATATATCCCATTGGTCTGTTTCTCTGGAAACCTAACTACTAATAAATACTCCTGGATTCTGCCTACGAGAGCAGTGGACAAGGAAAGACCATTGCTAGAAGACAGAGCCCTCAAACGGGGCAGGGCAGTGTGGATCTTGCTTATTCAGTTAACATTTTGAGACCCAAACATCCTCCATAGCTTTCCAGAGGGTCAGTAGCTTTAGATAGGGCATCATACATCTTAGCCATAGTCCAGGAGGAGCCGAAGGTATAGGCCAAGGCTTCTTTCTTAATCCACTGCATTTAATAAATAGGTGGCTCTCCTCCAAACCACACACCTTTTTTAAGAGCCTGGTGTTAAATGTCCAATTAATTTTAACCATGTGGTTAGTCTATTAGTTTTCTATTGCTTTCCCAGAGTTACAAAGGTGAGCACATAGAGAAATCCTATTGGATCCTTTTCAATTTTATTGGAATGTGTACAAAGGAAGACATTTTTGTCTGATCTTTTTCCAGAGATAGTCATATCAAATAGCCAGTCAGCAAATAATCAAATAAAATGTGGCTTCACATGGAGGATTAGTAGTCACTACTCTTTTTCCCACAGTACGCATCAAGAGACTATTCTTCCAATAAAGGGCACAGCCACCTTTGTCCACTTTATGCAGGAAAAGAGGTATTAATCCATGAGTGCCGATCATTCCCCAAAGAAGGGTAAATTATTATAAGGTGCTATGTTGACAATGTCATGAACCATTTGGGAATTTTCCAAAAGATTTCCCATAATATCACCAATCAAAAATGTGAATCTTACTTAATAAATCAGAATTTGTTGGTGGCTGTTTTTCACTGAGACAGCAAAGGAAAACATTGTCTCTGCCTTTTAAGGGATTTAGCTTTTGATTTTCATGCCTCATTCTGCCTGGACTATGAGGAAAATGGTTGACTATCTGACATGTGGATAGGTGGTATGGTTTTTGGCTAAAATTGAAGACAACCTTAATTATCATGACTCCCCCTCTAGATTTTTAGATCAGATCTGGAAGCATTGAAAAGTGTCACTTAAGTACTTATAAAATCTCTGCCATACTCTGAAAGGAAATGACAGTTAAACTATACTTAAGGATATGCCAGAAACTGAGAGAGAACTCCTTAAATTATAGCTGGTCTTCTTTTACTTATGTTCTTTATTTATTAATTTACTTATTTTATTTTGATATCCATTTACATATATGTATTTCATCTTCCATACAAACTTCAAGGAGTCAGCATTTTTTTTTGTTTATTTGTAATGTCTTAACTTATTGATCTTCACTACTAACTACCTGACAGCTTCTTCTACCTGATAGCCTCTATTTAAGGAAAAAAAAAATTATTATTAGCTAAGTACGATCTCTAACTCTCAAAAGAGTAAAAAAAGAATATAATTTTTAGGTCTTATTTTGTTCCTTACTTTTAAACTGCTAGACAACCAATTATTTGACAAGTTATAATGTGATATGGAGTGGATTATGTGCATTTTGTCTGATTTCTTTGCCCACTTTACAATGAGCCTGTTAATAACTCATGAAGTTAAAAAAAAAAGTGGGGGGGGAATAAAAGAAAAAAAGTCTTCATTTTACTGAAGTAATAATTTGATCAGGAAGTGCATATACCATGCAGTGACTTTTGATGAAAGGGCCTTACTGAACTACAGCTGGTGTTTATTGAAGGCCCATGTTCTTGGCACTGCAGTTGGGACTTTCATATGTCTTTTAATTTGTTCTCACCATAACTCTTCAGAATCAGTATTATTTGCCCATTTCACATTGAGGCTCAAGGAAGTTAAATAAAAAAAAAAAAATCTTACCCACATAGTAAGTGGCAGAGCTATAGCTTAAGTAACATTTATTTTTCTTTCTGAAAAGTCAACATGTTTTCCCTTTACATATATTCTGTCTCGTAACTATATCATAGACTCTACAAGAAATTTGTTTCTATACTCTTCCACATACCTAGTTGATGGGTTAGGTCAGAACTTTTTGGTTTGAGGTTGTTGTTTGTGTGTATGTGTTCAATTTGTTAGCATGTTCTTTAGTGTTTAGTATAGATTTTTACTCAATGAGGCAAATTCATCTCAAGCCATTCATTCATTTAGCCCTGGATAAGATATTCCTCGTTATAAACTGTTCTTTTACTATATCCCACTCTTCAGTGTACTCTGGGCATGAGATTATTTGGCTTTTTGTCCTGTTGACCACTTTGTTAAATCATCTTATGGCCCTATTAATGGTGGTTTAATAACACTTACCATGCGCTGCTGGCCCAAAGGGCACTGACGAGAGAAATCAGTCATAATAAGGGGCTATAGATCAGATAGACTGTGCTTTAATGCTATTGAGAAATTACTCAAACAAGATTATTATGTGTGATTACCAAAAACTCAGGGAGCTAAAATGTTGTCTTCGAGAACACAGACACTGGATGTCTAGTCATGGGCAGAGTCATCAATAAATTGTACTCTCTTCAGAAGCCAAGAAAACTGAGGAAACTATCTGAAGGAATTGGGTTTAAGCGTGCTCTTTGAAGCTGACAGGAAATGGTGTTCAGTGCGTGCCAAGGTTAAAATGCTTTTTACTCAAGGCTAAATTGGATGTGGTCACAGTTGGAAGAGACCATTTACTATCATTTATGCACATTTCAGATCTTTCCAGTGACACATGGGTAACTATTATTTGGGAGATCAAAAAGGATTAAGTGGGAAAAGATGAAAAGATGAGTAATACAAACAGGCTACAGAATGTAACTTTTTCATTTTTATTATTACTTGTGAAATTGTAAAATGACTAAAACAGTCATGTGCTAGTAGTTTCATTTTTTTAATTTATAAATTTCTAAGTTAATAATATATATATTAAACATATGTTCAAGATGTTCCTTTTCTTTTTTTATAAAAAAGATTTTATTTATTTATTTATTTATTTATTTATTTGAGAGAGCGAGAGAGGGAGAGCACGTGCACACGGGGGGTGGGAGAGGGAGAATCAGATTCCCTACTGAGCAGGGAGCCCGACATGGGCTTGATCCCAGGACCCTGAGATCATGACCTGAGTCGAAGGCAGATGCTTAATGACTGAGCCACCCAGGCACCCCAAAATATTCCTTTTCTTGAATTCATTTAAGGCAGAGACAAAAATTGAGAAAAGGGAGAATATTTGGAAAAAAATTTTTAGGGGACCTATAATGTAAAGAAGGGAAAACCTAGGTTTAAAAGAGGCAAATGATTTCTGCAAGAACACAGCTGGTAGGAAGCCAGATCCTCTATTCATTTACCGGTCCTATACCTCCATGAATTCAACCATTATGGCCCCCATACAGTAATGAGATTATTGACCTATGCCATACATTGGGTTCCAGAAACATTTACAAAAAGCACTTTATTAGCATGAGATTTAGTACATCCAGTAAAAACACCAACTATTGTTCATAATTTTGAACATGTAACCAACAACATCAATGAAGTTACTAGGTATAATACACTGAGGAGGACACAGAAGGACATAAAAAAGAATGACACAGTTTCCTCTAAAAAATGAAGGAGACAGAGTTATACAAAAATAAGAGAACTGGGCGCCTGGGTGGCTCAGTTGGTTAAGCGACTGCCTTCGGCTCAGGTCATGATCCTGGACTCCCTGGATCGAGTCCCGCATCGGGCTCCCTGCTCGGCGGGGAGTCTGCTTCTCCCTCTGACCCTCCCCCCTCTCATGTGCTTGCTCTCTCTCAAATAAAAAAAAAATAATAAAAAAAAATAAGAGAACTGACTGAAGTGTGTGCATATTGGCAAATCAACAAAACTGTCATAAGCAATTCTGTGTGTGTGAATGTATCCCTTTAAACATACTTTTCACAAAAATTATGAGATTTGATCCTTACCACCATCTCATGAAAAATTTAGTAGTGTTATCTGTATTTAATGATTGACTGAAAATGTTGTAGTTTTTTAAATTATATTTACCAAAATGAAATAATGCATTTGACCTTTATGTGAAATTTACAGATTAACAACTATTTTCACAAATATATTTTCATTTAATTTACCAGTAGGAACCCACTTAGTAAGAACCCTATCTATTATTATCCTCACTTAACAGATATGTTGAGAGTGTGTGCATTTTGCTTAAGTTCTCATAGTTAACAGGTTAGAGTATACAGACTAACACCTAGAACTTTAGACATTAAATCATACAATGTCCCTTTGACATTATGCTTTTGTGGATGGGCAGAATAGAAAGAAAACTCTTTTAAAAGAGTAACTAGAAAAGCTTTAAGAATACAGGCTGAAAATAGTTATTAAATTGTATTCACATCATTTGCCTTTATATCTATGTCTGTTTGTATTGATCTGTAAAACTCCTTAAGGGTCCATGTCTTTTCTTGTTCCCAATTATTTGTAATCATTACTGAAATTTGGTTAGACAAAATGTTGAATATATTTAAAACACAATCTGGCATAGTTCCTGGAACTTGACAGGTATATACAAATATTTACTGAAAAAAGAAATTACTTAAGAAATAGAGCCTTATCAATATTGGAATAAACCCATGCCATGTGTCTCGATATGGGGCATGGGAGAAGGACACATCACTTCTGTGGTATTCCTGCCAAAACTGCATTACACAAATACAATCATGAGGAGACATCAGGCAAATCCAAATTGAGGAATACTCTGCAAAACAAATGGCTTTTCTTCTTCAAAATGTCAAAGTCCAAAAAGAAAGAAAAGCTGAGGAACTGATCCAGATTAAAGGAGACTAAATAGATATGAGAACTAGGGTTAGCCTGGGTGGCTCAGTCAGTTAAGCGTCCGCCTTCAGCTCAGGTCCTGATCCCAGGGTTCTGGGATCGAGTCCCGCATTGGGCCAGGGGACCTGCTTCTCCCTTTGCCTCTGCTTCTCTCTCTCTGTCTCTCATGAATAAAATAAAAATAAAATCTTTGAAAAAATAGATATGAGAACTAAATATTGCACATAATCTTCAACTTGATCCTAGACCTAAAACACATAGCTATAAAGCATCATTAGGATAATTTTTAATTTAAATATGGACTATGGACTAGATAACCATACTGAATATCCTGATTTTGTTAACTGAACTGTAGTTATGTGAGAGAATATTTTCTCAAACTATTTTTCTTTGGAACTTCACTTAGAATTATTTAGGGCTAAAGGAGCATGGTGTCTCCAACTTACTTTCAAATGGTTCAGAAAAAGAAAATATGTGTGTGTGTGTGTGTGTGTATAACAATTGGTGAATCTGGGTAAAAAGCATAGTGGAGTTCCTTTTACTACTTACTATTCTTACAAGTTATCTGCAAATTTGAAATTCTATTAAAATTAAAAAATCACCCAAAAAATAATTTGAATCTCTAAAATGAGTCTTTTTCCTCACACCATATCCTTCAAGCCACTATAAAGGAATTCAAATCAGTTTGGCCTTCTTGTTCATATTCCCCTAAAAACTTGGAGATAAACTAATAAACTAACAATAATTAATAAATAATGAACTAGGTTTAAAATTTCATTCGATTGAAATATTAAATGATCAGATTATGACTACAAAAAAATTGTCAGATGTTGTTTTCCTCATCAAATGTCAATGTCATCATTCACATTCTTGATTTTTTTAAGTACATGAGCTTTGTTTCTATTAACAATACCTGGTGCTTTCATTTCAGGTACTCATTGCTGATCTTAATACAGGAATGTGTAGAATATAATCCATTAAAAATGAGACCGGAGCATTTAGAGTTTGAGAGAAATAGCTAAACCATCTCACACGCTGGATATGCCAGATTATTAAAGCTTTACATACATTTCAACCTACATCATCAAAAAATAACAAACATAATCTCCTTTCAGAGCTACATTCAACTAAACTATGTTTTATTTATTCTTGATTACATTTATTAAACAAATGTTTATTGTTTGCCCATTCTACTAAAAGCTGAGAACACAATGAGGCCAACAAGCGAGTCCCAGTCTTTAAAGATATAAAAGAATAGTAGTAAGTAAAATACAGCTAATAGAAAATTAGGCTCTATGGCATAGAGTAATGCTACAGTTGAAGAAAATTCAAGATACAATGGGAGCCCATGAAAGTCACAACAAACAAGCCAGGGTTATAAGGTAAGTAAATAAAACTGAGAACCTAAAACCTAGGAGGAGTTAATGAACTGGCCAGAGAGAAAAATTTATCAGGCTGAGAAATAAAGTGGAAATCCAATAGATTGCAAAAGAATTTGGGCAATTTCTGCGAACTTCAAATATGACTGTTCACAAAAGTAAAGTCACAAAGACCCATGTGTGCTGGATTGAGGAGCTTGGATCTAGAGGTCAATGAGGAGATGCTAAGAGTTTTAAGAACAGACGGGCAGGATCAGATGTGCCTTTTGGAAAACTTCACTGAATATTAGTCATTCTGAACCTTTGTTTTGAGAGGCCTATTATAAATACAAGGCCACAATCTCTTGGGAAACTTGTGATCCTAGATATTATTGAGAATTCAGAATCTGTTGGACTTCTAGAAAAGTAGTAAGGTAACCGCACTGGATATCGCATAACACCCCCACAGAGATCTGAAACAAACATCCCTCAATCAAATACATGAAAATACCCCCACCAAAATGTATACATTTTCACTTTAAATCAGACTAATCAGTTCAGATGAGGTTTGTCACTAAATTAATTAAAATGAAATGTCTGGTTGTGGATGCATTTCAACCTCAGAATTGAGAGTGAGGAATGGTGGGCATATATCAAAAATGTTAGAGACACATATGAAGGCAGGTGAAGTTTGAAAGCTGAAACAAGCAACTGAGTAGCAATTATGATGCTAACAGAAGAGTAACAGAAGAGTGGTGTTCTGGTGTCTAGTAAAACCGCCTCACGCTGAATTTGACCCACTGACTGCCCTTCATGTCTGTGTCACCGTTGAATAAACTTTGTTCTCCAACTTCACTGAGGGCAAAGTGTTTCCGTGTTTTAGTACACACCAGATTTTTCTCTGATATAAATTCTGCATTCTATTATGACTTGGAGCAAGTTGAGCCCCACAGTTTTAATGTGATCCATGCTGCTCTGTATTCTCTCAAACTATTTTAATAGTTTATTGACAAAATGCTAGTTAAAATATATCATTAAAATCTGGCAACATAGCCTATGGATAGTTTGAATTATACTCTATGCTAGTAGAAAATAGATTGTCAGAAGGAGCAAGATTTCAGCCAAGAAAGCTAGTAAGTACCAACCATTCAGTTAATCTTGGAAATAGATGATGGTAGCCCTAACCGGGATAACTGTGACTGTGTCCTTTGACCTTGAAACACAGATGATTTTTGTCCCACTATAGGGCAGGAAAAAAAAATGAACATATTATTGATGGGAAAGAAAGACTACTAATTTATGATTGGAGCTATTTTAGAATGTTTTTTGCAGGGAGGAACTTTTGTCCTGAATATTAAAGAATTCATAGTCTACGAGTGGAAAGGATAAAGTGGATAGTGAAGTCTGAGAGAGAAGAACAAAAGCCTTAAGATATGTCTAGACGAAGTTTGCATGATAAGGTGGGGATGGAATTTTCATGAACATTGTCACAATAAGAAATGTTGTTTTACTCTGCAGGTAACATGGGCTGCCGGCCTGGCTACAGTAGATCAAAACCAAGGAGGTAAATTTCAACAACCCTTATATTCTGAATAAGAGCAAGAATAAAACAAAATATATTGTTAAAAAATGTCAGCCCCAAATATGCCGGTTCTCTACAAACCGATTTGTATATGCACACACATACAGTGTTTGTGTACATGTTTATGCATGTGTGTTTGTGTATGTACTCTGCAACCTCATGTTCTAGAATTTAAGAATTCAACTTGAAGGCATTTCATGCACAGCAACTCAACCATGGAGCCTTTAGCATGACTACCCTTCAACAATGAAAGTTTAGCCATCTTTTCCTGAAATAAACGCAGTGAGGTGATGCATTCCTTGGCTCATGGGGTGAGAAGGTCTCTCTTGAGGCCCTCTGCTGCATTGCCCTGCCTTCTTACTAATGAATGCTTCCCCTATTTGTAAACTTCTTTAGGCAAAACAATTTCCTTTCAAGGTGCTTTATAATGTCATTAGATTTCCCATTTGTGTTCAAATGGCACCACAGTCATGAGCAGGAGATGTTAGCATTGGTTTTCTCTGAAATGAGGGACCAAAAGAAAAACACCTTTCCACCGAACATTGGACTTCCTTCTCCTTATAGCTCTGCTTCCTAAATGAGAGTATGCGGGGCATTCATTATTTTTTCCTACCTGACATTTTTTTCATGGGCAAGAAGGAGAGTGTGATGACATTAGTAGGCTACTGGGGTGCCCAACTTTAACCACTGGTGTCAGAGCCACTGTGACATGATGGATGCTAGAATCCAAAGATGCAGGTTTGAACACTGATCATTGGTATTGATATTTTGATACAATAACATTTTTTTTCCTCTTAGAGGTAGAATTCACTAGAATCTAAAAGACACATGTGTTGCTCCATGAAGAATAACACTAAGGTCATGCTTCTAAAATATGTAAACTTCCCACCGTTTCATGAGCCATGAACAAATACCTTCTACTATGGCAACAGTCTACTCCACAATGAAGCTATCCAGAACAACATTCTCAATGTTTCAAGCATCCTGGCATATATGACTTAGTTTCTCTCAGCTTGGTATTTTGTTTTATTTATTTGTTTGATTGTTCATTGTGAATCAACAGGCAAATAAAATATGACCTAATCTTCCAGCCTCAACCCTGTGAATGCTAATGCCCTCATGGATTCTGACTCTACCATGTTTCAGCACTGATCCTTCTCAAAGGATTATTGCAATGAGCTTAGGATTTAGGGTGCAAATCTTGTACCCTATGATTAGCAACCTCTAGAATTCAACAAGGGAGGTAAAATATGTAAATATAGATAGATAGATAGATAGATAGATAGATAGATAGATAGACATATAGATGATAGATAGACAGATAATACCATTACTAAAGAGTTCCCAGAAAAAAAAAAAAAAAAGAGCTCCCAGGGTCTTAGTTAGTCTGAAAATACATTACATATAATTTTGCCAAATGCTGATTAGCCAAGTAGTAAAATAAACACTTGGCTGAAGCAAAGACCAAAGCCAAATCACAGTATTTTGACGATAAAGATCTCATTCATACACATAAAAGATTTTTTTTCATTATCAAACACTGGTTTCACCATCATCATCACTACTCTTTATTTAAGAAATAGCTTCCAAGTCAGAGATATAGCCAATGATATAGCTCTACAAGGGATACAGCCACAGAAAAATATTTACATCAAGATGCACTTTCAGTTTCTCCATGTAAAGCAGTCTCTGTCTTAAGGCTGTGCCAACGTGACTGACCCATGAATGTTCCCTGTAGAACAGTGTGTTGATCATAGTAAGAATTCACTCTGAAACTGGTTAGGTGAAGTGTTCAGAAGCTAACCACTGCCTCCTACCTCAGGCAACAAGAGGCTTTGTGTAAATGGACCTTAGCCCAAGTGAGG
Organism: Leptonychotes weddellii; assembly: GCF_054177405.1. Classification (NCBI taxonomy): domain Eukaryota; kingdom Metazoa; phylum Chordata; class Mammalia; order Carnivora; family Phocidae; genus Leptonychotes; species Leptonychotes weddellii. Next base: position 13,528,587 of record NC_138382.1, read on the forward strand.
CTCCTGCAGCTGCTGTTCATGGGGATGAGGTGGGAGGGGAGTGTTGTTTTCCTGTTATGTTCTTCCAAGCTGCTTAAAAATAAAAGTGAAGTAAGTAATTTGTCTGCTTTTCTGAAGAATTAATATTTCATGTCTGAAGAGGTCAAATCCATCTGAAAGAGCTGTAAGCATTCGAACCCAAAATAAATTCATAGATAATTAGTTTGAAACTCAGGAAACTGGGTCCCTATCTTCCCATTCTTCTTTGAAGTAGCTAAAATCCTCATGTCCCCTGCTCCAGGCGGAATGTTCAACACAGTGAGGGATCAGGACTAGCTGCATTTATTTTCCTACAGCATCTGAACTCACTGATACTCAACAGTGTCTGTGGTTTCCCATGCCTGACTTAAGAAAGTATGTTTCTTTTGAGAGTCTTGATCGCTGTTACTTTTTGAAAGACATTATATTAACTAATTCCTTGGCATTACATAATATTTTAGCTACAATATTGACAGGGGTGAATGAGGGGGGTTTCTTAAAAGGAAGAAGAATAAAAATAGCTCTGGGCCATCATATTTATTTTCTTCTCCTGATTTCTTTTTTAAACAGAATTAGGACTATTCTATTTCTTAAAAAAATACCCTATGAGAAACAAAATTAAAGGTACAGATGTATATTATAGAAAGCCACATGCCTGATGAAAATGTCTTGAAGAACTGTGGTCTCAATAATGAAACACCGAATAGCCTCCACCATTCCCCCATCTTGGTAACACTCTCGGTGGCTCTGTTCCCACTGGGCTTTACCAGCTCCAGGAGTGTGTGTCATTCAGCAAATGACATAAGTCGAAGTCTGCATTTGCAGAGAGTAGCTAGAAGTGTACTTATACATCCGCCATGCCCTGAATATGATGGTGGGGGAAACTGAGAGGATGAGCACATGCCAAGTCAGTTTCTTGACATAGGACAAGGAAATGCTTTCCATTTAGGAAAAGATAGTAAGTTGAGGGGATGCAGGTGAAACTCTATGACTAGCTGGAGGTTTGTGGTGACGGAGATTAATTCTAGTCCATGGTCATTCCAGGTGTAAAGTAGAGGCTTAGGCATGCTTAACTTACAGTATTTCTGGGCCCATTATTCTCTTCACGCAAGAACTCATAAATATTATCTTCATATTATATGATATTAAAATTATTTTCTAGTCGGGGGACACTGATCTCCTTCATATAATTGCTGATATAATGAGTAATACAAGTAAAATAACATGATTTCCTGGTTCATTTTAATCATTATATCAAATTTATTAGTATCTACTATGTCCTCACTACTTTCTTTTAAGTTTTTATTTAAATTCTCATTAGTTACCATACAATGTAATATTAATTTCAGGTATACAGTCTAGTGATTCAACACTTCCATACAACACCCAGTGCTCATCACAAGTGCACTCTTTTATCCCCATCACCTATTTAACCCATTCTCCCACCCTCCTCCCCTCTAGTAACTATCAGTGCTCTCTAGAGTTTTCTGTTTTTTGGTTTGCCTCTCTCTTTTTTCCCCCCTGTGATCATTTGTTTTGTTTCTTAAATTCCACATATGCGTGAAATCCTATGGTATTTGTCTTTCTCTGACTGATTTATTTCACCTAGCAAAATACTCTCTAGCTCCATCCACGTTCTTGCAAATGGCAAGATTTCATTCTTTTTTTATGGCTGAGTAATATTCCACTGTGTGTGTATGTACACAAATATTTACATCAAGATGCACTTTCAGTTTCTCCATGTAAAGCAGTCTCTGTCTTAAGGCTTTGCCAATGTGACAGATATTTGCACACACACACACACACACACACACACACACACACCACATCTTCTTTCTCCATTCTCTGTCCCCACTACTTATAAATTGGGTGTCTATCTTCCTGGGTAAACTTTGTAGGATATAAATTTTATCCAGATTGATAAAGTTATATTTTACTTTTGCTGAATTATTTAAACTTGGGAACTTCTAAAATTGGTTCTTAAACATTCTCTAAACACACAGACCAATGGAACAGAATAGAGCACACAGAAATAAACCCATGCACATACGACCAGTTAATTTACAACAAAGAAGACAAGAATCTACAATGGGGAAAGGATAGCCTATTCAATAAATGGTGCTGGGAAGAATGGACAGCTACATACAAAAGAATGGAACTGGATCCCTAACACCATAAACAAAATCAACTCAAAATGGGTTAAAGATGTGAATGTAGAACCTGACACCATAAAACTCATAGAAGAATATGGAGTCAGTTTCTTGACATAGGTCTGGGCAATATTTTTTTGGATTTGACACCCAAAGCAAAGGAAGCAAAAGCAAAAAATATAAAAGAGAGACTACATCAAACTAAAAAGCTTCTACATAGCAAAAGAAACCATCAACAAAATGAAAAGGCAACCAATGAAATGGGAACAAATATTTGCAAATCACAGATTCAATAAGGGGTCAATATCTAAAATGCAGAAGTAAACACAAATAACACAATAGCAAAAAAATATATATATATATATATCAACATCAGTATATCAATACCAAATATGTATCAACTAAAAAATGGGGAAAGGACTTGAATAAACATTTTTCCAAAGAAGACATTAAATGGATAACAAATACATGAATAGATGCTCAATATCACTAATCATCAGGAAAATGCAAATCAAAATTACGATGAAATATCACCTCATACCTATTAGGCTGTCTATTATCAAACAGAAAAGAGATAACACTGTTGTCAAAGATGTGGAGTAAGGGAACCCTTGTACACTGCTGGGGGTGGTAGGGAATATAAACAGGTACAACCACTATGCAAAGAAGTATGGGGGTTCCTTAAAATACTAAAAATAGAATTATTATGTGAGCCAGCAATTCCACTTCTGGGTATGGAAACAGGATATCAAGGAGGTATGTGCATTCCCATGTTCACTGTAGCATTATTCATAACAGCTAGTATGGAAACAACTTCAGTGTCGGTAGATGAATGAATGGATAGAAAAATTAAATATATATATATAATTATATATATGTTATACATATAATTATATATATCATATAGAAATTATCTATAGAAAATTATAGAAATTATCTATATATCATATAGAAAATGAAGTATTATTCAGCCTTAAAAGAAAAGGACATCCTGTCATTTATGACAACATGGATGAATAATTTATGCTAAGTGAAATAAACCAGACAGAAAGGCAAATACTGCATGGTATCACTTACATGTGGAATCAAAAAAAAAAGAAGTATAGACAGAGTAGAAAAGTGGTTGCCAGGGACTAGGGGGCAGGAAAAATAGGAAGAGGTTGGTAAAAAGGTCCAAATTTTTAGTTGCAAGATGAGTCAAGTCTTAGGATCTAATGTATAACATGGTGACTATAGCTGATAACACTTTATCGTAAAATTGAAATTTGCTAAGAGCTTAGAACTTGAATGTCCTCATCCAAAAAAAATTAAAAAGGTAAATAATGTGAGGTGATAAATGTGTTAATTATCTCACTGAGGGGAATCCTTTCATTTATGTGTATGTTTATCAAATCATTACACTGAGTGTACAACATGATGATTTGATAAACATGTAATTGGTAACAATACTGTACCTATTGATAAAGGGACACAAATTGAAAATAGCTCTTTTTAGAGTTATCCCTTGGAGAATGAGTGCTAACTGTCTGTAATATAAAGAAGGACTAAAGTATACATTTGCATTTTGTGTTATGAGGACATAATTTTGCAGAAAATTAAAGTTCTCTGGAATAATATATTGATAATGCAAAACTTTACTCTTAACCTATACTGTAACTCTAAAAAAAATTAGGAGAGGGTTTTTATATATTACTTACCATTAAAGTTCAAGGAGGGATTAATTAATTTTTTCAAGAATAATAGATAGTCTTTCACATATAGTTCCAGAAAAATAAAACTTCCAGATCCTAGAAATCTATAAAATTCCACAGACGATATTTGCTGTTTCTTAGTGGTGCATGTCTACATTTCTTATTAACAAAAGGTCAAGGAAATTTTTTTTGTTTTAAATGCTAGGTAATACATTTCTTTTCATAGTTTGAAAAGAACTTTTCAATAAGATATTTATATCTGTCAAACCCAGGAACACATCTTTATATTGCCTTTTTCCTAAACCTTCTTTGATTACTGTATTATTGCTTTCCTTTTGCTACTCCCTTTCTTTTCTTTTTTTTTTTTTACTTTTACTTTTCTTTTTCTTTATTTCTCCATTAATGTTGCCATCTCTTTGTTCTCACTTAATGTTGGCATCTATCTATTTTAGCTGTCTCTATTTTCTAAAACCTCATCCTTTTACCTTAATCTGTATCTTTTGTTGGGAGCATTCCTTAACCTTACCTTTTTGTAAAAGAACCAAGTGAAAATGATGAGGGATGAAAAGAAATTTTAAGTTCACTAAGTAATCCTGCAGTTTCTGATGGTGCAGAATATATGCATTCTACAACCAGCTTTGCTTCAACAATTTTTGCATTTTGATTATGAACTTGGAAATGAATGAAAAGTTTCAGAAAATCTGTAATTAGGGAGCAAAAAAGTCAGCTGCCTAAACCAGAATTCTTTGAATCTAATATTTAAGTTGTTTTGAACCCCACATTTAAATATTTTTGACAGCCACTTTATTTATTCATTTTGCTAAAATCGTGAGTTAAACCCACAAGTGAAAAAGCAAAGAATCATCTTACTAATTTTACCAACTTTCCATAAAATCTCTTGCCAATTTAGGGTTTCTGCTTCTCCTCACTAGCTTTCAGTATGCTTCAGTACCATGTAGTTAATCATTCATTACTGAGCAATAATTTTGCATTAAAATTTGATCAGAACACTTTAAAATTTTTATATGGTTATGGTAAGACTCCAAGATGAATTTTAAAGGGAAAAATGGGTTTTTGATGCCCTTTAGCTCTCTAAACACAGTACAATTTATAAATACTCTATAATTAGGAAGGACCAATTCAAATAATACCACACAGTAAAACATACCATGTTTACACACCATTTTCAAAAACTTTAAGAACATTTTTTAAATATTCATTGATAGGGAAAGTATTGCAAGATGAAAGTGTCAAATGCTTCAATATATTTTGAGTAAAGCTGGATACCATGTAGATTCCTTTCAGTAGCAACAGGAAAGGTAAACAAAATGAATACCTACTTTTATTGCTAAAATTCATTTTAAAGAATAAGGCAGATGTAAAATAGTAAAATAGATGTTATCCACACAGTACAGTAGCACATTTATTATCACCTATAAATACTTTTATGCCCATATGTATATTATTTGAATAGAAAGTGTCTGGTTCCAAATTTACATATAAAATTCTCGGTGTGCAAATATACTACTGAAATTGAGAAAGTATATAAAATGTATAAAGACCAAAATTTGCAACTTAATATTATTTTTTTTAAAGATTTTATTTATTTTTGAGAGAGAGAGAGCATGAGCAGGGGAGGGCCAGAGGCAGAGGGAGTAGGAGAAGGAGACTCCCCACTGAGCAGGGAGCCTGACAACGGGCTCAATCCCAGGACCCCCGGATCGTGACCTGAGCCAATGGCAGACCCTTAACCAACTGAACCACCCAGGCGACCCACAACCTAATGTTACTGTATCCGTTTTGTATTTCACTGTTTTATTCTCTAGTATTAAAATCAATGTGCTATTTTGAGATTCTAGATATTATCAGCATACAGAGTATTAGAAATTATTGCCATCCACAATTTCAATGTGGCCATATCAACTTTCACTCATGATCCCAAAATCTGAAACATAATGCCCACACAATTAATAAATGTAGATATATAGTCTATTACTTACTGAAGTGAAGAAAAATAGAGCTACAAAGTTCAAAACACATACTTCAGGAAGGACACAGAGCTATGTTTTCTTAAACAAATCCTTATCTTTAATGTACATTTTTAGACCCCATATTTTAAAAAAGCATAAGTAACAAAATTAACCATATAATTTTTGCATCAATTTTATACTATTTTTCTTCAGTTGATACTATTATAAATCTGAATCCTAGAAAAAAAGTAACTTCCCTACAAACACATATACCCTATATTTAACTAATTTGAGGTTTTAAATTAAAATATCCTTTGATAAAAACTCAAAAGGGTTGTTTTCAATACTATTAATATATTTTTGGAAAATATATTGACAATCTCTGTCTTGACAATCTACATTCATTCAAGGACATACATGGTTCATCTACTGGCACCTAATTGTCCGTCATCATGACAGCTCTCCAGCAATGTGGTCTTATAATCCAAGATGAAACTGCAGTTAGCTTACTGCTCCTGAGAAAAAAAAAATTTGTAAATAATTCCACCATCTATCTTACTCATCTGCTACCATTCACTTGGATAAGACTCTTGGACTTTGAGAATATCCTAGAATGAATCGTTGAAAACACCTCACAACAAAAACAAATGCCCCAATGTGAGGCCTTGAAAAATGACCTTCATCTTAATACAAAGTTAGTGTGCATTCATTTTCACACTTTTTTAAAAAATCTAAAAATAAGCAAAAACAAAACAGGGTGGAAGTTCTAAAAATGATGGTATAAAGATTTTGAGTGATTCTTCCCACAGAATATAATTATTAAAACTAAACAAAGATACTAAAAAGAACTATTTGGAGGCAATGGGAAACACCAAAGCCAAATACCAAAGTATTTCTCAACATTCTAGATATCATACTGCATATCGCCATGCTTATTAAATTACCCATTTCCCAAACTAATCCTTTAACTCCATTCACTGATTTAATGAATGTTTATTAAGCATCTACTACGTACCAGGTTTTGTTTTGGCGGGGGACAGTGCTGAACAAATCAGACACAAATTCCTACTGTGAGAATAAGAGCCCTATATACTTCATTTACCAATGTAAATCCCCATTTGCTAGCATGGTAACCAGAATACATCAGGAATTCAATAAACATCTACTTGATTAAATGACTCTAAGTGTTCCAAGTGTTCAGTCAGCGTATGGAATGTCAAGTTTGACCTCTTCGTCATCACATGTTGCCTTGAGGTTAAATCATAAAAATAAAATAAAATATATAAAATCTAATAGCATTCTGTGATGGTATCTAACATATGAACTGCCTTCTATGTTGAAGAATAAAAAGAATAAAATAAAATTCACTAAGACCAGAGAGTGTACTGTCTGCAGGGCAGTGTACCTTGGTGCTGGATAGCTGACATAACTTAGAGGTAGAAAATAGATCACCAAAAATTGCCTCGTAAGATTTATAATGTGGGGACGCCTGGGTGGCTCAGTCGGTTAAGCGTCTGCCTTCGGCTCAGGTCATGATCCCGGGGTCCTGGGATCGAGCCCCGCATCGGGCTCCCTGCTCTGCGGGGTGCCTCCTTCTCCCTCTGCCTCTGCCTCTCTCTCTCTCTCTCTGTCTCTCATGAATAAATAAATAAAAATAAAAAAATTAAAAAAAAAGATTTATAATGTGTTTCTAAAATCCCAAACCTCCAGCCTTGTTCACTTTTGTTTATTTCTGTTTCATTCCATTTTCTAGATTCTTCCCCATAAAAACGTGTATGGGCATTTACAGTATTTTTCTGCTACATGATCTCTACCTGCAATAGTCTTTGTTACGGCTTTATATTTAGTCTTGGTGGGTATTGTTCATGTATCTGTCACATTCTTTATGTAACCTATAATTTACAGGTAGACAATGTTCACATAAATGACTAAGGTCAAATTATGGATTACCATTTTTTTAAGTCTTTACTTGAGCCAAATTTGGTAACTATTTTCTTTTTAAAGGGTCTGAAGTCCACTCATCCAGTAACATACGATTTGCTGAGCCCTGCTTAGGCCCGGTGAAGTTTATTTTGCCTGCCACCCTTTGGGTAAAAATAAGGATGCATTCACTTCATTCTCACTTGTTTCTAGACCTGTCCTGGAAACAAACAACTTGAAAAAAAAATAAAATCATGATTTGCCTAGATAAAAGCTTTTTTCTTTATTCACATGTATAGTGTTTCCTTTCTTTCTTCAACGTGGTGTGTGGTTATATGTTTGCCATAATTAGGGCAGATATTTTCTATCCTTTTGTTGTCTTATGCTCTATCTTGAAAACTATGCCCTGTGCTATTTTTCACCACCCCTGAGCAAAATTCCTTAAAAATCTTGCAACTAGTATTTGTGAAATCAGTGGCCTCTAGTTTCTAATATCCTCTCTCTTCACTTTTAAAACATGTCATTGTTAAACTTCTCTGTTCCATGGTGGTGATCATTTCACCTTTCTCACTCATGCATTTGAAAACAACTGTCAGAGGATGCTGAGGTCAGACCTCAGAAGTCTTGGAAAATGCAGCCGTATAGTTATTAGTCCCAAAGCACTGTCCTTCTGCAGTGACCAGACCAAAGAGATAGCAGATCATTCTTTGAACTTTGATGTCTGTCCTTAAATCACTCATTTTTAAATTTCTTGAAAATACATATATCTTTCTTTCTTTTAAGATAGTCTTGCAAACAATGTATATTTTTATCTACAGTTTCCCCTTCTGAACCATCTTAAATCTTTTGTTTATCTTCTAAGTCTCTATCCAGTACTTATTCCTCTGAAAAACTGAATTCCATTAGCAAGCTGGATTCATTCGTGACATTACCCTTCTATTTTCATCCTTATACTTTCTAAATTAAATTAAGTTGTCTATTATTTCCCTTTATCTTATTTTTATTTTACCTAAGCACTCGGTTAACGCTTTTGTCACTGGGAATGTTTAATTTGGTCTTTAAATCCTACAAATTTACTTCTCCTCTCAAGAGCTTTCTTTACATTATTATTAATGATGCCCCACTCTCTGTCATCTTGGAAAGGTGCAAGTTCCCACATTCTTGATCATCCCTAGTACAGATTCCATTTATTTCTATCCTAACAGGAATTCACTCATACTCCATACACAGCTGTCAAATTACCCATGTTGGGGGTGATTCTTTTCATCTAACATCATAGAATCATCAGAAGAAGACTTAAAAGTGATCTTTATTTACACCTATTTTTTTCAGTTTTGCTACAGTATTTCTATCCCTTTTTGTTAAATACTTGAAACTGTTAGCATATGCATTTAAATAAGTGATTTTGCATCTCCATTTCTATATGCCAATTAAATATTTGGTTTCAGAGATAAGTTTTAGTTATAATTTTCATCTACTTGCATGTTTCCATGAATGCTGAAATCCCTTTTCAATATAATCTCTCATGTTACGTGTAAAGTATTCCCATGAATTAAAATGGCTTTATTTTTTACATTCCTCTTTGGGATTTTTTGAGACTGTTATACATTTCATTTTTAAAACTTTCTGAAGTCTTATGTATGATCTCATGCATTCCAACATACTGTGAATGTTTCACAAATTAATCTTACATATATTAACATAAATATCATCCTTGCATGGCTCTTGCCCCCCGTTAACTGATGCAAAATCCCCTAATCCTAGTCCTAAAACTTGCAGCAAATGTTTCTATAATATATAAAACCAGTCAATTTTTTTTTAAGATTGTATTTATTTATTTGACAGAGATAGACACAGCGAGAGAGGGAACACAAGCAGGGGGTGTGGAGGAGGGGGGAGGAGGCTTCCCACTGAGCAGGGAGCCTGATGCGGGACTCAATCCCAGGACCCCAGGATCATGACCTGAGCCGAAGGCAGACGCTTAACAAATGAGCCACCCAGGCATCCCCAAGTCAATTTTTTAATGCTAAAATATATCTAACTTCATGTTTCAGAATGTGCCAAAAGTGAAACCTCCTTTACTACACTGTCTTAAAAAGTTTTCAACTTTTTAATCCCAAAATTTGTGTGATTTTAATTATATCATCAGTGCTTTCCTAAATAACTTCTTTCCCTTTTCTTCTCATATAAGGTATGATGTTGATTTCAGTTTCTCCCTTTTACCCTCCTTTTCATATTTGTTTAGAAATTTCAGTCCCATTTTCTCTTGGGAGCTCTATTTCTCTTTTACCTTCTTAAGCAAATTCTTGTTTTCTTTAAGTGTGTTCTGTCTCCTTCCTCTGTGACACCCACCTTTTCCATGCTGCTTCTTGTTTGGTTCCTTGTTCTCTTCCAACCTTTCTTTTCTCTCTCATCCCAAACTCTAGCACTGTCTCTTTGTGAAATATCTTGCTGTATTCTGCTTACAGCCACAGGGATTTTCATAGAATTTCTTTGAACTGAGATTACAAATTCATTTGTACCCTTTCTTGTTTCTTTATTTTTCCCCCTTCTTCCTTCTTTGAGCATCCTTTTTAACACAAGTTCATGGAGAATTTGTATATAGCGCACCCATCTGCACCCAAAGTTTATAGAAAAATTCAATTTAACATGAAAACAAATGTATCTTAGTCTCATCAGGCTAACTCATCAGATTTCGCTTCTGTGCATTTCTTTACAAACTTTGATTCAATATTTTGTATAACATTATTCATAGTGATCATTTTAACTAATATGCTTTTATTTCTGTATGCTGTTTTGGAAAATTTTTCAGTGTGCAGCATTTTATTTACTATGGTAGTCTATCCACTTGTTATGCATTAGTTTACTTAATATGTCTCTTTTTTTTTTCCTAATATGTCTCTTAATAACCACTAACTCTTAGGGGCACCTGGGTGGCTCAGTCAGTCAAGCGTCTGCCTTTGGCTCATGTCATGATCTCAGGGTCCTGGGATCGAGCCCCGTGTTGGGTTCCCCGCTTAGCAGGGAGTCTGCTTGTCCCTCTCCATCTACCCCTCCTTTCCCCTCCCCTTGTGCTCTCTCTCTCTCAAATAAATAAATAAAATCTTAAAAAAAAAAACCTGCTAACATTTATTGATTACAATGTATAGACATTTTTCTATGTACTTTGTATTTATTAACTCATTTAATGCTCATGACAAACCTGTAAGTATTCTCATTATCCCCAATTTAAAAATACAGATTTTCCATCCAACTTGCCTTTTTATTTCCTATGCCTTTGCTTCCTATATCCCTAGTGAACCAATTGCTCCAAACTTAAAATGGGGGTGTCCTCTCAGACTCCTTCATTTCCCACTGCCCCCAGATGCAATCTTCAAACACTGTCATTTCCATCTCTGCAACAGCTCATGCCTGCCCATACATTTCAATCCCACTGATACTAGGCCAGTGTCCGCCACCGGACATGCGCAGATAAGGGACAGGCAATGCATTCTGGCCAGAAGATACAGGCCTCTTATCTCCTCAACCCTCACATCTCAGCTGGAGAGTTATGTCTCCAACGAAGCTTCCTCTGATGCCTCTGGACATGTTTAATGGAACATTTCTCCATGCTGAAACAGTTCAGAGTAACCATCTCTTTTCTCATAAACGTTGCAGTGCATTTTTTTTAGTAAACTCAGTTTTTCCAAGGTCTGTGTCGGAAGACCTACTAGACTATTGCACAAGTCTATGAATACTCTTATCACACTAGACATTGACTTTCTTTCTGGAGCCAATTTATACAAGGAAACAGGATTTTATCTCAAAAATTGCAGTATTGTAGTGACAAGGATAATAACCAACAGCTAAGTCATTCTGAAGTGTGCATTTAAGGCAGGCAGATAGAAGGATTCACTCCTAGCCCATGACCCTCCACACAACAGCCTGGCTGCACCTATGGTTAAATTGTGTGTCTCAGCAAAATATCAAATTTATTCATGCCTTGGGCAACTAAATCCACGAGGAAGCATTAAAATAATAAATCTTAAATTGTGAATAAATGAATAAATACAAAATAAACAAATATTTATTGAATGCCTGTAAGCTTGTAAGTTGTTCAATGAGTCAATGAGTATTTCTTTCTTTTTATGGACTAGATTCTTTAAAAATGAGATATCTTTTTTTTATTTAAATATATTTGGCATATAGCATTATATTTGTTTCAGGTGTACAATGATTCATATTTGTATTTATTGTGAAATGATCACTACAATAAGTCTAGTTAACATCTATCACCATACACGGAAATATCATAATAAAATTTACTAATCTTATTTCTTCACCCAGAACACTGCTCCTGGTGACCCATTATACACATATTATTTCTTTAGTCTTCTAATGGAATGTCTCAGTCCCATCATCCCATCATGATCCCAGTCATAATCTTTTCTGACCATAAATGGGAAAATTCTGGCAGAAATACAAGCTTATTCCCTCTTGCCTCAGGTATCTCTCACGCTAATTAATATCACTCAAAGCCTGATATGTCTGTTCCTAGTTTTGTAAACTCACAACATATTTAGGAATCAGATCATACCAGGATAAAATTCACAGACCACTTAGCCTATAAAATGGAATTATCTCTACGAGTTCTTTGAGGAGTTTTGTGTTTTGTTTTGTCTTCATGCAATCACCAAACAAAGCCAGTGTTTCTGCTGACCTGAAACTCAGCTTAGGATCTCTAGTTCCTGTTATGTGAATAAACTCAAATATATTCCTGTGATTTATCTTCCCACCTGAATCAGGAATCCTACAACATAATATCCCACAACAGGGAAACTGCTTATTCCTGTGAACGAACATCAAATCTTCTTACAAATTCTACTGTTCTTAATTTTTTTTATCTTCTTTTGTTGCTATGAGATATTTAAGTATTAAAAAGAATAAATGTATTTTTCTTAATTATTTCCCCACTTCTTTTCTTACTCCTTCTTTTAATAATCCCATTGTAAAGCCTTTCCTTTTCCTTCTGTCCCCCCTCCTCCTGTTCTTCCATTCCCTCCTTGTTTCCTTCCTCATTCTTCTCCTTTGTCTCCTTCTCTTCCTTATTCTAGTTCCCATTTGCTGCAGATGCCTTGAACTTCAAATGGCTCCTATGACGGAATCCAGGCTCAGTATACCTCAAAAGTTCTTAACAAATTTTCTTTCTCTTCCATGTTCCACATCGCTCTTACTCCCTCTCCTGCTCTTTCTATACCTGTGTGCTGGAAATAACAGCCCTTATCCTGCTGAAGCTGACTATTTCTCACAGTGCTGCACACCTAGCTTCCATGCTGGTCCAGGCCAGGGTCCATCACTCACTGGTGATGCTTACCACACAGCAGTTAAGTACATAAAATCTCTTGTCACCAAGCCCGGGTTCAAATCCAAGCTCTGCTTTTATTGGCAGTGTGAGCTCCCCTTCTCTAACAACACTGATCACATCTGATATATGCATCTGTAGTAATAATTTATTTGTTTGTTCATTTACTCAAATTTAATGGCCTCAAAAAAATTAAAGCACGTGAGGACACAAATAATGTTTGTTACATTGTTTGTCAGTATAGAGCAATACATCTTACAGTATCAGATATATATAATATTAAAAAATTATATATATAAAATACATATTTTTTATGTACAGCATATATATAAAACATACAATATATATTTATATACCATATATATTTGTTTAATATATGAATGAATACATTAAGGATTTTGGCAGGAATCAATGAGCTTTTGCATATAATGATGACGGTAGCTGATGTTTATTGGGTCTTTGTAATGTTCCAGACACTGTTATAAGCAATTTGTACATTATCTCACTTAGTCCTCCCAGTAACTTTATGAGGTAGATATTATGATTTACTCTACTGTAAAGATAAGGGAACCATGGTACCTACATTTTAAATCCACTGTCCAATGTCACACAGACAGCAGGTGACAGAATCAAGAAGCCTGACTGTAGAGATTTGGCTCTTACTCTCTACACTAGACTATCTCCCAACCTTTGAATTTAGTACTCTAGTGCACAAAGTACGGATAAAAAATATTTTCAGAATTATCCTTATTGCAAATAAATTAAGAGTTTTTATATATGTATGTGTATGTATCATAAATCATATATATAATATAAGGATATAGATATAGACATAGAGATGAATAATCTTCTCAAAATATTTTAGGAGATAATGATTAATAGTCATCTATTTATAGTACAAGATCTATTAGTATTTTCCACTATGAGCAAACAAAGAGTGGAAAGAAATATGCTAAGATCAGGTAACTTGTTAAGGCAGAAGGAGATTTCCAACTTAAAAGTGTTTTGTTGTTGTTCTTTTTCACTATCAATAAGTCATCACTACTAATGAAGAGATGTATGTGTGTGTACGTGAGTGTGTATGTGTGTGTACACATATGAGCATGTGTACATGAGTGTGTACATGAGTGTGTGTACATATGAGTATTACACATATAAGCATGTATGTGTGTACATATAAGTGTGTATGTATGTGTATGTGTGTATGTGTGTATACATATGAGTGTGTATGTGTGTGTATACACATACATTCATTGAAGATGAACTAATTATAAGTTGTTTCTACTATAACTCAATGAATGGTGCGAGGAAGTATCATCCAACAGGTTTTTTAAAGATTTATTAATGATTTACTGTACAACTTAAATATATATCCAAGTGGTTTGCCTATTATTACAGAAGCAATAGGAAAATAGTAGTGATTTATCACTATATACATGAAAAGAATTTTAAAGTGAATTTTTTTTGTTGATTGTATGTGCTTGCATTGCATAATTACAGCTACATATGAACACATTTTCCAATGTATAAATACACAGCACCCTCTAACTCCCAAATGGTAGTTAAATTCTTGACATTAAACCTCTCTAAAATGTATTACACTAGGGACAAATTGCTTGTGATGTCACCTTGCCCCAGGAGGCAACATTTCCTTTTCCACAGTTACAATATTTTGTCTTTTAAATGCCTCTTTTCTTTCTGGTTGTGAATGGAGAATTTTAAAATTGTTTCTAATTTTTTATGGTTGAGACTTAGAACTGTATTTTCCACAGCAATAATGTTTAACTTTGAGGCAGAATAACTTTGAGAGCCCTGAATAATTCACTTTGACACTTCTGGCTCTCTAAAAAGTGCCTAAGGCAGGGAGAGGGACCATATTGTCTTATAGGGGATATTGCATTGTTTTCTTTGTCATCACCAGAGATGAACCCCAGAAATCTTAAGGAAGAAGCCTACATCAAAAATTTTGCAAATTAGAATATTCCCCCCACAGATCTCAATGAGATGTGACATAAAAATATCTGGGCACTTGAATGGCAAAAGAAAAAAAAATGATTGTCTCTGTCCTATTACAAGTCACCTTGATTTTTATTTTATTTATTGTCCAGAACCTCATTTCTGAGACTTCATTATGTGTATTTACACCAAGCAGGTGGTTGGGAAGTGCCATCTACCGATTGTTTTACTTTCTAAGTTGGAGTCTCTATAATGTCCTTTCATACATCAAACTATAATTAAAACAAAACACATGGGAAATGAAGCCAAGTATTACTTTAATGGCTTGAACATTTATGGTTAGTGCAATGGATGTTTTCTTTTTTTGTTTTCAGAAGCCCAAATATCGTAAACAGAATCCTGCAGCAAGCCTGTGTTTCAACTATATAACAGAGGCCTGGACTCAGGAATTTTAACAATTTCACTTCAAAGGAAAGCAGACTAGTCAGTGGCTCGATTTTTGTTCTTTTGAAGCAATCAATAATAGACTTGCCAGTTTACAAAACATGCACATATGAGTAGTGTATCAACATTGTTAAATAAAAGGTTACTGCATTAAATAGGATGACCTTGCTACCTTTTAGTTGCAGTCTTAGAGAGCAAACTTGTTTTAATTAGCAGTCAGCAAGCAGACTGTAACTTCACTGAAGGAGCACTGAAGAATCACTGCCTATTAACAACCCAGCGGTAAGCAAGCCAGCACAAATACTTATAACCAAATAGTGTGCATTTCAGGAGTTGAGAGGATTAGCTATTGGGCACACAACACAGTGGAGGAAATTGCTTTATTCCCAGTACTGCTGGGTACCAGGAGGCAATCACTGTGCCTGCAGCCCATTAACAGCGTTCAGAGTGTTGCTTCTCATGGAAGGGGTTATTGGCTAACCACTGGGTGACCAATTAAATGCTATGAATAAGTCCCAAACCCAGCAGCATGGGGCCTGTTTGTGGCACAGTGGTATCATTACTAAAGTGAAAAACTTGATGAGAAAGGAACATATTTAATTATAGAACTATACAAATGGCTAATTAGGACCATAAAGTGAAATGAATGACTTTCCAGTGGATTTTTGAACGTTACTGATAACTGCTCAGCTTCTTTGGAGACCATGAAAGTGATCTACAACTAGAGCTTGCACGTCATGGTAATGGATGGATCTTCATTAGAGGAAGCTTTTTTGACCTGGTTGCTCAGGTAGCATGGGTTCTAAAGACAATCCTTGATTCCTTTCTCTGCAAGGGTTCCTTCACTTTAACCCCCTGGTCTCTCATGAGTTCCGCTTGCTTTCACAATAATTCTTATGGGTTTAAATGCAGAAACATTACCTGCAATAGTCACTCCCTATCAGTTGGAAACTGAATTGCAAAAGGGTGTCACTTTTTGTGGGAAATACTGATCCATGCTTAGTTTAGCTTTTAAACTCTGGGATTAATCTGAAATCTGCTGTTGCACTTTGCTAATCCAAACATCTCAGTTGCTAAAAACATATGGGGCCTTTAAATTGAAAAGGCCGTGTCTAACTAGTGTCAAAGGTCATATTAAATAAGAATACAAAGAAGATGAAGAGTATCAGAAATTGATCAGGAACCATGAAAACAAAAATAAGTATGACTGATTTCCAGTATCAGCTCTTGGAGCAAGCATCTGTTTTGGGTGTGTTTATGTGTTTTATGGTAATTAGGTAAGTCCATGTTTAATGAAACCAATTTTTTTTTCATTTATCAAACATTTAGTAAACACCTCTTTGGTATAAATGACTATACTAAAGATGTGCAGAAACATGCTCTTTATTTACAGAGTAAGAAATATGGATGCCAGCAAAGAATTATACTGCTTTAGTCAGGTAAGTATAGAAAACACTGGCTGTCACTTAATGATATTAAATGTCCATCTTTGTTTTTATTATATTTTACAGTTGAATTTCATTTTTTATTAAAAAATGATTATTCTTACAAACAATGAATCATGGAACACTACATCTAAAACTAATGATGTAATGTATGGGGATTAACAACAATAAAAAAAATAAAAGTAAAAAAAATAAATAAAAAATGATTATTCTTCTTAAAAAAATTAAACTGCAGCGATATATACAGTAAAAAGGAAAGTTTTATCAACCAATCTCCTCCAGAGTGTGTTAGACTCTAGGACATTGTTAAGAGTTCAGTAACCACCTTCCTGGTAATCAAGGCTTGAAAAGAAATACTGGTACTAGATGAGCTTGTGACCAATCTGGCTATGATTTTAAGTAAGGATGCCATAAAATCTCTATCTGGAAATACATTTTATATTCCTAGATTATTTTCTCCAATAGTAAAGGAAGGGTCAAGATATGTTTGTACCAATTTTGTTTCTGAGAATGCCGGAAGAGTGGAAATGCTAAGAATAGTGATTAGCTCCATCTCCACTGATCACAAAAATACTTGTCCTAAACCTGCCAGCTGATTGCTTAATCAGAATTCATATAAATATTTCATTTCCAACTTCATCAATGAAATGAATTGGAGGGTTCTAAAACTAGCAGGGACCTCCAGAGAAGATCATTTGAGATGGACCTATGTATGCAAGCAGGCTACACTTTACCCATCCAAAGAAGCTATGGCTCCTTACACTTAAGGCATCCCCAGTCCTGTCTAAGAGCCCATGATCTTTCTGTCAGGCTGGTTTCCATCCTGATCACACCTATGGCCACAATTAGATTCTGCTTTTTTTTTTTTATAAAGATTTTTATTTATTTGAGAGAGTGAGGGTGAGAGAGATCACAGAGGGAGAGGGAGAAGCAGACTTGCTGTTGAGCAGGGAGCCCAATGTGGGGCTCGATCCCAGGATCCTGAGATCATGACCTGAGCCGAAGGTAGATGCTTAACCCGCTGGGCCACCCAGGTGCCCCTAGATTCTGCTTCTTAACCCCAATTTCTCTTGGTAATATTTAAGCATGTTGGTCTACATCTGCCCTTGTATTGACTAGAGACCTCTGAAAATACTCCTCATCTGTTAAAAGAAGACATATCTATAAACACTTACTGAAAATTCTTTAAACTTTTCTGGCTCTCTAGAAGTTGTATTTCAAATGATCACCATTTCTTTATTTTTCCCTCATTATTTCTTCCCTTTAAGCTGAGGATTTCAAACATATAGAATGTAAAAAATCTTACATATAAATTAGCCATGCCCTGATACTGACTGTTATTTTTTAAACCATTTTTCCTTTTAGTTTCATATCAGATAATTTGCATGGTACATTTGTCTAAACAGTATCTCTCCACTTTATTCAATGATTCTCTAGGTTGTTCCTGCTTCTGAATATACTGAATTATCCCTATTGAATTTATCCCTACCCTGTTATTGATAAGGCCATTTTTTTTAAAGATTTTATTTATTTATTTGAGAGAGAGAGAATGAGACAGAGAGAGCACATGAGAGGGGGGAGGGTCAGAGGGAGAAGCAGACTCCCTGCCGAGCAGGGAGCCCGATGCGGGACTCGATCCCGGGACTCCAGGATCATGACCTGAGCCGAAGGCAGTCACTTAACCAACTGAGCCACCCAGGCGCCCGATAAGGCCATTTTTAATTTGTTTCAGGTAACAGAACAATTCTGCCAAACTTCTTCATATTCAAGTTAGAGTTAGTGTTTTCAACTTTATCAATTATGGCACAAGTAAGAATATTAAGTACATATCAATTCCTTTTGTTAAAGATTTACTTAAAACTGCAAAATAACAGAAAAAAAATTTAGTGTAAATCCAATATAGCTGTGTTTCCATGAGATAGTCTTGTTATTTCCTAAAGAAGCTCAGGTTGGATTACAAAGGCTTTGCTGAACCATGCATATTGTTCTGAAAGCATTCTTGAGAGGTGATGAAGAAGGGACTATCCCACACAACAAAGAACAAACATCATAAATATTTTATCTGTCTTTCTTTCCAAATCCCATATCACAGGCAGCTACCTTCAGCTGGTGCTCTCCCTTGCTGAAAGTACTCTTGGACAGTTCTATTGGTTCACTTTGCTTTTCTTTCTCTTTCTAACTCGACTTCTCTCTCACCCTTCCCTGCTACCTCTCCACCATATTCTCAGATCACCACAGAAAGATCCAGAAGTCATCAAACAAAATGGCCTGAGGAAAGCAGAAAGTAGGAAAGCTTCTGGATATTTGTTTAGTATTTTTGACTCTGCCACATTAATGTAAACAGTAAAAGTAAACTATAGCGTACCCATTTGAAGGAATATAACCCAGCCATACAGGTAATAACTGAAAACTATAGAACCATACAGATAAATATTTATGGCATAATGTCAGCTGAAAAAAATAACATATTTTTGAAAGAAAATTTACCAATAAAGGCAATAAAATAAATGAATATATATAGTGTAAGGGTAAAAAAATGTCCATTAGCAGGTAAATGGATAACAAATTGTGCTACTGCCATACTCTATAGTATTGTGTGGGAATACATAAAAATACAAATAAATACATATATACATACACATGGTATATATGGGAAAAGTAAGGTAAAATGACAAATAAAATGAAGCAGTCAGTACAAAACTGAAAATATGGTTAGTTCCAAAACTCGATGTATGCATCAGATATAACAAATTAATTTCTTAAGGTAAACACTAGTTCTAAAATTGCGGCAAGAGAA
The DNA here is from genome assembly GCF_054177405.1 of Leptonychotes weddellii. NCBI lineage: Eukaryota > Metazoa > Chordata > Mammalia > Carnivora > Phocidae > Leptonychotes > Leptonychotes weddellii. Next base: position 13,548,319 of record NC_138382.1, read on the forward strand.
GAAATTTCCTTTGGGTCACCTAATATTCTCCTATCATTCTAAGAACATCCTCAACAGCATACACTGCATTGGACACATTTTACATTAAAGTCTTTTAGAAGATCCCCCAATATATGCTAAAACACAATTCAGAAAAAGAGTAATTAAAAGTAGTGGAATGGGATATTGTGGTTATTTAGGAATGGAGAGAAATAAACAATGAGGTCCACATGTGCAGCAGATGACTAATGTTGTAGTTTAATACAAGCCACATTTTAATGCTTCTGGAGGAACAATTAGATTTTATATCCATTGGGCAATCAACCAGATTTGATGGGTATTAAGATCAGTTAGTTCAATTTCCTGACGAGCATCTGAGATAGTTATTCTATATTGTCTATATTATTCTGTATTGCCTATATTGAGTTAGGTTAGATTAACATCCTTTTTAAAAAATAGCAAGATTTAGCAGTATCTTATCCCTACACAAGTGAATAACTATAAGCAATAATATATATACATATAATATATATATGTATGTATGTATGTATATACACTGAATACATATTCGTAAAATAATCTGGGGTCTTATTTTTTCAAGACAAAAATATGGGAGTGTGTTAGTTTGAGGCCACTGACAAGTAGATTCCAAGATAGGATGAGATGTGCATGAGGTATAATGGAAGACTATCTCTTAGAGATAAAGTGGTGGAAGCCAAGGAAGGTAAGGAGAGCCTTCAGAAGGACAAAGATCTAACATGAATACAGGAGAGGCGAGGCATGAGGATTAAGCAAAGTTTTAGACTGTAGTACAGTCCAAGACAGTTTTGGTTAGGCCAATGGAGAATCCTAGAGGTAAAGTCCCCCGTTAAAGGACTCCCATATCTTGCAGAAATAGGCCTGCATTAGTAGTCTGTCTCACTGTGGTCAGACACTGTCTGGGAGCAGATTGTGGAAAGTATGTCCTCAGCACAAACACAAAGATGGATTCAAAAGGTTAGCAAGAGGGACCTTCAGTCAATTATGCTCCCTGCAGTAGGTTATATGAGTGAGATATTTTCATGGCCACCCACGGAGGTTAGCCATGTATGTGGAAAAAATATGTATCTTGTGATTTGGTGACCACAAATAATACATATGTTCAGTCAGAATTAACACTACCTGAGTGTTGTAAAAGCAACTTATACAGAGAATTTTAAAATGTTTCCTGATTTGTAGTCTCTTGAGAATCTAGAAAAAAATCTAAATTTTCTCTGGAATGATATAACCTTATACCAGTCCTCATTAAATTTTAAGGAGGGGCACCTGGGTGGCTCAGTCCTTAAGCTTCTGTCTTCGGCTCAGGTCATGATCTCAGCGTCCTGGGATCTAGCCCCGACGTGTGCTCCCTGCTCGGCGGGAAGCCTGCTTCTCCCTTTCCCACTCCCCCTGTTTGTGTTCCCTCTCTCTCTCTGTCAAATAAATAAATAAAATCTTAAAAAAAAATTTTAAGGAAAAAAAATGAGTAACACAATAAAAATCACAAAGCACACAGGTGAGCAAGGAACCATGAGGGCAAGTCAGTAGAAACAACAAGCAGGATAAAGAATATTGAGGGGCGCCTGGGTGGTGCAGTCAGCTGAGCGACTGACTCTTGGTTTCAGCTCAGGTTGTGATCTAAGGGTAGTGAGACTGAGCCCCATGTGGGGCTCCATGCTCAGGATGGAGTCTGCTTGGGATTCTCTCTCCCTCTCCCTCTGCCCCTCCCCACCCCTCTAAAATTAATAAATAAATCTTTAAGAAAAGAGACTACTGAAATAAAATTCAGATATTAGAATTATCAGAAGATAGGATATAAAATAATTGTATTTAATAGTTTAAAATACATTTAAAAATATGATTGAAAATATGTACAAGGTATAAGAGACTATTAGAAATACAAAAGTAGATTTGAAAAAGAAGCAAATGGTACTTCTAAAACTGGAAAATAATTTTAAAAACTCATTAGATTAAAGTGGGGATCAGCAAACTATGGCCTATGGGCCAACTGCCTGTTTTTGTAAATAAATTTTATTAGAATGCAATCAGGCCAATTTGTTTATGTATCACCTCTAGTTGTTTTCATGCTACAGTGCAGAGGAGAATGGTTGTCACAGAGACCATATGGCCCAGAAGCCTGGAAGATTTACAGTCTGGCCCTTTAAGAGAAAGTTTGCTGATTTCCTGAATTAAACTCAATGGTAGAAAGAGTTAATTGGAAGAGAGAGTCAAGCTACTCTGCATGCAACACAGAGATGGAATATATATGAAAAGGAAGTTAAGAGATGATGAAAGGAAATAAGATACATACATAAGTGAAATTTTGGTGGTAAAAAAAAAGGAGAAAGACTAGGGAAGAGGCTCTATTCAAAGCGAAAGAGGCTTTTTTTTTTTTAAAGAATTGTTAAAACAATTTTTAGATCTAAGATGTCCAAAAATTCACAAGAAAACACATTACATATCAACAAATAACAAAATTTCTTCACCAGCCAAAGAGAAATGAGAGCTCAACTAACAAAGGAACAGCAATTTAACAGATGACAGATTTCTCAGTAATGATAATTAAAACCAGAAGACAACTGAATAATAGCTTCCATATGATGAGAAAATATATTTGTAAATACAGAATTCTATACGCAGAAAAATAATCACTCAGCAAGGACAAAATAAAGACTAAAGAATATACTTCAGACCAGGAACATAATAGAAAAGAATATTAACAAAGACTTTGCTTAATATGGGGCAAATCTAAATAAACACTGTGATAAAAAATAATAAGAATCACATTTAATATATACGGGGCTTAAAATCAGGGCAAAGTTTTACTTGAAATATACTTAAAATAGTAACATATAATGGCATTTAATATGAGAGGAACTAATAGGTATTAAAGAATTATAATATTATTAGTTTTCAAGAAGAGGTTAGGAAACTTTAATTTTAGGTTTTGAATATAAATGTAAAAACAAAAAAATTATGGTAAACCATACATTAATGGCATGTAGCCATTAACTTCCAAACAGTCAGGGGGGAAATGAAATGGAAAAAAAGAGAAAGAGAGAGGAAGACACGGTGAAAGAAGAGCCAGAAAAAAAGAAAAAAAAAAAAAAGATTAGTTGAAAGCATTTAATACAATGGAGCACTCAATCCAATTATCAATCACAATAAATATAAGTGGCCTAAATTTTTAAGTTAAAACACAGATTTTCAGACTGGATTTTTTAAAATTCTTATCATATGCTATGAATGCTATTTGTCCTTAAAACATAAGAAGAGGAAAGTGTGAAGCTCAAAGGATTGAAAAAGATACAGGGAATATTGCCTACCCCAAAGAAAGCAACTATAGTTCTATTAATGTTGCCAGGAAGAAAAGTACAATTTAAGGTAAAAATCAATATTAAAGACTAAAAGGCAATCCATGAAGATAAAGGTTTAAATTCACCAGGATGTGACAATTATGAGCTTATAATTATTTAATAACATAGCTTCAAAAAATATAAGGAAATTTTAACATAACTACCAAAGATAAATGGAAAAAACCATATTCCTTGTTAAAAAATTTAAACATACACATCTCTAAGTAAATGAAGATCAACTGAGTAACCCCCAAATCCATAATGATATGACTTCAAACAAAATTTAAAAGCTTGATGTAATATGCAGATGATAAACATTGAACCTATCATTTGAAGAACAAACATTTGGATACATATAGGATATTTACAAAAGTTAGCCATTTGTTAGAACTTAAAGCTATGCTCAACAGATTTCAGAGGCTTTACATTAGTGAAACCAGGTTCTGACCAGAGGGCAATTAAGTGCATTTAATAAAAAACAAACAAAAAGATTGGAAAATACAATCTATTTGGAAATTTACAAAACATACTTCCAAACAAATCAAAGATCAAAGAAAAATTATAATGAAAAATTGTAAATATTTAAAATTGGGAAAAAGTGGAAATACTTTATATCAATACTTATATGATGAAATTTATGGGGAATTTTATACTTTCTAGTATATACTCAAATGCTTCAGCAGAAAAGACCAACTCAAAGTTAATGTAAGAATTTAGCACAGGCAAGTTTTATTTTGAGCCTTTTGACATATAAGTACACACGGATTCCTGGTCAGCTAAACCAAAGGATAAAAATGTGGGAAAAATTCATTTTTACCTAACCAGGATATTCTCATTCTAAGGATGATAGTAAAAAGGGGGCTAACTGTAATAGAATCTATTATGTTAGTCTCATCATATAAATATACACATAAATTGTTCAGCTTTAAACACCACTGAGTTTTGTCAATAAATAATTTTGGTAAATAATTCACCAATGTTGGGCAATATGGTAGTCACTAACCACATGCAGTTATTTTGATGTAATTTTAAGCCAATTAAAATAAAATTCAATTTCAAATATGGTTTCTGAGTCATACGAGCCACCAGTGATGAAGAAAATAATGTTTTTATTTCATTTAACTTTAATTAACTTTAAATTAAATTTAAATAGCTGCATATGTTTAGTGGCTACTATATTAGACAGTGCAGATACAGACCATTTCCACCATCACACAAATTCTATTGAGCAGTGCTGGTTTAGAAGATAAGTTAGCAAACTTCTGTAAAGAATCAGAGAGTAACTGTCTGTCCGCGCAGAACTTTTGGTCTTTGTCACAGCTGTCCAACTCTGCCTATATAACAAAAAGCAGCTGTATACAATATAAAAATAATGGGTATGGCTCTGTTAAAATAAAGTTTTATTTCTGAAGAAAGACAGCCAGCCACAGGATAGTTTGCCCAACACCTGGTCTTAGGAGACTATCTCTGAGGGAAGCTATTTTCCTTAGTACTCAAGTACTTTCCAGGTAAGGATCTAGAACTGTTTGTCTAATGCGATGACAAAAATTGAGTGTCAGTTTTACTAACATGATACATACCACTGGATATTGAGAAAAACACCATTAACTGCTCTACCAAAAAAAAAAAAAAAAAAAAATTAAGGCTCTTAAAATGGATCCTTAAAAAAAAAGAAAAGAAAAGAAAGAAAGAAATGGATCCTTTTAAGAAATAGAATCCTAGAGACGCCTGGGTGGCGCAGTTGTTAAGCATCTGCCTTCAGCTCAGGTCATGATCCCAGGGTCCTGGGATCGAGTCCCACATCGGGCTCCCTGCTCAGTGGGAAGCCTACTTCTCCCTCTCCCATTTCCCCTGCTTGTGTTCCTGCTCTATCTCTCTCTGTGTCACATAAATAAATAGAATCTTTAAAAAAAAAAAAAGAAAAAGAAATAGAATCCTACCCAGCATGAGATTTAAATGAACCCAACCCAGACAAAGCTGGATTTACCAGCCGTGTTCCTACCCCTCTGCTCACGTGGCCATGTGGCAGGTAAGTTGGGAGTCAAGGGCAATGGAAGAAACGCTCAGAATGCCAAGGGCGGGCCAGGAGGAGCATGGGCTCTGCTGGTGGCCTGCCAACTTGTCGTTCATGCATCTGTTCAGGCGTTCATTGCAGAGTTGCACTACTATAAACAAGTAAACAATAATAAGTCAGCTGGACAGAGTGCTATGGAGAAATGGCAAATCAAGGAACGAGGGATGGGGGTGCTAGAGATGGTGAGTGGCAGTTACGTCAATGGTAGCCCAGGAAGGCCTTGTTGATAAAGTGGCATTGGAACAGAAACCTGAAGACAAGGGAGTGGACCACACAAGTTCTGGGGTTAAATCAATGACAAGCAGAGGGACCAGGAAGTTCAAAGACTCTGAGGTAGGAGCACATGCGACAGGACTACAGCCAACAGTGGACACCTCCCATCAGCTGGGGCCAGTGACCTAATGGACCAACCTCCAGCAGCCCCCGAACCACAAATGCTCCTTTAGCCAGCTCTGTGCCAAAACCCAAGCTCCAGGGACCAGGTGGGGAAATGTCTGCCACAACTCCAAGGGCTTGGTTTAACAGACCACTCTTAATCATCCTGAGGTGTGGGCACGTGGGTGGTTTTAGCGGATATTTGTGGGCTCAGGAGAGGCAGAAGGCAATAAATTCAAGTGCTGAAGACTTTCAGAAAAAGAGATTTCATAACCTCCTCAGTATTCATCAGTGTTTATATTTAATTATCAGAAATTTCTTCTCAAACCCTTTATGCTGCAATTTTACATCAAGAATACTTCTACTCTGGGCTACATGGCGGCAGGGTGTTGAGGGGGAATGAGACATCCCCAACTTGGGGTGCACCTGAAAGACTGTGGGACACAGGTACTTTCGAGAGGCAGCACCTCAGGGTTCTGGAGCTCCTGGGGACTGGCCAGCACCTTTTGAGAAGGGCTTCATTCCCTGGAAAGCCAGAGGCCTGGGCGGGGCACAGAGAAAGGTAGAAAGAGGGGGTGGCTGCTCAGAGCTTGTTGGAGACCAATGAGTAATGGGCGCTCTGATGTACAACACCATGCAGTTGGCCAGGGAAGGAGAATCCTAAGGGAAAGAACTCAAAATAATCTAAACAACCTTATTAATTTCCTTAATGTTTGCACATTCTTTTCTCCAAATCCAAATCAAACCCTATTTCATCATCCTTGGAATCTTAATTATAGCCTCCATCAGCTTCTGGTATCCTACATGCTTTGAAAACAAGCCTGTGTCTTCTCTATTTAAAGATAATACAATAATGTATGTAGCCGATGTTAGCCTGAAAATGTTTAGATTTACCTTTGCCATACAGTGATGGAAGAAGAAAGGTAGAAAATACAAAAATAAATAATGTTATCTTCTAGAACAAGTCTATTTATATGTAGAGATTACTGGTGAGGTAGGTCCTGAACTAGCTTGAAGAGTTACTCCTGAGTGGTATGGACCTATTAGAAAAACAACATAAGCTTGGAAGGCACAGGTGTTAGGCCTGTGAGGGTCCAGTGAAATAGGATACATGCATAGTGCAGCCCAGTCCTTAAAGTTCTCCAGCTTCTCTCTGTTGGGGATGAAATGTCTGTTGTTTTTTTTCACTGATGAGGAAGCTGTTTTCTGATCTTGTATGCCCTTGACCCTCTTCCCCAATTTTGGAATCTGCCCGCGCTCCAAACACCCGTCAGTCTGACTCCATTTCTAACATGTTCCCTCTTTTAAAGTTCTGTTTTATTTTCCTTAACTTGTATTCTGACTCCCATTACCCCTTGTTTAATATAGCAAGAAGAGCTCAACTCTCTTTCCTTGAAAATTAATAATGCAGTGATTACCTCTGCATTGATTATTGTTACTTATTTAAACTACAGGTCTCTCTGGTCCTCTCTAATTACTTCTACCTACTGGTAATGATTCTCTACTTCAGTTCCATGGACCAGTATAATTTCACAAGCAAACATAACAACACTCTCAATATCTCACATAATGAATTTCTCATCAAAGCCCAGATCCTAAGCTAAGCCAATAATGCTCCTTCATGGTAAAACAACAAATAGGACACTAGGCATTAATTAATTTGCTAATAGCTGTTTCCTATTTACAGACGCAGCTACTCTTATTTTTCTCTTTTACACTACAAACAGAAACAGATGTGCAAAATAATTTGGCTGTACATTCACGAAAAATGTTACTTTTGCAAGTGAAAAAAATGTATCAAAATTGTTATCTTTGAATAAAGAAACTGAATTTCTTTTCCTTTTTTTATACTTTTAACATTTCTCTATATAGAATATGTGTAATTTTTTATCATTGGAGTAAAAAGTAAAATAAACTTAATTTTTAAAATATGGTCAAAAGTCAGGGGCGCCTGGGGGGCTCAGTCATTTAGCGGCTGCCTTCGGCTCAGGTCATGATCCCAAGGTCCTGGGATCGAGCCCCGCATCGGGCTCCCTGCTCAGCAGGAAGCCTGCTTCTCCCTCTCCCACTCCCCCTGCTTGTGTTCCCTCTCTCGCTGTCTCTCTCTGTCAAATAAATAAATAAAATCTTAAAAAAAATAAAAAACATTTAAAAAAATAAAATAAAATATGGTCAAAAGTCCAAGCCAATTTTTCAAACAATGTATGTATATTAATATAACTAGTTATTTTAATGTTACAGTACAAAATGTGTATTCTACCAGAAATAAAAGGTTTATTTTAATACACATTAATTACATCTATTATATAAATACTAATGTAAATACATAAATATATGTCAATATACAAGTATTAATGTAAATATATTATCAATATAATGTAATATTTATAAAATATATTCCTAAATGTGTGTATGTTTGTGTTATATGTGTGTGTATATATATATATATATATTCCTAAAGAAAAAATAATAAACTTCCTACATTTTATTTTGAGAAGCTTCAAATTTGCCAGAATGATATTTTTTACCGCAGGCTGCTCTGGAATGACATCTCCTAATTCAGTATTTGTAATCCACAATATATTACTTTGAAAATTGCTCCATCTTATCAGTTGCCCTTTCAACAGGAGTTTCCTAAACACACTTCTGTGTGTTCACTTAAGTGTACCTACATGTGGTACACAAGGAAAATATTGTAAAAAGCAGAGGACTTCCCCCTCATAGGGTGTTGTCTTATGCCTATCAGCAGCTAATCCAAAGTTTTGCCTTTCCCTTAGAATGCCACAGATACAAAAACAACAGGGAATATTCTCTGGTTCCTAATAATGTGGTCCCTATCTTTTTATTTTCAATATATCGCCATTTCTTTTTCAAAGCAAAACATATAATTCTTCAGAGCTAAATAAAAGCAAATCCTATTTTTTAATGATTTTATTTATTTATTTATTTAGAGAAAGAGTGAGAGCAGGGGGAGGGGCAGAGAACCTCAAGCAGACTCCCCTCAGCACAAAGCCCCATGTGGGGCTCCATTTCACGACCCTGAGATCATGACCTGAGCCAAAATCAAAAGTCGGATGCTCATCCGACTGAGCCACCCAGGTGCCCCAAAGGCAATTTTTAATAGAGACAACTGTATTAGATAAAGCCTACATAAAATTATTCACATGGAAATAGATGCACTAATTAAAGCAGGATGAAAAATTAGATTTTATACATCTTTAAATATGTTACTATAAGCTACGGATTCTTTGATAAAGAAACTGAGTTCCACTTTCATTGATTCAACAATGACAATATTGAATCCATACAGCCCTCATCGATGTGAAGATGAATATAAAGTGCCCTCTACTTTCTTAGAAGAGACCCCAAACTGTCTCAGATATATTTGGAAGTTTTCAGGTTCCCATGATAAACGCACATTTCTCAAATATAGGAGGCAGCAGAAGTAGGACTAAGGTATGAGCAGGAGAAAAGAGCAGCTATATCTCAAGGGACAAATGTCAGGGGTGGGGGGTTAATACAGGGAATGATCCACAAGAGAAATGAAGGGAATGTGAACAAGGATTAATGATTCTGTCACTCCAACATTAAACATTATGGTTCTCTGAATGCCCTTGTTTATCTGAGCCATTCTGCCTGTTTGTCTTTCATTTTGTTGGCTTTAGTCTATGACTCTTCCCCTTGCTTCATTACCCTAAAGTAATTTTATAAATATTTTGATGTTATCAGATGTTGTAAGCTGAATTGTGTTCCCACAAAATTTGTATGTTGAGGACCTAACCCCCCAAGTACCTCCGAGTGTGACTATACTTGAAGATAAGGTCCTTAAAGAAGTAATTAAGATACTGCAGTAATTTTTAAAAGAATATTCATGTTTTAGAAATAAAGATTGAAAATGCTAAAAAAAAAAAAGTAATTAAGATAAAATGAGATCATTAGGGTGAGCCCTCATCCAATATGACCAGTGTTCTTATAATAAGAGGAAATCTGGACACAGATATGTACAGAAAGAAAACACATGGAAAATCAGAAGAAGATGGTCATCTCCAAGCAAAGGAACGAACAGATCCTTCCCTCCTGGCCCTCAGAAGAAATCAATCTCTTGGTTTCTGCCAACACCTTGATCTTTGACTTCCAGCCTCCAAAACTGTAAGAAGGTAACATTTTGTTACTTACACCACCCAGTTTGGGGTGCTTTGTTAAGGCAGCCCTTACAAACTAAAACATAAAATTGTCTGAATTAATTTACATGTTATAAGTTATGTGTCCAAGAGATCCACTTGTCAGATCTACTTGTCAAAAATTAATGCTTTAATTTTTGGAAGTGTTAGGGTTAAATTGGGAGTCTGGAGGAAATGAGTGGTTTGGGGGAGAAGACAGGATTCTGCCCCCAGATGGACAAATGCTATATAGAACCTGCCAAGAGACCATGAGAGTGACAAGCTATCCAGGGGATAACAAAAATAAACCAGAAGGTTCACCATATGTTCCTACTACAGATCAAGGAGAAGTGTCTTCTGTGAGACCCAAAAGGAGGAAAACTTTAGTGAGAGAGGTGCCACTTATTCCCATTACTGGGTAATATTGAAAAGTATTTGCTCTCAATTTAAATGAAGCTTAGGTCTCAGAAAGTGGCTAGTAATTCAAAATAAATTTAAACCTAAATGAATTGTCTTTTAAAAAACAAAGAAAAGCAGACCATTCTATATTCTACACTGTTGGTGGGAATGCAAGCTGGTGCAGCCACTCTGGAGAACAGTATGGTGGTTCCTCAAAAAGTTGAAAATAGAGCTACCCTATGACCCAGCAATTGCACTACTGGGTTTTTACCCCAAAGATACAAATGTCCAAAGGGGCACATGCACCCCAATGTTTATAGCAGCAATGTCCACAATAGCCAAATTATGGAAAGAGCCTAGATGTCCATCAATAGATGAATGGATATAGAATATGTGGTATGTATATATATATATACAATGGAATATTATGCAGCCATCAAAAATTTGAAATCTTGCCATTTGCAACAACGTGAATGGAACCAGAGCGTATTGTGCTAAGCAAAATAAGCCAATCAGAGAAAGATAAGTATCATATGATCTCACTGATATGAGGATTTTGAGAAACAAGACAGAAGATCATAGGGGAAGAGAGGGAAAAATGAAACAAGACAAAACCAGAGAGGGAGACAAACCATAAGAGACTCTTAATCTCAGGAAATAAATTGAGGGTTGCTGGAGTAGAGGGGGGTGGGAGTGATGGTGTGGCTGGGTGATGGACACTGGGGAGGGTATGTACTGTGGTGAGCGCTGTGAATTGTGTAAGACTGATGAATCACAGACCTGTACCCCTGAAACAAATAATACATTATGTTAATTAAAAAAATTTAATAAATAAATAAATAAAAACAAGGAAAAGCAGACCATCCTATATTCTAGTAACCTGAGTTTTGGTTTTTCTTTTTGTTGTATGACATTTAAAATCAACATGAAAGTCTACAGAAAATGAAACAAATTACTCATTAAATACATCAAAAAGGTCACTGACCATGTTCAAAGGAGTCAAACACTGGGTTATAACTATCTTTAACATTACAGAAATACTGATCTAAGAAGTCTTTCTAATGCTCTTATGGGCATTGCTATATGTTTTCAGACTATGATTTACAAAAGATGAAGCATGGGATAATGCTGGTAATCTTTTGGCCATTTTTAAAGGGAACAAGGGTTTCTAGATTTATCATATAAAGCCGCAGGATACCCACCTAAGTTTGCATTTCCAATAAACTATGATATATTCAGTAAAAATATGTCCCATGAAATATTTGAGACATGTTTATTTAAAAAAACATATTATTCCTTGTTTATCTAATTTAAATTTATCTTAGCACCCTATTATTTTATCTAGCAATACTATGTACATTCTCCATTTTTACTCAAAGGTGATAGTTTTTCATGATTTCCTCATCAGAGGTGTCCTGATTATGTTAGCTGAAGGTTTCTGGCTTTACACTAAAATCTTTAAAAACAATCAAGAAACATTTGAATTCACAGAGTTGAATTCACATCACCTGAACATTACATAGCATGGTACATGACAGCCAATGAGGTCATTGGTTCAGTGGGACACCCTGAATATTTTGGTGGGGAATCCAAGAGTCTTGTCCTGAAGTTAATTCACGTATGTTTCTAAAAGTTGATTTTTCTTCACTTTATTTCAAAACTATTCAACAAACCACACAAAAATATGAACATAAAGCATGAAAAATATTAACTATCATGTCATATTTTATAGTCGCAGGTTTCAGGATTCTGAAAAGCAGTTAAAGTTAACATTGTCAAACTTCCCACTGATGAGAAATCTTTGATATCTCATACAGAGAGTCACCTGTCTTCAAATTAGCCTTCTCTTTCATTGTCCCCAAACATGGATCTCCCCATTGTAGGGGGAGAGTTTATTCCAGTAGGAATAGATGTATCTGTCCTCACTCTGGGCTATGTGCTGATTGGTTAATTTTTATTTATTTCACTTTATTTTGTATTTTCTAAATTGCCAAAGTAAGCATGCATTGAAGTTAAAGTAAAAAAATAGATATTTTTAAATTAATTTCTTATATAAACTTCTGGATATCAAGACATTATTATCTTTATGTAACATCTCATTATTGGATTTATTTATGGCCTCAGAAACAAATAGGCAAGTAAGATTCTCTCTTTCATGCAATGATCCTTTTCAAATAACTAAAACCAGTGTTTGTCTTTTTCTTTTTATCTTCCTTAAGATAAACAGTCTGATTTTCTGTTAGGATTTCCACATTTCCACCATTCTAGATATCCAGATTTTCTTAAAACATAATGCCCAGAACTTCCACTGTGATGTGAGTAAAGGAAAATAGCAATGAACCCTTCCCTTCTTTTATCAGTAACACAAATGATTAGTACAGCTTACTTTTTACCTCCATACTGTTTTTGTAGAGTGACAGGTTAACTGAGAAGTCTAACTCAGGAGGCTATAAATATAAAGTTATTTTTATTTCAGTTATGTGAATACCTCTTTTGTATTCTTCATCACCATGTCAGGCAGAGTCCATAACTTTCTGGTCAGCTCCAATTATTAAAATGAGAAATCCATTCAGATTAAAAACTTTTAATCTCATACCAGATTCGAAGTTCTGTCTACCTCTTCCAGTATGCTAAGGCAAGGAGAAGGGCTAGAACTTGAGCTCTTTTCTTGTTTAATCTCACCATTTCTCTGGCTGACCAACTTTATCCTCTGTGTGATTCTTGTCAACCACATATGTCATCCCTGGTAGCATCCTGAATAGTTCCTTGATTTGGGAGATCCAGCTCTGTGTTATCTTCTTCCATAGCCTACAACCCCCTACCTCCCACACAAGCAGAAGGCGCTATGGCCTCTTACTGACAGAGTTTCAACTGGTGGAGAGCTTTCCAGGATGGAATCATTTCAAGCCCATCTTCTTCCCTAAGTATCTGTTCAGCTCATGGGAATTCAATTATCCATTACACCAAACCTTGAAAGTACAGGTTACATTACTGCTATATCATTTCTGGCCCACTATCTTTCATTTTTCTTTTCTTCTGCTTAGATATTGCACAGGAAAAAATCAAGAGATCTACTACCTAGGAAGATATCCAGCCAGTAATGAGTGTGCTAATCGTTTAATGAAACTTTTGGACCATCTCTCACAAACATATGTTTCACATTGGTGGAAATCTTGGCTCTTCTTGTTCTCACCTATTCTCTGCCTACTCTTGATTCTGAGATAATAGAAAAAAAAAAAAGGACAAAAACAAAAGCTAAAAACCTGTCAGCACCCTATTGTATAATTCAAGCACTACTTTAAATACTTTAGAATGAGTTCTTGGGATGCCTGGGTTGCTCAGTGGGTTGAACATTTGACTCTTGATTTCGGCTCAGGTCCTGAGATCATGTCCCATGTTGGGTTCTGTGCTCAGCAGGGAGTCTACTTGAGATTCTCTCCCTCTCCCTCTGCCCCTCCCCCCACTTGTGCATGCACATGCACGTGTGCATTTTCTCTCTTGTCTCTCAAATAAAATAAATCTTTAAATACTTCAGAATGGGTTCTTGAATGGATTCTTTAATAATCTATAGATATGTATGTCAAAAATAATTTTCCCACAAGATAACAATGATAAAAGTGCTCACTACATCATTTTCAGGACACACTCCCTCCTGGCTAATTACTTGCCAATTTTAGGTCAGCTTATGGAATTCTCATGGCAACATTCATCCTCCAGTTCCTCAACCACAGGTAAGTTTCCATCATATGTTAATTCTCAGATTTTAGAGTTAAACTTTCAGATTTGTATAATTTATATTTATTTTTTTTAACTAACCCTTATGCCTTGGAAAAAACAGAGTAGAAAAGTTGAAGACCACTCTGAATTGTAAGCATCCTCAGAAATGCATTCCAAAAAGAAGTCCTATCTCCCAACTCTTTTCAATAGTACAAGTAACTGATAAGTTTTCTATCAAACACTGTGTTAATCTTCATTAACAGGTAAATATTATTGCTATGGTCATTTTACATATAATGGAATGACACTAAGATTAAGAAGGCTAGAAATTGGCAGACCCATTGTTTGAAAGCGCGTTTGTCAGAAAGACCATTTGCTCTGTCTGACTCCAGAGTTCGGACTTTTAACTCACTTAACCCAGACCCTGCTGGAGCTCCTGACCCAACCCATCACCACTGGCCTATAGTTCAATGGTCTATAGACTATAGTTCAGACACTCTCCTATTTTCCAGCAAGGGATATCTCAATACCATTAAAATTGTTGGAGGACATTTGAATTTCTGAAGTTCTTCCAGTAACATGAGAATATATAATGGGCAAGATCTATAATGCCATTAGTAGAGTATTAAGAGTACTATGTTTCAAAGATAACACATGCTAAATAAGTTTCTGCTATCTGGCTGGGAATCTACCATAATTATTAAGGTGGAAAGATCAGGCTGAAATAATTAACTTGTACATGAACTCTTAAAATACAATCTATTCATAAATTAGAGTCTGTCTTTCATCTGCTCTTATTCATTTGTGTAAATTATACAAAGTCTGTGTATATGTCCATGTGTTTTCTTTTACATAGAGGGAAAAAGTAGATAATAAATAATTTGAATTAAATGTTTATTTGCAGGTGTGATTAAGAGTGTGGGATCTGGGGCTCCTGGGTGGCTCAGTTGGTTAAGCGACTGCCTTCGGCTCAGGTCATGATCCTGGAGTCCCGGGATCGAGTCCCACATAGGCCTCCCTGCTCAGCAGGGGGGTCTGCTTCTCCCTCTGACCCTCTTCCCTCTCGTGCTCTCTGTCTCTCATTCTCTCTCTCAAATAAATAAATAAAATCTTTAAAAAAAAAAAAAAGAGTGTGGGATCTGGAACCAGACTGGAATCAAGCTGTGGATCAACCACTTAGTTCTGTGACCTTGAACAAGTTCCTGTGACTGATTCTGACTTAGCAGTTCTTCCTCTTAGGATTGCTATGAGGAGTAAAGACAATGAGACATAAATAATAATTTTAATGGTACCTGATACATAAGAAATGTTCAATAATTTTACATAACACTATTGTTGTGACTATTGCTACTGTTTTTGAATGGCCTTATTTTCTAAGAGACTTAATAAACCAAAGAAAGAAGACCCAGGTATTTGCACCTATGCCCTATAATGCTATCTGGTTTTTAGAGTGTTAGTTATGTGATAGAACCAAGAAAACTCATATGCTACTTGTTCACATATGTGGACAAACCAACAACCTAGATTTAAAATGTCTAAAAACAGGCTTATGTTCTCAAAATTTACTTGAAAATAAGTTAAGAAAATTAAGATCACCCCCAATATCTTGAAGGTACAACTTGCTTTAGCCTTATTCTTTTCTACTCGTATCTTCTGAGAGACTGAAGAACATTACACTTGCATGCCCTCTCTCATTTCCTAACTCCCATTTAAATAAAATACCTAAGGGTATATCTGTTAAAACATATTATCATTTTAGTAAGAATATTAGGAACCTCGTAACAAAGTGAGAAGTCAAGGTTATATTTGGAACACTTCTAAATTCTTGAATCTGGTAAATGATAAAGCAGACTTCCATCACTATCTCTTCAAAGATACATCAAAGAATATTACAGAAATGTTATAACACAGACACTATGATTGCTTTTTCACATTAATGAAACACAAGATCAAGTTGAAATCTGGCATTAGAACTCAAGAGGAATACAATTCTTTTTTTGTTACTTCTTTATAAAGAGAACATTTTCTAGCTAGTGATATTACAACTAAGAAAACAACAGTACATAATTGAATAGACATATTTATTTGACTAAAGTGATACATTAGGCAACAACATATTTTTCTGTTTTTGATTGCTTAAATATTGTACTACACCTTGCCCTTCTCTGACCTTCCATTCCCTCATGGCAATTTAATTTCATATTCATGATGCCTGCAAGTAGCTTACTGGAATGGTTTGTTGTCCTATTTTATAAATAAATACTAGGCATTATCATATGAAAACAGAATGCCGAGGTCTGGTTTCAATCCCAATATTCCATCTGTTACTTAAATAGAAAGAAGTGGTCATTGGTACATCAATCTGTGGCATATTTCAATAAATGTAACCATCTTCAGACAGTTAGCTGGATTAGAAATAAGGAGCATATTAAGAAGTAATGTCCTTTTCAGTTTCATCCCTAAAATTACCATAATTCACATGATTACATATACCAAACTCCCCAAAACACCTCTTTAAAAAAGCTTGCATTTATATACGGACTTGTTTACATGTATTTGAAAGAATTCCAAAGTTCTGCTTTTATATGACAGTTCCTATTATTTGTGTGTTGTTTATCCCTTAAGAAACGTAAAGCAACAACTCTAGTGTTTACCATTGAACACAATATCCCTATACATAAGTCTACGTAGAAATATGGCAACAAATTGAACAACCTAGATGAAATGGATAAATTCCTAGAAACATGCAACCTACCAAGACTGAATCATGATGAAATAGAAAGTTTGAACAGACTAATTACTAGTAAAAAGATTGAATCAGTAATCAAAAACCTCCTAACAAACAAAAGTCCAGGACCAAAAGATTTCACTGGTGGATGCTATCAAACATTTAAAAAAGAATTAATACCATCCTTCTCAGACTCTTCCAAAAAATAGAAGAGGAGGGAACATTTCCAACTCATTTTATGAAGCCAGCATTATCCACACAAGGATGCCACAAGAAAAGAAAATCACAGGCCATCAGTCAGTTAAGCATCCAACTCCTGATTCCTGCTCAGGTCATGATCTCAGGTGGTGAGATGGAGCTTCGTGTTGAGAGCTCAATGCGGAGTCAGCTTCTCCTTCTCCCTCTGCTCCTCCCCACCACTTGCACTCACTCTCTCTCTCATAAATAAATAAATAAATAAATAAAATCTTAAAAAAGAAAGAAAGAAAGAAAGAAACTCACAGGCCAATACCCCTGATGAACTCAGATGCAAAAATCCTCAACAAAATATTAGCAAGCCAAATTCAAAAATACATTAAAAGCATAATACACCATGATCAAGTAGGATTCATTCCAGGGATGCAAGGACGATTCAATATCTGCAAATTAGTCAATGCAATACACTACATTAATAAAATGAAAGCTAAAAATCGTATGATTGTCTCAATAGATATAGAAAATGCATTTGACAAAATTCAGCATCTATTTATGATAAAAAAACTCTCAACAAGCAGGTATAGAAAAAACATATCTCAATATAATAAAGACTATATATGGCAAGCCCACAGCTAACATCATACTCAATGGTGAAAAGCTGAAAGCTTTTCCTCTAAGATCAGGAATAAAATAAGGATGTCCACTCTCACCACTTTTATTTAACATAATATTGGAAGTCTTAGCCAGAGCATTTAGGCAACAAAAAGAATAAAGGGCAGCCAAATTGGAAAGGAAGAAGTAAAACTGTACTATTTGCAGATAACATGATATTATATATATAAAGAGAACCCTAAAGACTCCATAAAAGCACCGTTAGTAAATGAGTTCCATAAAGATGCAAGATACAAAATAAATATGCAAAAATACATTCTGGTTCTAAACACTAAAAGAAAATATCAGGAAGAGAAATTAAGAAAATAACCCCATTTACAACTGCATCAAAAATAATAAAATACCTAATAATAACCAAGAAGGTGAAAGAACTGGATACTGACAAATAAAAGACATTAATGAAAGAAACTGAAGAAGACACAAATAAATGGAAATATATTGCATGCTTATGGAATTGGAAGAATTAATACTGTTAAAATATCCATACTGCCCAAAGCAATATGCATCTTCAATGCAATCTCTATCAAAATTCCAATGACATTTTTCATATAAATAAAACAAACGGTCCTAAAATTTGTATGGAACCACAAAATACCCCAAATAGCCAAGGCAATCTTGACAAAGAAGAACAAAGCTAGATGCATTATGTTCCCTGATTTTAAATTACATTACAAATCTATAGTAATTAAAACAGCATGGTATTGGCATAAAAACAGACACACACAGAGATCAATGGAACAGAATAGGAAGCCCAGAAATAAATCCACGCATTTATATTCAATTAATTTATGACAAGGAGCTAAAAATACACAATGAAGAAAAGAAATTTTCTTCAATAAATGATACTGGAAAACTGAATTGCCACATGCAAAAGAATGAAACTTGCCAGCTATCTTACACCATCCATCAAAATTGACTCAAACTGATTGAAGACTTGAACATAAGACTTGAAATCATAAAACTCTTAGAAGAAAACATAGGCTGTAAGCTCCATGACATAGGTCTTGGTGATGACCTTTTTTAATCTGACAGTAAAAGCAAAAGCTATAAAAACACAAATAAACAAGTGGGACTACAAATTTAAAAAGCTTCTGCACAGCAAAGGAAACCAACAATAAACTGAAAAGGCAACTTACTAAATGGGAGAAAATATTTGTAAGTCCTATATCTGTTAAGAAACCAATATCCAAATTATATAAAGAATTCATACAACTCAATAGCAAAAAAAAAAAAAAGGAACAATCTTATTGAAAATGGACAGAAGATCTGAATAGACATTTTTCCAAAGAAAACATACAGATGGCCAACAGATACATGAAAATATGCCCAACATTATTAATCATCAGAGAAATGCAAATCAAAATCATAGTGAGATATCACATCATACCTGTTAGAATGGCTATTATCAAAAAGATAAGAGACCCCCAATGCTGGCAAGACTGTGGAGAAAAAAGCACATTTGTACATTGTTAATGAAAATGTAAATTGGTAAAAAAAAAAAAAAGAAAAGAAAATGTAAATTGGTGCACCCATTATGTAAGAAGTATGGAGGTTCCTCAAAGAAAACTACCATATGACTCAGCAATTCCACTTTTGGGTAATTACAAAAAAAAAAAGAGAGAGAGAGAGAAAGACAGAAAGAGAAAGAGAAAACTCTAACTCAAAAAGATATATACACCTCCATGGTCATTGCATTATTTTCAATAGCCAAGTTATGGAAACAACCTACGTAATGATCAACAGATGAATGAATGAGAAACTGTGATATATATACATATATATAAAAACAGCCGTAAAAAATTTGCAACAACATGGATGGACCTAAAGGCATTTGCTAAAAGTTAAATAAGTCATATAAAGACAAATGCCATATGATCTCTCCTATATGTGGAATCAAAACAAAACAAACAAACAAAAAACAAGCTCACAGATCCAGAGAACAGATTGGTAGATGCCAGAGATGGGTTTGGGTGATGGCAGAAGTGGGTAAATTGTTTTGTTTACGCCACTGTTACTGTTGTTTTTAGTTTAAAAAAAAATAAATTAAACAAAAGAATTCCAATTTCTGCTTTTATGGCAGTTCTAACTATTTATTTATATGCCTTATACCTCAATAAATCTAATGCATCAAACCAAGTGCTTACTATTCTACACAATACTCCTACATATAAATCTATAGCTTCATTTAGATTGGAGAAAATGGAGATACCAGTCATTAAGTAAACCAGTAAACCACTCCCCAGATTTATCTTGTTTTAAATGAATTTAAAAAATACATTATTTATTTTCTTGATCTTTCAATTTTGTCCTTTTATTCAATTTACCCAGTTCAATATTGTGACTTATTCACTGGTACAAAAATGAATGGTAATAGTGTGAAGGTTCATGGAGTTTTTATGTGTTTGTTTTATTTTAAAATATTTACTGAACTAAATTATTTCAAAAAATAAATATACTGAACAGACAAGTATATTTCGTACCTTAGCAGAAAGATGATTTATAGAAAAGCAAATAAGACACTTTTTTTTCATTTTGAGCAATAAGAATAAGAGATTATAATAAGCTAGCCATAGTGCTAAGAATATTATAAATGTTCAATGAATATAACTTATTCTTTTATTTTCATTATAGTTTTTATAATCACTTTGACTTATGTCAAAAGAGAGGATACCAAAAGAATATTGATAATCAGAAGTACAAATGTTTCTGTTAAAAATAATAGTGGTACCAGAGTATTGTCCTTATAGTGAAAATGAGAGTTTAAATATATCCTATGAAAAACAGTTTCACTAATTTTAAGAATACAAATTCTTTAAAGTAGGCTCCATGCCCAGCGCGGAGCCCAACACATGGCTTGAACTCCCGACCCTGAGATCAAGATCTGAGCTGAGATCAAGAGCCAGACATTTAACCGACTGAGCCAGCCAGGCACCCCCAAGAAGGCAAATTCTTATATTCTGTCATAGAAAGCCACTTCTGGGAAAATAAATATACTGCATGGTTATTTATATCATCAGCCTGTATTGTTCTTTCAATATTCATGAGTAGAGCTGAAAGGCCTCAAGAGAAGTTCTTCAATAAAGTGATTCATTCTTGGTTCTAGAGTAACAGTCCTTGCATTGTCCCAAAATGTTTTGTCATATAAAATAAACTTTTCGTGTAACTGTCACAATTCTTGGTGACCATCTAATTTGGCTCATTCATATGATAGTATAAATGAAGTCTGATGCACAAAATAGGAATCATTGTATTACAAAACACAAAATGGTTAACATTTTCCATCTTCTAAAAAAAACAGTGAATTAATATTTAAACACTGAAAAATATTTTTGTTGTCTCCTCTTCTAAAACAAAATTTGCAATGTTTAAAATAAAATTAAAAATTCTGTGCATTTTGTTACTCACAGATCTCAGTTAAACAATCATATTCTGAGGATAGAACCATAAGTAAGTTAAAGCCTGTGCCAGCAGAGCTTCATATGGATTTATAATGCTGAAAAATCTAAATCTTATTTCCTCTTCCCTCTAGTGATTGGGGCTTTTTGTTATTGCTAAGCAGATGAACTGGAATTATTTCCCACCAAACAGGCTAACAGTGTCAGATGCCTAAGAAAAACTGAATAGTAGCCAGAAGTCTTTCTCACTTTATAACAACAAGCTCCCTTCATTTTCCCTACAAATCAACCTCAGTGACCATGTTTGTGTAGTTCTGTCTGTAATACTGCTGAGGAATGTGTTTGCCTCTGAGGAGAGTTGGGAGAGATGCACAGAACTGGCTAGGAGATAATCATCTTTCATATATCACCACTTACTGTGCTCGTCTCAAGAAACAAATATTAAATTTGGTATACTATGTGTTGAATTTGAAAAGAAAGTAATCTGTATTGAATAAAGCACTTAGGAAGTAGAGAAGCATAATAAAACTTGAAGAAGTACATCAAGTTTAGTAAAAATTCAGTGATAATGAAGTTTCTGGCGCGTTAACAACATATACAGGAATATGGAAACTCTATGCATTGGTGTGAGGTTAAGCCACCAAGGGATTAGGTGTGTCCCTTGTCCTTGTCTATATCGAAATGTGCAAATGCATTTTTTTTTTTTGCATTTCTATTGATACAACAGAAACAGCTTCAACAAGCAGATTGAAGTTGTCACTTCCTACCTTAGATTCATGATCAAAGTATGACTTGGAGGACAATTTATCACTGGAGCTTAAATACGGCACCATGGCAAGACATTGAAATAGAAAGAATGAATAGCAAGAAAAGTCTCTTCTTGTCCCACAATGGACCATAGACATTTTCTCACTTGTGTGAAGATAGGAAAGCAGGAAATTCCCCAAGCAGGAAAGATGCCTCCATGAAGCCTCACTTCATGCTGTTCCCTATGGCTACTACCAGATGGTTTAGAAAAAGGGATGGCAATTGCTGCCTCTGGAAGCCAGCAGAAGGCAATCCCAGTGCTTCCTTAAAGACAGCTTTAACGGTGGGATCTGACTTTTGAATGATAATTCACCTAGGAAAAGTTATCAACACTGAAATGTAACTAAATACAAATAATAATGAGGATGCTATGAACAATGACCAGAATTTCATTAATGCTTTCAACATGCCAGGCACTAGCAATAGGCACTACCGATATTATTTCATTTAATTCTTAAATCACCTCTATGTGGTAAGAACAGTGGGTTACCATCATTCATGCATTTAACTTAACATCATCTGTGGCACTCAACACTCTGTCAGATGTGTGGTCTTTATTTTTTCTTTCCCCTCTTTTATAGAATTTAAGATAAAGTAATAGTTTCCATAGATGCCCTCTTCTATGCCAAATTTTCTCCATACGTTTGTGTATAGCTTCTCTTGCACAGAGCTGGATGCACGAAGCATGCATACCGTACTTCCTAGACAATTTAATGCATTTTAAAAGATAATTTCACAGTACTCAATTTTTACTCTATTTACTCATCTTAGCACCTTAGCACATCATTGTAAGAGCATGGTAACAATAGCAATAGTTTGTCCAGAGGTCATGTGAAGTGTTAGACAGTCTCCTAAGCAATCTACACCTAACTCCCAAAAACTGCTCAAGGTTTTCACTTCCGATATCCCATTTTACAAAGTAAGAAACTGAGGCAGAAGGCTACTGATTAACTTGTCCAAGATGACAAAGCAGTAAGTGTTGAATATTACACTCAGTATTCCTCTCAGCATGATGCTCTTGATCATTACTGTACACTGCCTCATTTCCAAAGCTACTGTACTACAATTATCAATAGTTTGCAGATAAAGATGAATAGGCTTAGAGACTAAAGGAAATTGCCCAAGGTCACAGAGTTAATAGTGGTGGGGCTGACACCGCACTCCCCAAAGGACACACCTCTTAAACATTACATCATAACAGAAATTCACACCCCCTCTTCTGCGCCATGGGGCGAGAGTTTGGTTCATCTACAGCTACTAAGTTGTATGTTATCACCTCTGCATCACCGGGCAAGTTATTTGGCCTCCTGTTCCCTCAGTTTCTCAAAAAGTAAAATCAGGCCTCCTGTCCTCTGTTGGTAAGGACAGACAACAGTGAGGCACTCTCTCGGGACGAGAGAACAGGGAGAGAGAAAACAAACTTTGCATTTCATAAGGCATTCACTGGAAAGCCGTATCTCCTTGCTCCCCAAAAGGATTTGAACAGAACTGAATTAAACAGCTACTAAGAAGTGCTTTGAGATATGTAAAGGAAGAGACCTTACGGGCCACAGTCCAGTGCTGCCATTGATCCTAATGGTGTAAATGATGAAGATTTTTGCTGAATGATGCCAGTCATGAATTTGAAGCTACCCAAAAGACTGAGACAACCCTTTATGTCAAAGTAATTACTAAGGATTTCAATATAGAATTGAACAATTTCACAATGAAAGACCTGTTTTTTCTTCCCCCAACCATTAACACCAATGTGAAAATCTAGGTGCTACACTGTAAAAGGACTCCCACTTCTTCGTGAGAGAAAACCGTGTAGCCATAAACTCTGTCATGAGAAATAAACCTAGGGAAATAAACTTCAGCTGTGGCTAAGTGTCATGGTGATTTTAGCTCCCTTTCACTAGTTACTATTTAACTACAGGTAAAATCTTCCAAGAACGATGCTTCTCAGTAAGGGAAGCCCAAATATTAAGTGGGAGAGCTTTGCCCATATCCATAAACAGAAGGGCACTTTCATGCTTAAGTATATACCTTATAACGCTTTATATTATCATGCTATGGGATCGTAAAACTGATTTCACAGCAAGTGGTTTATTAAAACTCCGGCCGTCACACAGCATTCCTGTGCACTGGATTTTCAATTTTGTTGTCGCTCTTGATTCCCTTTTGCATATGTATTTGCCAGGAAAACCAATTACCAGATGGCACATGGTTATTTTTACATTTTGTATGGAGGGCTTCCAGCTGATAATTATGACATTACAGGAAGACTCCTATGCTTTGCATTAAGAATCTTTGGCAGAGGCCGTCACAAGCTTTTCCATTTGACTCTACACCTCCTGACTGATATATATTTATACATTATTTGTAGATAACTCCCATATATCAGGGAAGAATTTCCTTTCTTTTAAATGGGGTTCCACAAACATAACGTTCATGAAACAATGAACTGCTTTTTCCATTCCTTCAGTTCGTCAGCAAACTAATATGTATTTAAAATTTTCTAGTTCAAGGTAACTCAGGACAAACTGTCATAGTCATTGCATATCAGAAAAGCCACAGAGTCCAGTGGTCTATGTGTGACCGAGGCTTTCAGACCTGTCAGGTGGCATCGTGTTACAGCATCCAGTCATTTTTTTTTATTAGCTCCCTTGCTTTAATGCCTCTGAGGGAGGTTTTAAGAGAGAGGCAGAGAGAAAAGGAGGCACTGAAAGCAAAGGTAATAGTACAAAATGACTATAATTACAATTATGTAGTAGTAATAAATCCAGAATTGCGGTGTAACACACCAGAGTAGAGTCAGGCCTTAAAACACATTAGGATTAGAATTAATAGGCTATACTTTTGTTAGTATATCAACCCCCAACCCAAAATACACCTCAGTTCCTAGAAAAACACTGTGTTGTGTTCCTGCTATGCTCCCAACTTGGACACTTCTTTCCAATTACTTTAATTATGTAGAGTATATGAAATCCTGTTTTCTTAAATGTCACCAGTGTTTTCTTTTGACTCACCTCAGTAACAAGAAGTGCATTTTTCCCCTGCATATATATAGTGTTATTGCTGCTGTTTTTACCTTTTTAAAATTATTTTTTAATGTAAGGGAAGAATAGTTATTACAGTGCCACCCAACTAATATCATTTAAATATACTATACGTTTTAGGCAAATATTGCTCTAATATTAATACATTTAAAGTGGGCTGTGAGGAAATGTTTTTAAACAGCTTAATTAAAATTCAGAAAATTTTGCCAGCTTGTTTCCCAGTTTCAATGATAAAAATAAAATGCTGTGTGGTTGATATGAGAATTAGTCCCTAGAGAATAAAGAAAGGACTCAGTAGAAATCTGTGTGCTTCCAGACTGTATTTTCCTGCTCAACCCAGTGAACACGAAGCATGCATAATTTGGCACTGCTGTCTCTGTATTTGCATTTAGCACACATACATTAAGCTAATTAATCATGTTGTGCCCTACTCCCCCCCCAACAAATAAATTAACTATTCTGTTAACTGATGACAAAAGTGCTAATTTTTAAACAATATCCACACTAAAAATTCCGGGTTGATTCTATTTCTATTTTGGGTGATTATGTATTTATTGACAGCCGATGCTTTTCTAGACTGACCTTCCTCCTTCTCAACATAATTTCTGTGTGATTAATATGACAAAAAGAAAAGGCATGCGCTAAAGAAACCTATAGGCACACTGACTGTTCATACAATTAATACTCCTGTTCTCCACAAAGAAAAGCAGAGTAGTGAAAGTATCATTACTGGAAGAAGCTCTTTATTAAGTTGATCCAGTTAAAAATTAGAAGCAGATGGAAGTAACTGGAGAAAAGCATCACGATGAAATACCTCTTCAAAATTCCTGATATTAAAGTGACTTCTAGAGTAACAATGTTTTCTGTGACTGGTGTCAGAGAAATGTAGACAAGCCTCAGTGCTGACTCTCATTATGAGGACATGTCTTTAAACCTCTTGCTGTTCTTGACCCTGATTTTGAAGATTAGCATTCTGCAAAAATGAGTGATTGGGTTATTCTGGCAAGTTTTACAATCACTGACTTAGAGCCTGGTTCTGATCAGTGCAGTACAAGGCTCAGGTAATGCTTGCTCTTCCTGACTTTTTTCTTCTCTCATTTTCTGTTAAGGAGACAATCTAGTGGCTGTGGAAGACTTTACAAGGGTCGGTGTTTGAAAGTTTTCTCTAAAACCACATTAATGGAACAAAATAATGGGGAACCAACTGAGACTGAGGCTTAATTTAAAGTCATTTTCCAAATCAAGGCCTAGCCTTTCACCCATAGCACCACATACCTTACCCGCATTTGTCTTTTCGGTCGGCTTCTATGGATTCATATAACATTAAATATCAAAACACTAAAAGTAAGCACTTTGAATAAAACCTGGAAGAAGTTCAAGATTAATACAGATATTGCCAACTTGGAGAATACATTTTTCCCCCCAAATGGTGGCATTTGGAAGTTAGGAAGAAAACTCCAGTTGTTTTAAGAGAAGGTGTTCTGCATCCTGAAGGTGACAAAGACAAGGCAGGTAGGAAGTTATCACTTAGTAAATGGCCACAAAACAGAAGAACAATGGAATGGGTTAGAATTCAGATAAGGAAATTAACCCATTATACAACTGAGCAAAGACTTTTTTTAAAAAACTGAAAGAAAATGATTATTACATTGTGAATTTGAAGCTGTTAATATTTAAATTGAATTGTTTAAACTCAAGACACAGAAAATAGTGTTTTCCTCAGTCCTCTCTTCACTATCTCAAAGATATCACATGCAAATTGAGTTGCCTTATTTCGAATTCAAGATAAATATAGAAGGTCATCAAAATTGATTTTAAAAAAGGAAGCAAGAAAGAAAGGAACAAGGACGACAGGGTGGGAGGAAGATCCTTACACAGGTATCTTAGAAGGGAAATAGTTAAATCCTATAAACCTGAAAAAAAATTTTTTGAAAAGGTTGTATAACATTGCAAACAAAAGGAGGGAAAATAAAGCTAAAAGTGTGTTTAGAGTTCTGTCTTCCATGGGATTTTTACTTTCTCAAGCTTATGTTTAGTCTTTTGTTCACTAGAAAAAGTTATTTTCTTTTCTTTTCCTCCTTTAATTCTTTATTTCTTGAAAACTTTTTTTTTAAGATTTTATTCATCCATTTGAGAGAGAGAGAGTGAGAGAGAGCATGAGAGGGGAGAGGGTCAGAGGGAGAAGCGGACTCCCTGCTGAGCTGGGAGCCCAAAGAGGGGATTCGATCCTGGAAGTCCAGGATCATGACCCAAACCGAAAGCAGTTGCTTAACCAACTGAGCTACCCAGGCGCCCCTCTTGAAAACTTTTGATGAAAAAATTAGTTGTAAATTTGAAGCATGAGGGCGCCTGGGTGGCTCAGTCGTTGGGCATCTGCCTTCGGCTCAGGTCATGATCCCAGGGTCCTGGGATTGAGCCCCGCATCGGGCTTCCTGCTCGGCGGGAAGCCTGCTTCTCCCTCTCCCACTCCCCCTGCTTGTGTTCTGCTCTCACTATCTCTCTCTCTGTCAAATAAATAAATAGAATCTTTAAAAAAAAAAAATTTTGAAGCATGAAATATATCCATTTTTTGATCTAGGAAAAAGTCATAATTTTTCCTAGGTCTCCAAAAGAGCCAACAGCTCTGTTTGCCACACTATACATACGTAAGATTTGGAAGGATAAGTAGTCCAGAACTTGCCAAACCCTTTAAGTGCCTCAGGGAAAGTGAAAGCCATTGATAAGTACAGATATTGATGTAGTATCTTCTTTTGTATTTAAAAAACTGGCGGTGAGAAGACAACTATCTATCATCTATCTATCTATTTTTTCACATGTATGAGAAAAAACAGGCATAGGATGTGTCTATAATAGGATGTTTACAGAAAGACTATCCTTCGGGTTGAAGCTCTTCTCTTAGTCTGCAAGCCATCTTGATTCTTTGATCAAAACAAATCAGGGGCGCCTGGGTGGCTCAGTTGGTTAAGCGACTGCCTTCGGCTCCGGTCATGATCCTGGAGTCCCAGGATCGAGTCCCGCATCGGGCTCCCTGCTCAGCGGGGGTCTGCTTCTCCCTCTGACCCTCTTCCCTCTCATGCTCTCTCTCATTCTCTCTCTCAAATAAATAAATAAAATCTTTAAAAAAAAAAAAAACAAATCAGGCCATCCCGAAGACTGCGTGCTGGGTTGGCCGGCCTTGGCGGTTTCCTAGCATCCCACAGCTGTGCAGCATGTCACGTGACAAGGTCACTACCCAGGAGGCGCCGCTGCTCTGCCCCTCGGCACCCAGGAGGCGCCGCTGCTCTGCCCCTCGGCACTCAAGCAGCACACATCCGCTGGCCTGACCCCTGTTGCAAAGAGGTGATGTTACAGTCAACTGCTGGAAAGCAGGCAAGAGTGGAATGGGCATGAGAGGGATGCTACCGGGCACAATCCGACGGTTTTATCTGATTGGTGGGTACTGAGACAGCATCATGTCAACCATGCTCAACGAGGTAGGATGAGAGTCATCACTCAAGTCACTGGGAAATACTTCCCCCACTCCAGCTCACTGAAATTATTTTCATGTCTTTTTATGTAATGTAGTTTAAAGTGTAATGGAGTATATAAAATGAGAATAAAGTGTGATCTCAGATTTCCTTACCCTTATAAAAGAACCTCGATGGAAAAATATCCCTTATGGAGGAAGGTTGTAGGAGCCCATATGTGAGTTGAAGGAAGGGGTCCTTCCTTGAAAGCGCTCAAGTGATTTGCAGATGGAGGGAAGAGGAGGAGAGAGGAAGAAACGCCGTTCAGCTAAAAACCAGTTCGGATTAAGATGTTCTCCAAAGAAGTACTTCTTGAGCTTTAAAATAACAGTGCAGAAACTTTGGCTTATTTACTTATTTACTTTCTAACAGCATTATTTCACCATGTTGAATACTTTTCATCAAATGCCACTGATTTATTCAAACCAAAGCGGAGGGTTGATTTTTTTGTTGTTTTTTGAGGGTTTTTTTTAAAGATTTTATTTATTTATGTGAGAGAGAGAGAGAGCACACGAGCATGAGTGGGCGGGTAGAGACAAGGAAAGAAGAAGCAGACTCCCCACTGAGCAGGGAGCCTGATGTGGGACTCGATCCCAGGACCCCAGGATCATGACCTGAGCCGAAGGCAGATGCTTAATCCACTGAGCCACCCAGGCATCCCAAGGGTTTTGTTGTTGTTGTTGTTGTTGTTTAAAATAATTAGGCCGTAAGAGGCAAGACTAAGAGGGAGAGGGAGTATTTTCATTCACCTTATGCCAGAGCAGCACTAAACTTTTTTATTTTTTTAGTTATTTAAGATAATGTTGTTTTGACAGTTTCCAAAAAATCCGATTTTCTCCTATATATTTGTAAATACTGAGAAAGTACAAAACTAAAGTTGAGATTAAAAAATAAATTTGGACTCATGATCTCCCATGTTGATCCCAAATCTGCTTCTCATCTTCTGTTCAATATTTCAATGTTAAATATCAACTACTCACAGTAAATATACACAGTTAATTGCAACCTCAACTTATAGAAAAGTTTTCAATGCACACTTAAAACATAAGACAGAAAAAGGGATAAATGTACTAGCTGGTAGCAGTAATAGAATATTTTTGTGAGATAAAATGTGAGAGTAAAATGAAGCTATAAACATGGAAAGAGATAAAGATTTCTAGAAAAAAAGGACAGAAAGAAAAGAAAAGAAAGAAAGAAAGCCTGTCTCAGAACAGAAGCACCAATTAAAAAGTGAAAATTTCAGCCAAATCATCAGTTTGAGAGTATGCTTTTTTTTTCCTCCCTCAGAACATATTTTGACATATTGCCATATAACTATGGGTTTATTTTTTTCCAAGTGAATTGACCAAATTAACTGATTGCTTTCGCTTTACAAAATTTCAACCTAAGGATGGAGAAAGTTTTAAATTTGCAGGTGGGTTGTTGCTACTGTCTGCTAAACAAATGTGTTGAACATCTTGCGATTTGTCCATCATGTGCAGCTTGGGTGTTCTTTTTATTTTTGTCTTTAATTGCTTCTTGAGCTAAATATAAAACAAAGCCAGCCTTACTATTGTTGTGCAGTGTTAACAAACCACCTTAATAAATTAGTTTTGGGGTGGAAATCCTGGCAGAGAGCCATATATATTATTGTTTTTGTTGTAATTGCCGGTTTGGGTTTTGTTTTGAAGTACGCTACTCCCAGTTCTGTTTCCAGGTAGTCCTTTACCTGCCATTGAAATGTGCTGTTCTTCCTCCTGGCCTCCTCTGCCTAAAGGACAAAAAAAAAGCTGGTTCTTCCTCCTGGCCTCCTCTGCCTAAGTGTACCTGATATTTCAGCTGAAAGGGGGCGGGACACAAGGTGACTGCTTCCTGTTGCGAGCTGGCAATTTCAGACTTTTACACTTTGACCTGGCCTAAGATTTACAGAAAAATCATGAAAATAGAAATAAAACAATATTTATAGGAAATAGAAAAAGCATGTGAGTTTTACACAAAAATACTGCCCAAGGGCATGAGTTGACATTTCTTGTAAAAAATAGGACGGAATAATATGGACGATTGTCCTTGAGGTTTTTAACAATTAGTCAGCTAACCAACACATATGATTGAAGCGCCAGCAGGTGGAAGGTACCATGGAAAGTAGGATCTGAGCAAAGTGATGATAAATATCCATGCTCTAACACTTTCTATTTCCTAATCATATGGCCAAGTAGCATATCCCCTTCAAACCTCTATTCCATCATCTATAATTAGAGAAACATTTCTACCTCACAGTGATTTTGTGGGGATCAATAAGATAATGCATGTTCAAGTGTTTTGAAGACAATGCAACCCTATTCTAATGAAAAGTATTATTTTTATTGACACTTTCCACTGCTGTGGGGGCTGTCCTGTGCATTATAGGATATTTACGCAGCATCACTGGTCTCTATCCACTAGATGCCAGTAGCAGTCCCATCCCTAGGTTGTGACAACCAAAATGTCAAATTACCAAATGTCCTCTGAGGGGGTAGGGGAAAGACTATGTTGCAGTTTGAGAACATTCATTTTATACACACACACACACGCATACATATATACAAAGAGTAAAAATTTCAGAACCAAGGCCATAAAACACCTAATGTATACAGATGTCACTTAACCCACATGATAAACAAAGACCCACCAAAGAAAAATATCCATTTGTTTGGAATTAACAAAAAGCCCCTTTGGACACGTTTTGCACTGTGCTACAGACAGGAGCACTTAATTCCTTAACAACCGTAACTGCCTCTGTCCAGTGAGGGAGAAAACTGGCCACGTCCTCTTGGGCACTTTCTCCTACCACAGCTGTCTCACTAGTTCAAAAAAATATTTATTTTCTAAGTGACAACATAAGTTAAACACCAAACTTCTCCTTTCTATCAGCCCTACTAAAATGTCTTCGAAATGGATATTCCAATGAAATGAGTACTCCAGTGAAATGGATCAAAATACCTACGGAGTCTTTAAGTTAGGAGAATCATCTGGAGCAGGATAATATAAAAGGAGGAGATGAGCTGAAACCAAGCTTGACATGGCCTTCTACATCCACTGTGACCTTGGGCCAGATGCTTACTGTTCTAAGCCTCAGTTTTCCCAACTGTAAAAATAAGAAAATAATGCAACTTTCACAAAACATGGTGCAGCTATGCTAAGCTCTCAAAAAGAGCTCCTGGAATGTTACATAGACCCAATAAATGTTATCAGTTCCTTTCTTTCACAAAAGTAAGCATGTTTTACAGTTTTCCCTAGTTTATAAAATAATTCTACAAAACTTATTTCATTTGACCTCCAAACAACTCAATGAGTTCTGTATTAATATTCTGATTTTACATTGAAGACAGAAAGGGCTCACTAATTTGCCCAAAGACACACAGCTAATACAAAGCAGACAAAAGATTCAAACTTGTATCTTCAGGCCACAGTGCTCATTAATGCCTCCTGTGTCTTCTTTAAATTTATGACCTCTCTAACCATTTGCCTTCTCTAGGACTCATTTTTTTTTCTACATGAGGCTATAGAACTTAGATGACATCAAATATGTTTTTCAACTCTAAAAAATCTTAACCATTTTCTCTAATTGACATAATTTTAATGTACACCAAGGTCAATGATGGGATTACCATGAATAATAACCACTGATATTTATTTGGGGTCAATTATATTACAAGCATGACTTCACACATTTATCTAATTATTTTGATCAAAAATTTCTTAATAAACAAAAAAGGGTACACTTAAGCACTACATGTGTGCGTGCGTGTGTGTGTGCGTGTGTGTGTATGTATATTAAGTTCAAGAGTGCTGGTGTATTCCCAAAAAAATTATTAAATTACTTTTGGTTCCATTTCAAATCACAGTTTTGAGTTGTACATCAGATAATTCCCTCCGATAAAAATTCTAATGGTTACTCAAGAGTTAAAATCTTCTCTCACTTTTGCAATTGTGACAATTTGTCTATTTCTGGTTTAATATGTGACTATCTCGAGGGACTTAAGGTGCCATTAGTGAACGCAGAGCTATTGCTGAGAAAATGCTAAATAAAATTAATGTCTTTGGAGTTACTAACCCCAAACACAGCCCCATTCCCTGGGCATGTGACTATGGAAAGACTGTGCATATGAGCCTAAAACCCAGGAGACCACAGCATTGTACTATGAAGAAGATCTTGATTTAGTAACATCTGGTCTTTTTGTTAAGCTGAGAAAGGTAGTGAGGATGAAGGGAAATGCAGTTATTATAGCCATGCTAAAATTAATTTGAGAAAGATGACACAGCAGTCATGATTGTTTCCTTGAAGATCTTATCCCCATCAGGCTTCCCAATCCTGAACTTAGGCTGCCAATGAAGGCAGATTACTTTTTCCTGCCAGATCTATGCAGGGATGGGAAGGGATACAAAGAACAAGCTGCTCTGGGAATCTCTAATTCTTCTTCCAAAGCTCTCAAGAAAAGTGGTAAACTCCAGCTCACACCGAAAAGCTGGGGGGAGTCTCCAAAACCTGAACCAAGTGCAGCCCTCCCTTCCTGTGAAATTGAGGAAAGAGTGAAACAAGGGCATCCCACTGGTGCAGGGGATTCCTTCTCCACTACTTCCCTGCTAGGGAGGCTCCTCAGACCCTGAAATTGAAAGAGTCAAGATAGAAATCACATTGGTCATGGCTCAGAGTCAGTGTCCACTATCCAACCTTGTATCTTCTACCTTCCTCTCATTTGGAGATTCTGATGCCTTACCTCATGCAGGTAAAGTCCTGCCCAGGACCTAAGCAGCCCTGAACAGCCTGCATCCTTAAGCTTCACTACTATAGGGAAGAATGAGGGTTTTGTTTTTTTTTAAAGATTTTATTTATTTGAGAGAGAGAATGAGATAGAGAGAGAGAGAGCATGGGGGGGAGGGTCAGAGGGAGAAGCAGACTCCCTGCTGACAGCAGGGAGCCCGATGTGGGACTCGATCCCGGGACTCCAGGATCATGACCTGAGCCGAAGGCAGTCGTTTAACCAACTGAGCCACCCAGGTGCCCAAGAATGAGGGGTTTTTAAAAAATTAAATCATGCTTTTCAGATGCAGGGTCTGGTGTCTCAGTGATAAATTTTGCATGCGTAGGGGTGCCTGGGTGGCTCAGTCATTAAGCGTCTGCCTTCGGCTCAGGTCATGATCCCAGGGTCCTGGGATCGAGCCCCGCATCAGGCTCCCTGCTCGGCGGGAAGCCTGCTTCTCCCTCTCACACTCCCCCTGCTTGTGTTCCCTCTCTCGCTGTGTTTCTCTCTGTCAAATAAATAAATAAAATCTTTAAAAAAAAAATTTTTGCATGCGTAATACCAGCCATGCTTTAGAGACACTCTCTCTGCTAATCTGACTCAGATACTTCATACTAGATATCAGCCCATCATCTAAGAAAGCCTCCAATTCAAACCTCTTCATATCTCCTATATTAGCTTCATTTAGTTCTTCTTGGGTGTGTCAATTACATTGTTTAGCTCTCCACCCCTATTCTATCCCAGCTAAATTCTGAGTACCTTCCATAGCTCCTGTCTACTCTCCATTCCTGGGCTGGATTCTTCCCTTTCTCTCCTACTGGTTGGAGGCCCTCAGATCTAAAGAGATGTTCCAAAGTCTAATAATAAATAATAGACAACATTAATCAAGTATATGATACATGCCATGCATAATGCATGATACTTTATATGTTCTTTTCTCCTTACAGTAACTGGTATAGGTAAGTATTATTCTTCCCATTTTAGAGAAGAGCTGAGAAACATTAAGTACGCCATCATTATTATAAGCCCTCTATCCCCACCTTTAATAGATACATTCCTCCTAAAGTCCCAGAATACTGACCTTAAGACAATAGCCAAAATCATTCATAGAATCATTGTTTGAGTGATGCTAACCAGCCGTTTTGGGGCAGGCAATATGGCATCTAACACCCAAGTTAGAGATGCTTTTAACAAATGTTTTATTAGTTTCTCTGTTGATTCGTATCTTCTTTTAATCGAGCTTATCTGCATATCACTGTAACTATCCTCATCCCTTACAAAGCAGGACTTTTATTAAGAGAGAATGCAGAAGAATGGAGCTGTTGATGTTTATCCAAATAGGAGAGAAGCACTTCTGGTGCCTTCATACACTTATTGTGAGTCTCTGACATTTTATAATTCAATTAACGCTGAAAGATTTCCAGATACATCTCATTTTCCCAACATCTGGCAGTAGGCACAACACTTGATCCAAACCTCTGTTCTCTCCAATCTCAGCAGCTACACATAAAATAAAAAGTGAGCATCTAAGTTATAGAATTCCTATATAGAAATAAAAGGGAGGGAAATCCCTTCAATTCCTAACTTCTTTACTACATCCCAATTTTGTCCATATCTTTTCTTGTCTACTATTACCACTAGCTCAGATCTGCATCAACTCTGCTCTAGACCACTGGGATATCTTCCATACTGGGACTCTTGCTTCCTCTGCTGCCCCCACACAGCATCCAAAGTCATCTCTGGAAGACGTAATTCAAATCGTATTATTCGCCTACATAAGATCTTCTTTTAAATTCCCCAAAACACTTTGAGTGCAGCACAGACTTCTTATCCTGGCTTGCAAAGTGGTATTTGATCCAACTCTTACATCATATTACTAGCTTGCCCACTCTGTGTTACCCACACTGGTCTTTCTTCTCCTCCTAACAAGATCACACATGCATTAGGGCTTCTGTACCACCTGTTCTGCCTGTCTCGATATTGGTCCTCTCAATCCTCCTAGAGCTGCTCTTTCCAGTCATTCAGATTTCAATTCACTCATCCTATTTAGGGCAACCTTCCCTGACCACCCAGTCGACAAGAGACATTCGGTCACTCTCTATCATGGCACCTTATTTTAATCCTCTGCCTAGTCTATCATTGTATAAAATGTGTTTGATCTCTCTTCACTTACTGCATTTTAACTCCTTTATGAGTGGGATTTTTTTTTTTTTTTGGTCTATTTTTCTAACTGGTGCATACCTAATTATACAGTAAAAAATTAGGAAATAATTTGAGGGGCACCTGGGTGGCTCAGTTGGTTATGTGTCTGCCTTCAGCTCAGGTCATGATCCCAGGGTCCTGAGATTGAGCCCCACATCAGGCTCCCTGCTCAGCAGGGAGTCTGTTTCTCCCTCTCTCTCGCCCTCTGCCCCTCCCCCACTCATCCTCTCTCTCACTCAAATAAATAAATCTTTAAAAAAAATTTTTTTAAAAAGGAAATAATTTGGAACAAATAAATGAATAAATGAATGACTCCTAGTCAGAAGAAGGAGGAAGGTGAAGATCCACTGGGCTAAAAAAGAGAACATCCAGGTCTTGAATAAGTAGATGAAGTACAATGAGAAAAGTTATTTTGAAAAAACAAACAAAAGCCTCTAACGAGTTTAAGGATTTAAAAAAAAACATGGTTCAAGGATTGCTTCCTGACACCCTGCCTGACTACCAAATAAGGGAGCTGCTGGAAAGCTCATATAGGATTGGAAGTCTTCCCCATCTCCCAGATCCTGCCACAATCTTGTCTGAGTGTCTAATGCCCTTGAATATCAGACCACCCAGCTGTCCCTACCAAGCTCAGTTTTTGCTTCTGAGTTTCAGTTCTTATTATTATAACTTGGCTTGAGGGAGGGAAGCTCTGAATTACTGCTCTCCACCAGTCCCAAATTGCTAAAATCTCAGCATACTTTTCAATACAGAACCCACAGAATGCCAACACCTCAAGGATTACCATGTAAATATTTTAATTTATCTTCCTGCCTTTCTGGCAGCCCTTCTGTACCAGATTTAAGTGTTTCAAATGTCCTAAAAATTCAAAGTCCTCTAGGACATGAACATCCTTATGAATCAAATGTCTAAAAAAAAAAAAAAATCAAATGTCTCATAAAAATACTAATAACCACATATTCCATGTTATTTTAATTTTTATTGTAAAAAATATACATGATCTACAGCCACTCTAGAAAATATTTAGATAATTTCTCAGAAACTTAAACATACTTTTTTTCATATGATTCAATAATTCCATTCCTGGGCACTTACCCTAGAAAAATGGAATCTTATAACCACACAAAAACCTGTATATAAATATTGATAGAAGCTCAATTTATAATCTCCAAAAACTGGAAATGAACTCAACCATCCTTCATTGATGAATAAACCTTGGTAGGTCCAAACAGTGGAATACTACTTAGTAATAAAAAGGAACAAACTATTGATACATGCATCACCTTGGATATAGCTCAAGGATATTATGCCGACTGAAAAAATAAATCTCAAAAGCTCACATACTATATGTTATTTGTATAACATGCTCAAAAATTCAAAATGATGGGGTCAGAAACAAATCAAATCAGGGTTATGGGTAGGGCGAGTGAGTGACTTTTATAAAGGGATCAAATGAGGCAGGTTTTCAGGGTGAAAGAACTGTTCTGTATTCTGATTGCGGTAGGTGTTACATGAATCTGGATGTGTTAAAATTCATAGAGCTGTACACAGAAAAATGTATTATTGTATGATAGTTTTTAAAATAAAAATTAACTATATATGCCTATACAAATGTGTGTGTGTTTGTGTGTGTGTTGTAAAACATCCAAACAGGAGAGGGGCGAAAAAAAAAATCCAAACAGGAGAAAAAACACATATAAAGAAAAATACTAAAGGCCTCTTCTTCCATTCTTCTAAATTCTATTTTCAACTGGTAACTGCTGTGGGATTATGTAGTTCCAGAAGAAGTTTCAAGGTGTATACGTTCTCTAGTATCTATCTCTGCCTAGAGATAGATAGATAGATAGATAGATAGATAGATAGATAGATAGATAGAGGTTCACCTATAGGTCTATATTTGCCTGTATGTGTCTACACATACACACACACAGATTTGGACTAATGGAATCAAACTATATTGTTATGTCATCTGCCTTTTCTTCTGTTGCCACTATACCATAGTAACATTTTTTATAACTACATTATATTCTAATGTATGGATGAAATGATTTATTTAGGTGTGCCTTGTCGGTAAGTATTTAGATTTTTTTCTAAATGTTTTAGTTTGTGTTTGTTTTTACTGTTTATTTTAAGTAAGACTGGAGTGAATGTTCTTGACACATATTTTTTTGGCATACTTGGATGAGTATTTTTGTAAAAACAATCCAAGAGAGGAGTTAGTGAGTAAAAGAGTATACCCATTTTAAGTTTTTATAGACATTGCTAAATTTCCCTCTGTCAAATAAAAACAAATCCTAACATAGGTAAGAAGAGGCTCTAGTCAATAATACTATTGAATCTAGTGAAGATGACTACAACAAAGATGTGCAAGCTCTCAAAGGTCTGGCAGAAAAGGATTTTTCTTTTATGGGAAAGAATAAGCAGGGCTATTAAGAATCACGTGTTGGGGAGTGGGCTAAACAGGTGATATAATGGGAGAGCTGATCAGAAAATGTTTTTCCCTGAAGTCAGATGATTCTTTAGAGGGACCCTTCAAGAGAGTTTGCTCTGCATGTACAATGTTCAAGGCTAGGCCAAAATTCAGGAGCCTAGAGAAGGAAGGAAGCCTGACTAAAGTTTGGTCAAGTTAAGTTAGCAGGTATTTTGTCCAGATTGGTCAGTGGGGACACACAGTATAGCTAATCATTTATGAGACCACAAAACAGGAATTTGGAGGGTCTGTGTCTCATCTGGTCATGAGGAAACAAGGGAGTCAACTGTAAGTCTTATCCACGTCATATGGGGAAGAGTGAGTCTTTGCAATAAGCTGTTTCTGGGAACATAAAAGGGCAAGGGGAGGGTTTCTTGACCACAATTATTTTCCAGAACCACAGCTGCTTAAGCAAAGTTAAATACTGCCCCTTCTAAGAATGACTGTATTGATTTATTCTCCTCAATAATATGCCTACTCAATATGCCCTTGCCAACTCTCAATTTTAAAGGGTTTTTAATCTTCAACAATGTGAAAGGGGGAAAAAGGGCATTTCATTCTTGCCTTAATACACCAACCTCTCTCCTTCTCCCTGTTTGTCTCCCTCTCCTCCCCGCCCCCTCCCACAAGTTAGGCTGAGCTTCTTCACGTGTGTTGTGGCATGCTACAAAGAGTCTGCTGTAGGTACTGTGGCTCAGAAATAAGAACAACGAAGGGTGCAACTTCTATGAGAACAGATGAATCCCTGAGGCTTTAGGAAATCTCTCCCCGACCAAATGGTGTAAAAACCATAAGCCCGCAGCTCTGAGATCCTCTGACCTTGTGGATTTCTTCTACCACAGGCTACCTGGACAGTAGAACCGTAAGTCCACCTCCCCCACAGAATAAGGGAGGCCCTGGGGACTTGTCTATTCAGTTGTATGCTTGTTTCATGCTGGACCAGTAAGATAGAAATAAAAGCAACTTAAGCATGGAGTTATCCTTAGCACTCTTCAAAAATGAACCAGTCAGAGGTCTGGCCTTGCTCATGTGTGTCAGTCATCTATATTATTGTTTCTCTGAGTGAACTGTTTACAAACTTCTCTAGTTTTTCTTTGCTTTTCAAATGAAAAATTTAAAAATTTTTCTAATGAAATAAATTAGCCTTTTCTCATTCTATATATTGCAAATATAATTTTTCCCAGTTTATCTTTTGTCTTTTTAAAATATTGTGTAATGCTGTTCTAAACTTCTGGTAGACAATTTTCCATTTTTTTTCCCTTCACATCATCTCTGTTTGATTTTACACTTATAAACATCTCCCTGCTCCAATATTATAAAACCAGTCAAATATTTTCTTGTAAATATTTTACTGATATATAATTTTTATATCTGCTTTGGTATTCAATGTCATCTTGACTCCACTCCGGTAATTTCTAAAGCAAATCTCAGTATTATTTCATGGATTATTTAGTTTTTACTTTTCTCTTGGCAGGAGTTGATGTTTATCATGGCTTTCTCTTATTTCCTTTTTTGATGAAATAATTCCTAAAACTATGGAGTTAAAAGATGTTTCTGCCTCACTTTTTTTTTAATTGGTGTAAACACCCACATTAACAACTGTTCATTCTCCAACAAAAATCTTCTTTGTGCTATCCCTCTTAGGCACACACCCACCTCGTCCTCCCCTCATCTCTAACCCTTGGAAATCCCCAATCTCTTCTTCACCTACATAATTTTGTTTTACATCAAAATGTATGTAAATGCAATGATACAATATGCAACACAATTCCTTGTGGATCCATCCATGTTGTTGCATGTATCTAGAGTCTGTTCCTTTTTGTTGCTGAGTAGTGTTCCCTAGTATGCATATACCACATTTTCTTCCACTTGGGTTTCCATTTTTGGCTATTCTAAATAAACCTGCTATAAACATTTGTGTATAGGTTTTTCTATGAACATAAGCTGCATTTCTCTGAAATAAATTCCCAAGAGTATAATTGCTAGGTTATATGATACTTGCACATTTAATTTTACAGGAAACTGCCAAAATATTTTCCAGTGTGGCAGCACCATTTTATATTCCTCCAGCAATGTATGAATAATTCAATTTCTCACCAATCTCACAAGACTTCGATGTGTTTTTTTTTTTAATTTTAGCCATTCTAATGTAACTATCATTATATATGATTATCACATCACCTTAACTCTCATTTTGGCTTTAATTTTAATTACACTAAGGACTAATTATGTTGAGCATCCTTTCATGTGCTTGTCTTCTTGTATTCATTCCCCAATGAAATACCTGTTCAAGTCTGTTGCCCATTTCCTAGTTGGATTTGTGTGTGTGTGTGTGGGTGAAGATTTTATTTGAGAGAGAGAGAGAGAGAGAGCACAAGCCAGAGAGAGATAGAGAGGGAGAAGCACACTTCCCACTGAGCAGGGAGCCTGTCATAGGGACCCTGGAATCATGACCTGAGCCAAGGGCAGATGCTTAACTGAATGAGGCACCCAAGCACCCCCTTATTTTTAATTTTTGAATTTTGAGAGTTCACTATATTCTAGATGCAAGTGAGATATGTGGTTTGAAAATAATTTTATCTGCTCTCTAGTTTGTCTTTTTATTCTTACAAAAACAGAAGATTTTAATTTTTGTGAGGTACAATTTATTAATTTTTCCTTTTCTGTATCATGTTTTTGGTGTCAAGTTTAAGAACTGTTTACTTAGTCCCAGGTCCCAAAGATTTTTCCCCTATATTTCCTTCTAAAATTTTTTCAGTGTTACATTTTATATTTAAGTCTGTGATTCATTTGATTTAATTTTTGTATAAGGTGTGAGGTTTAGATCAAGGTTTTTTTTCCTTTCTTTTTTTTCTGCCTATGGATATCTAACCCCAGTACCATTTGTTAAAAGGCTGTTCTTCCCCCAATGAGTTGATTTTGTACTTTAGTTGAAAATCAGTGGATCTATTTATGGGTCCTCTATTCTGTCTCATTGACCAAAATCTCTATCCTCTGTCAATACCACAGTCTTGCTTTTATATATAGTAAGCCTTAAGATCTAATAGGGAGATTCTTTCCACTTCATTCTTTTTTAAAATGAAATAGTTTAAGCTATTCTAAGACCTTTGCTTTTTCATATAATTTTTAGAATAAGTTTATCTATACCTACAAAAATATTTGCTGTGATTTTCATAGGAATTGCATCAAAATTATAAATTAATTTGGGGAGCACTGACGTGTTTATTAATATTGAATTTTCAAGTTGATGAGTACATTATGTCTCTCTGTTTTGGTCTTTTTTTTTTTAATTTTTTTAATTTATTCATTTGAGACACACAGATACAGAGAGAGAGAGAGAGAGAGCATGAGGAGGGGGAAAGGCAGAGGGAGGGGGAAAGGCAGAGGGAGAGGGAGAAGCAGGCTCCCGCTGAGCCAGGAGCCCGATATGGGGCTCGATCCCAGGACCCTGGGATCATGACCTGAGCCAAAGGCAGATGCTTAACCATCTGAGCCACCCAGGCGCCCCTGTTTTGGTCTTTTAATTTCTTTCATGAGCACTTTGAAATTTTTAGCATAGAGATTCTATACATGGTTTGTTAGATTTAGTTGAAGTATTTACATTTCTTTGCAGCAAATGCATTTTTAATTTGTTATCTACATGTTCATTGTATGTAGAAATGCAATTGATATTTTTTGTACTGGCTTTAA
Organism: Leptonychotes weddellii; assembly: GCF_054177405.1. Classification (NCBI taxonomy): domain Eukaryota; kingdom Metazoa; phylum Chordata; class Mammalia; order Carnivora; family Phocidae; genus Leptonychotes; species Leptonychotes weddellii. Next base: position 13,589,860 of record NC_138382.1, read on the forward strand.
AGGTATTTTTTCCAGGTTTACTGTATAATTAGTAGGCAAAAACAGGCACATAATTAGTGTGTACAATTCAGTTTGGTTGCACATATATATAATATACTCATGTTATCACCAACCAAAGTAATAAACATATCCATCATTCCCAAAAGTTTGTGTGCCCCTTTGTTTGTTTTATGGTAAGAACACCTAGCACGAGGTCTATCTTCTTAACAAAATTGTAACTGCACTTACTGTTAATCATAGACACTGTGTTGTACAGGAGATCTCAGGAACTTACTCATCTTATATAACTTTATACGCAATGAACAACTTCTTATATCCTCTTCCTCCATCCTCTGATAATCACCAATCTATTGTCTACTTCTATGCATTTGACAGTTTTAGATAAAAGGAATCATGCCGGGGTGCCTAGGTGGCTCAGTCACTTAAGCGTCTGCCTTTGGCTCAGGTCATGATCCCAGGGGCCTGGGATGGAGTCCCACATCGGGCTCCTTGCTCAGCAGGGAGCCTGCTTCTCCCTCTGCTTGCCGCTCCCCCTGCTTGTGCTCTCTCTCTCTGACAAATAAATAAATAAAAACTTAAAAAAAAAAAAAGGAATCATGCAGTATTTGTCCTCCCGTGATCAATCTTGCTGGACTCATACATTCATTCAAGAAATTCTTTTGGGGCGCCTGGGTGGCTCAGTTGGTTAAGCGACTGCCTTCGGCTCAGGTCATGATCCTGGAGTCCCGGGATCGAGTCCCACATCGGGCTCCCTGCTCAGCGGGGGGTCTGCTTCTCCCTCTGACCCTCTCCCCTCTCGTGCTCTCTGTCTCTCATTCTCTCTCTCAAATAAATAAATAAAATCTTTAAAAAAAAAATTCTTTTGTAGTGTCCTTCAAATTTTCTACATAGACAATCATGACATCTGTAAATAGGTACAATTTTACTTCTTCCTTTGCAATCTGGCTTTTACTTCTTTTTCTTGTCTTTTATTGTGCTGGCTATAAATTTCAGTACCCTGTCCAATAAATGTGGTAAGTGTAGACATCTTTGTCTTCTTCCACATGCTAAGGGGAAGCATTCAGGATTTTTTTTTTTTTAAGATTTTATTTATTTATTTGAGAGAGAGAGAATGAGAGACAGCATGAGAGGGAGGAGGGTCAGAGGGAGAAGCAGACTCCCTGCCGAGCAGGGAGCCCGATGCGGGACTCGATCCCGGGACTCCAGGATCATGACCTGAGCCGAAGGCAGTCGCTCAACCAACTGAGCCACCCAGGCACCCCGACATTCAGGATTTTAACATTAAATATGGTATTAGCTTCAAGTTTTAGTAGGGTTTTTAAAATCAATGTAAGAAAGTTCTTTATCTCTACTTAACTCAGAGTTTTTATCATAAATAGATGTTGAATTCTGTCAAATGCTTTTTTATATCAACTGGTACACTCAATGATTTTTTTTTCTTCTTTAGCCTACTGAAATGATGGACTGCAAGAATTACTTTTGAACATTATTCATCCGTACATACATAGAATAAATCTCTTTTTTGTCTTGATGTGAAAGTCTTTTTATACTTTGCTGGATTCAATTTCCTAATATTTTGTTGATTTTTAAAATTAAGCTCATGAGAGATATTTATTTGTAAGCTTATTTGTCCAGTTTTGGTATGAGGGTAATACTGGCCTCGTAACAATGAGTCTGATTCACAATTTTAAAGTTATCCTGTTATAGAATGTTGCTGACTTTGAGAAGGCTATATCAGGTTTGTTAAATAAAAAATGTAGGGGCACCTGGGTGGCTCAGTCGGTTGAGCGACTGCCTTCGGCTCAGGTCATGATCCCAGAGTCCTGGGATCGAGCCCCGCATCGGGTTCCCGGCTCGGCGGGGAGCCTGTTTCTCCCTCTGACCTTCCCCCCTCTCATGCTGTTTCTCTCTCGCTCGCTCGCTCTCTAATAAATAAATAAATAAAATCTTTGAAAAGAAAAAAAAATGTATAGTTTGGCTATACCCCAAGACATGTAACATTTTGTTTTACCAGTGCTGTTTAAGTGCTGTTTAATTCTAACTGGCATTTGTAAAATTTTTCTAGAGTTTCTTCAAGGGAATTTATTTTTATCACACCCTAACAACAATCATGCTATGATATTTATGTGTTGCTGACCTGTTGCTCTATTTAACATAAGAGAGTTATATTTCAGTAATGAATGAAGTACTTTCCTAGAAATCTGATATATGAATACAAGACAAATCATTAAACAACTACTATATTTTTGTTAAGCAGATTTTGAAGCATCATTTTTCATGATGTCAATTTCAATAAACTATTTCAGGCTTCTTACTTCCCCCCAAATAATTAGCAGCAGTGAGGAATTAAGCAAATGCATGTGTGCATGTCTGTTTGATGTGACACATTAAAGTATATTAGATAGTGTAGACAGATCACTGAACATGGAAACCCAACATTTGAGTTCACATTCTGCCTCTGCCACTCATTAGCTATGACTTTGGACAAATCCACCAAGTACTCATATTGATATAGTAGAGATATTTACCTTAATCTTATATAAGAGAGATTTTAAAAAAAATCACTTTGGGACTCAATATTAGGCAAATTTTTACTATAACAACTTGCATTTCACTGTACCCTTATTTGGCTTTGAGTATTAGCTTTGGTACAGAGATATATAGCACTGATGCTGACATATGCCAAATAATTTTGAAAAATGCTCAATTTGTAGTGGAATTTTCAAGTATTCCAAGTTGGGAAGCTCAGAATTTTATGAATGAAGAAACTTAAAAAAGAACAATATTTTCCATGGAAGAATACTACTACTAAGAAATATATCTGGAAAAAAAGAGGGGTAAAATGGGAAGATGTTCTGAGTGCAAAAAATATTAATATACTTCAAAATTCTAAGGTTCTCATTTCATAATTCATAATGCACATTAGTTACCAAAATCTCAGGAAAATTCTAAAATAAAGAAGTTGATAGAGCTTCATTTAACTTATTTATATATGAAGCTCCCTTTAAAAACAACAATAACAACAACAAAATCAAATTTGTTTTCTCCATAAAATTTTGTACGTCATGCAGTAAGACAATCCCTTACTCAGAGAAAAGCAAAGCAAAGCCATCAATGTAGGACAAGGGTAACTGTGAAAAGATATTTTCTTGCTAAAATTTAAAACAAAATTAAACCACATAAATGAAGTCAGAAAATCTTAAAATTTTTAGGAAAGCTAGAAGAGCTATATGGTTTATTTAACTCATATGGTTTTTGAAGTATTTTAATTTACTGCATATTCAAGCACTTTATTGAGTATATATTACATATAATAACATAAAATAAATAATATAAATATATTTAAACATATACTTATAACTATAATTTTATATCTCATGTTAAATTATGCAATATGTATTTAAAGATATATATTTAATAAAATATATTAATATATTTTTCTAATGCAGATAACTTGTAAAGAAAAATTGTTTTATAAAAGCCAAAACGTGAGATGGGTATGTGCATCTGACATAAACTAGAGACATAAAACGTAAAAGGTAAAGTCACTGATGAATTTCTTAGGTAAATCTACTCTTTCCCTCTTACCCTAAGAATTACATGCAGGGATACTCAATTGCCTGAATCTCTTGGAGCACAAACTCTCAGGTTCTTTGAACTCTCTTTAGAGTGAGGGTTTTAAAATTATACAAGTGTTTGACCTAATAGTTTTTTAGTCTAGCATGCTTTTCCATTTATTTTATGGCCCACATACACACAAACACAAATCACGATAATATCAATATAGCTCATTGTTATGAAGAAAAAGTATAGAAAATAAGAGCTAATGCCAAAGAAACATGCTTTTTCCCTTTGAATTTGGAAGAAATAGTTTAATAGTTGTATCAGAAGGGAAAATCTTATTTCAAGTGTTAGTGTTTTTATACCAGCCCTCCCTGGGATGGGAAGGAATGACAACTGGACATTCAAAGCCTGCTTTATCAAATTGAGGTGCAGTGCCCTATATTGGCTAATACTACATCCAACGGGACTATCTGCCAAATGGAGAAAACAAAGAAGCTTCAAAAGAAACAAGCAATGTGACACTGGCCATATTCAGAGAGTTTCTCTGAATTCTTCCACAACCACCTTCCCCACCCCCACCCCCCCACTTAACATATATCTCACATGAGAAAACTGTTATTCCCCAAGGAGCACAACATCATAGTTGGGGGTGACTTCTTATAGTAACTGGTAGTACCAGTAGTTGCTTTCTTCTGTAGCGACCTATGTAATGAACAGTAATGTTCACAGCCTTGCCATGTTTCCATGGACTTAATCATACCTTAAGAAAACCTGAAAACATTTTTGCACTGAATTTAAAACTATAGTAATGTGTCATCAACACCACAGCTAATAATACAAAGCACTTACATCATATGTTCAATGAACATATGTTGATACAACTATCCACTCAGCAAAGCCAAAAAGGAGAGAAAAACATAAAGCAAAACAAAAATATATATAGGGGTGCCTGGGTGGCTGTCACTTGAGTGTCTGACTCTTGGTTTCGGCTCAGGTCATGATCTCATGAGTCGTGGGATCAAGCCCTGGGTCAGGCTCTGTGTGGAGTCCACTTGAAACTTTCTCTCCCTGTCCCTCTGCCCTCCTCCCCCGCCTTCTCTCTAAAATAAATAAATCTAATATATATATATATATATAATATGTATATAATATATATATGCCATACATTTCTGCCTACCATTGGGCCCATATAGGCCTCAGAGTGAAAAAGTATGAACTTGCTGTCCCTATCTACCTACGACCCAGATAGGTGCTATCAACCCCTAAGCCACCACTCCATCACCTCCAACTCTTGTATGAGCCTCTCATTGGGCTAAAGGTGATCAGCTGTAGATACACACACATACGCATGTCAGTCAGGAATCTATTTTTTATAATGAAGAAAAACCTAACTCTGTTGGACTTAATAAATTTAATTGTGTGTGACATATTTAATGTACTTTATTGGCTACTTAGGGAGTTTTCACAATTTTTTTTATTATTCTTGAACTTAGCTTTATATACTGAACTGATCATGTAATAGTAATGACTACTTAATATGGACTAATGTGATTTTTAGTGTATAAGCTACTCTAGTTCTAATTTACCTACCTAAATTACCTAACCTATGTGTATCAGGACACCAGAGTAGCAATACTATAAAAAACAGAAACAGACCCATAAATACAGAGAACAAACTAGTGGTTACCGGTGGGTGGGGGGGGAGGGTGGCTGTATGTGAAGGGTTGAGCAAAAGGGGCGAAGGGGAGTGAGAGTTACAGGCTTCCAGTTATGGAATAAATAGGTCATGCTGATAAAAGACATGGGAATACAGTCAAGGGTACTGTAACAGGATTGTATGGTGAGAGATGGTGGCTATACTTGTGATAAGCATTGGCATAATGTACGGAGTTGTCGAATCACTATATTGTATGCTTAAAACTAATATAACATTCTGTGTCAACTGTATTTCAATTTTAAAAAAGTAGTCTTATTACAGAAATAATTTTAAAGCCCCCATAATTTGCTTTAAATTTATATCTAGAAAGTCTGATGATAATTTTATTAGTAGCAGTAATAGATTTCTGTTGATATATTGATGAAAACACTCTATAGTTGAGAACCACTCCTCTAGAGAAAATTTCATTTTTTTAAATAGCGAGTGAAACTTTAAAAAGAAGGGGGGGAGGATAAAATACGAAAGACAAAAAGTGAGAGAACATATTTTTCTAAATATATAAAGTTGTTTTAATTAAATACTTTAAGTGTACAAAATACCATTAATGATAAAATAAGTTTCATATTCAGAGTTAAGGATATTACATTATACGCTGCTTCCAGAATTACTTTTCATCATTTCAAAATACAGATGAAGCAGTCTTGTTTCATTCTTAGATTGTTCACCCCTGTTTGGATGGAACGAGGTATTGAAATGGCAGACCTGCATACAGGCTTGTGTTAATATTGACCATCATAGGGGAATTTGGGTTCTATTTCCACATGACTAAACAAAATAGTGTAACTGTATTTGGCGTATAGGAAGGGTGTGAATTATTACAGCCAGAAGGAAGACTGCAGTAGGGAGTTTTTCATATGTGTAAATAGGAGAAGATAAGTCATCTACCCACCTCACAGTCTTATTGTAATGACCAAATGAGGTATTAGATGTAAGGATTTTGAAAAATTTGTAGCACTATCAAATAGGAGCTGTTGGTATATTGTATATATCTAAAATATGTCTGAAAGTGATGTCACAAAACTGCACCAACCTATTAATTCTATTTCCTTTCTGAAGTCTTAAATATAAATAAGGTTAACACACTGGAATAAGAATAAATCAGTTTCCTCAAGTAAATTATTTTTTTTTATTGCAACTGAGGTAGCCAGCCAGCCTCCATAATGGACCCTAATGATCCTTGCCTTCTTGTGTTTATATTCTTTGCAATCTCCTCCTGTTGAGTGTGGGCTGGACTTATTGATTCACTTATAACAAATAGATTAAGACAGAAGTGACCCACAAACTAGGTCATAAAAGGCAGTGTGGTGTAACTCTTAATTGCTCCTTGATCGTGTACTAAAGCCAGCTGCCATGGCAGGTACAGCTTTACAAAGAGATCCATGTGGCAAGGAGACCATTTGCCCACAATCATTTGAGTGATTTTGGCATTAAGATTCTCCAGCCCCAGGAGAAGTTTCAGAAGAGTGCAAACATAAGCAACATCTTGGGTGCAAATTCATGAGTGACCCTAAAGCAGAACCACCAAGCTATGATACCCGTGGATTTCTAATCCTCAGAAGCTTCATTAAATAATAAATTCTAGTGGCTTTAAGCTGCGAATTGTTAGGTTAATTTGTTACATGATGATAGATAATTAATGCAGATGTTGGTACCCAATGCTTCTGAGCAAAAAATCAAATACATGGGAATGACTTTGAAACCAAACAGCAGTCAGAAGCTAGAAAGATTTTGAAGAGAGGGTTAGTGAAATTTTAAAGTGTCTTGCATATGATTGTTTCCAGAATTTTGAATGTTGAACTGATGGTAGGTGATCTTGCGAAGGAGACTGCCAACCAGACGGTGTTGAAGTTGCCATCTGGTTTCTTCTCGCGGCTAATAGTGAAATGTGAGAGGCAATACATAAGCTAAAGGATGAACCATGAAACAAAGAGAAGCCAGCCCTGGCTGGTTCTGAAAATTCTCAGTCTCTCCAGATGGCAAACAATGCTGAAATTAAGAAATGGCTCCTGAGTAAAGGTCAAACTCTGGAAACTCGCAGGAAATTACGGTCTAAAGATGACACTGAGATTGTGACTATAAAATCCATTGTTAAGACTTCAGAAAGACCAAAGAAGTTACCTTACGCCCCATTCATTTAGATAAAATGCCTCTAAATATATTAAGCGTGTAACTGACAGATCATCTCAACCAAGTTTCTGAGAAGTTTAAAGGCACTGTCCTTTAGAAGAAGTCCAATGAACAAATTTTCAACATAATGGCTGGCAAAAGTGTACAAGTCACAGTTTTAAAACTATCTTTTATGAAATGGTTAAGGAAAGATGATAAAGATCAGTAGGAAATTAAGGAGAGTGAGGATCTGTTGATAATGCTACATAGTTCTGTAGCCTGAAGGAACAACCAATACAATGAAAGAGCACACTCTAGTGCAAAATAAAACATACCGTGTAAATAATGTATTATATAATAACTCCAAGTGAGAAACTCAAGTTCTGATTCCCAGTTTAGTTAAATCTCAGGGGTCCATAAAATTGTGCTAGAATCTCATTTGAACAGAATCTCATCCAAGTCCATGTTACTTTCTGCTTTCTATCAAGCCAGAGATAGAGGGGAAACATTCTTTTTCATATTGTTTCATTGCTGCTTCTGATCCTGGTCATATTCCAGGAATTGAAAGATGAAAGAAAAAAATGCAGAGCATATTTTTTGAACCTTACTACCTGAGTTTTGGTTCCTGTTCTTTTTTTTTTTTTTAAGATTTTATTTATTTATTTGAGAGAGAGAGACTGAGAGAGAGAGCATGAAAGGGGGGAGGGTCGGAGGGAGAAGCAGACTCCCTGCCGAGCAGGGAGCCCGATGTGGGACTCGATCCAGGGACTCCAGGATCATGACCTGAGCCGAAGGCAGTCGCCCAACCAACTGAGCCACCCAGGTGCCCTGGTTCCTGTTCTTAATAGAGTGGCAGAAGAATTTCATTCTGGCATCCTGTTTCTTGTTCTCTTTAAATAACGACTCATGAAAGTGAGAATGGGTCCAAAGATTCTTAACAGCAAAGGCAATTATAAAGATAAATTCAGGGGAAAAAAAAGTCTCTTATAATTAGTGTGTAAATTTCCAAATAAAAAATTTTAGCTACAGTTAAAAAAAAAGATGCAATAGGGCAAGGTGAATTTGAACACTGGGTCTTCCCTACTTATGTAATTTTATGTAGTATGTTCTTCAGGCACATCTTCATCAAGTAGGACCATACAACTACAGTTTCTCCCTGACTGTCTTTTGTTGTTGTTGCTTTTTTAAATCTTCGCTATCTATTGTTACATTCTCCCAAGTAACCTGTATCAGAAAAAAAAAATGGTTAAAAGTAATTTTTCTACCATGTGCATTTGTTTCATTGATGCTACAACCTAGCTCTGTTCCAGTCAAGCTCTTTAATGAAGACAAATCTTTATATTTGATATCATTATACAAAACCACAGATTTGCACAGAAGTTTTAATCACCCACAAGGATTTTCCTTACAATTTTTTTCAGTTGTAGCAAACCGAACATACATGTACCATTAAATCCATACAAATATTGTATCATAAAGCCAAATGGAGGGAAGGCAGCTTGCTAGCTGAAGATAACAGGCAAACTTGGATTCCGTGACTCAAGCAACTAGCATGGTTCACTGTAGTGACAATAAATCACAAAGCCATGCAATGTCATCTTGACAGTCTTTCTATTTGTAAATAATGCAAATATTTCTAAATATAAGTAAGATATGTCTGATGGTTGATTAAGTGCCTTTTGCATGTGGATCTGATCTTTCAGAGGTCTAATATTTTATTATATCTAATATTTTATATAAAATATCTCATATCTAGTATTTTATTATATATTATATGTATATATTTGTTTTATATAAATATGTTGCATATTTTATTATCTATTATGCTTTATTATATGTAACAGATATTATATATTATATGTATATATTTGTTTTATATAAATACATCACATATTTTACTATTAGGTTTTATTATATCTAATAGATAATAAAATATGATATAAATATATAATACAATACTATATATATATGATTATAATACATTGATGAAAACAAGCATGCAGATAGTTCAGGTAGTGAAAAGATAAAGTTCAGGCAACCAATCAGGAATTGTGAAATAATCCTGACATCTTATCTCTTCCACTTATATGATATCACTCTAACCCCACTGCAACCTTACAGCCCACAACAGTCTCGATACATCTACACCGCAAATGTCAATTCCCTGGAATGACCATCTCATAATAAAGTATTGGGCCCCATGGACTTTTTATTCCCTTCCCTCAGGGCTTCCTTGAGAAGGCAAAAAGTGGCCACAGCCACTAGGAAAGGAAACAAGGAAGCAACTTGTAAGCATTGCCTCTTATCTCTGCATATTTGACTTATATTCCTTTGTCTTTTGTACTTTGCACACACAGATAAATTGCTCACATGTAGTAATTCTTAAGGAACTGAGAAAATCTAAAATTTTTAGAGTGGCACCCAAGTCATTAAAGGGTTTTGCTGAAGATATTTATGATTTCAGTGCTCTGAAGAGTTCCAGAAGTCTACAAAAACATGAATAACCTCAGAATATGAAAAGATGAAATCTAGCTCCTAGAACTGTGGCATTTACTTTTTTATTGATTTCTCCTGCCCAGTTTGGAAAAGATCAAAGAAGAGAGACCAAAATTTGTAGATCTGAATAAAATTCACCCAACTAGGCATCAGAACATCTGGGCTTTGGAACCACCTCAGGTCCTGTGTATATCACCTTGAGGGGGAAAAAAGTGTTTTCAGGACCTCAAATTCCTCCTATCTAAAGTGAAGGCTGATCTAAAATGTTGGTTCTCAAACTTTAGAGTGCATAAGAATCAAGTACAATGTTTGTGAAAAATTCAGATTCTTAGGACCAATCCACAGAAATCTGGATTAAATGGGTCTGGTGTAGAATCTAAGAATCTTGATTTTTGTAAGTTCTTGAGATTAGAGATGGTATTTTGATAAATGCTCAGCTGCGCCTTCTTTGATGTTCCTTTCAAGATAAACTACCTTTGAGCAGCAAAGAAATAGATTTCAGATAGCTCTTAGCTCTATTTTAAATCACCACACTGTCTTAGGCCAGGTGTTTCCTGTGTCCCACAGGTTGCACTTGAAGGTATAGCTGATTTTGAGTTCTAGAAAGGATCTTCCCAGCAATAGAGAACACACCATGAAGATAACTCTACATTATTAGTTCTTTTGTCAAACCATGCAATCTGTCATCACATCTCTTTTCTTTTGGATAAGTCATCGCTCAGGTATGAACCTGATTATTTTTGAAATGGTTAAAATAAAGGAAGGTGTATTATCGCTGTCTGTTTGGCAGCATGGATTTTCTTTCAAATCTTTATGCTGTAGGGGCAAGGTGAGGTTTAGCTTTAGTGAGCATATGAGAGAATTTGGGATCTTTTATGAGGAGTAATATGGGAAGAAACAAGAGCCAACTGAATCACTGCAGGTATCAACAGCGTTTTCTTTACAATTTATTAGGTCATTACATAAATGTTTACTATTTAAATGGCAATCAGATGCATATATAGGCATGTTTGTTAAGACTGAATAAAGAAACTCTTCTCAAACGGTATCTCTGTAATAATGCAATAGATACGAAACATATGTAACTTCCCAAACCAATGTCGATCAGTAACCCAAGGAGAGAGAAATAGAGAGCCTAAAGTTCCCAATTAGAGAAAAAAAGAAAGACAACATCTACTAAGATACAAAAAACTTGGTACTTCAAAGACAGTTTTACTGTACATTCATAAAGTCCAAGTGAAGATACTTCATCCAAGTTTGTGACTAAAACTTGAATTTTATGTGAAAAGATGTGCTTCAGTCTCTGCCATTTTCTGGGCATTTGGACATTAATCAATACATAAAAAATCACTGAAAAATTAATTCCAGTCTCAATCTCTGTCCCCCAAGGATATGTGGCCCACCCAAAAGCAGAGCTTAAGGAACTAAAATGGAGGAATAAATCGTTACCGTGGTTTCAGAACTGAGGAGTCAGCAACTCACCCTTCATCTGCTATGTGTTTGTGGGTGAAGGCCAGGAGGTCGGCGGCCCTGCCCGT
>NC_138382.1:13601780-13620375 GCF_054177405.1 Leptonychotes weddellii
TTAATTAATTAATTAATTAATTTCTTGAGAATTGCTAGCTGCTGTAGGAAATTTTTTTAAAAAGGTAGTATTCACCTTTAACCTCGTGGAAATAATATTCTAGTTAGGTAATAAAATAAATAATATTTTCATAAAGTTTATCATTTATAAAATACTTAAATATATGATTTTTAAGAAACATGCAAAAAGAAGATTTTATTCCCTGCCTTGAGCTATACTTAATTCTCATTCTTTTATAATAAGCAATAAGTTTCAGGAAAATAGAGGACAATGATAATTACATAATTTCTTATTCGAAACACTATTAAACAACAGTCAGATACTATTGGCATTGGTCAACTTTCTGCTTGGGTAATTTCTTTTTTTCCCTAAAGGTCTCAGCAGTTCTGCATTTTCTCTTTTTCTTGAGTGGAGGTAGAGAAGAGGCTTTTCCTCAGAACTAGGAGACTGCTCCAGAGAGGAGAGCTATTTAATCATTTATTATTACTCATTCTTTTTTTTTTTTAGAATTATTTTTTTTTAAAGATTTTATTTATTTATTTGTTTGAGAGAGAATGAGAGAGAGAAACAGCATGAGAGGGAGGGGAGAGGGTCAGAGGGAGAAGCTGTCTCCCCACCAAGCCAGGAGCCCAGTGTAGGACTTGATTCCAGGACTCCGGGATCATGACCTGAGCCAAAGGCAGTCACTCAATCAACTGAGCCACCCAGGCGCGCATTATTACTCATTCTTATTATCATCTCATTCTCTGTAAAGAAATGCAAGTAGTGTTATGATCCAGTCATAACTTCAGTAATGTATCGGAGGTATTCTCATGGGTGGTTTCTTCTCTTCGTTTCTTACCAGGGCCACAACATCTTGGACAGAGCTGTCTTGCAGAGAGAATTAAAAGAAAAATTAAAAAATTAAAATCTTACATGTGCACTATAATGACTATAACATCAAATCGTAGTGTTACATACATAGTATTTTGGATCATTAGTTTAAATTATTCTTCCCGGTGTTTTAATGATATTAGGAAAGCTTCAAGCCTATATACTGGAATTTAACTAAGTGTCTTCTAAAATACCTACTTTGGTGAATACTGCATGCTCATGATACATGTTTTGAGGAAACTAAGGAACAGAGGCTATTAAAATAATATCCCCTAGATCAGGGTTTCTCAAATTTTGACAGCAAACCATAGTAGGAAATGCATTTTACATTACAACCCCGCATACCCAAACCCACCCCCATACTTAAACACAACTGAAATAGAGGTTTCACAGAGCAACTCACATTTGCTACACATGATGTACTGTGATCTATTCTTTAAAAAAAATTTCTGGTTGCAATCCATTAAATTGATTTTGTGACCTACTAATGGCCTTCTGTTCCTAGTTTGGAAAAACCTAGAGTACATTTTGAAAAAGTGACAGAACTTAGATAAACCAAATTCTCTGAATGATATCCATCCATCCATCCATCCATCCATCCATCCATCCATCATTTCTCTATCATCTGTCTATTGATTTATCTATCTGGAGGATATATGACCTTGAGCAAGTTATTTATTTTTTCTGTGCCTTATTTTTAACATGGGGAGATAGTAATACCTTCTCATAAATTGCAAATGAATTAATGGTGAATTTCTTTGAATAGTGCCTAACACATAGTAAGTGATACACAGAGTTAATTGTTAGCCTTACTGTTACTAACAAAATACGGAATGCTCACAGTGTGCCCTATGATTGCCGTGGGAGCTAAGATGAATAGAATAAATTCTGCCTTAAGGAGCTGACAATATATTATGGGGTAGATATTGGAAAGTAAATAATTCTGACATAGGGCATGAGTTTTATGATAGATGATATATGATCAGTTTACTGTGGTAACAGGTACCTCCCCAGAAGACACACTCATACACCTTGGTTGCTTAGATTTCTTTTTGAAAATTCCTTAATCTCCAAGGAGGAGTACTCGTGAATTCACGCATTCATTAAGGTTTCTCCTCTCTGCCATTCTTCCAGTGCCACACCGCTGCTCTGGCTTCTGCTTATGCATGTGCCACCATGCTCCTCCAAACACTGTCCTGCTATCTGTTGCTTCCTTCTGAACCATCTCCACCTGCCACTGCCACCGCCCTGGTGCTCAGCTCAGCGCCTCTGCCATTCAAGCTGAGGGGCAGCCTGCCTGAGCATGCTGCTCATCCCTGCCACTCATCGCAGCCCCTGCTGCTCTTGGAGTGCTGGGCAGCCTTTCTGAAGCAGCTGCCCTTTGTAAGCAAAGGGCCCATAGCAGGATTCCTGGAGCATTGAGTCATTCCAGAAGTTTGTGTCTAGCACTTCTTAGTTTTCTCCAAAGCTGTTTGCTTCCAAGGTGCTGATGTGCCTTTGAGTTTTACCCAGAACACTTGATTCTTCCTGATTCTCAGCTTCTTTTGCTAGGAGGGCTCATCATGCCAGATCCTGTACTCCCTTATGACATATTTTTTCTCAAGAGACTCAATAGTGTCCTCAGGCAATTTGGCTTCTGAATGACTCCTTCAATTTTCCAGGCATTTATGAATATATCTGAATCCCAAGTGTGATATTATGTGAGTCACTTTCCAAAAGAACTTTTAAACCCAGTGATATGCTGGCAAATGTTTAATAACCAGCAAGCCTAAAGGGTGGTGGTAGAGGGTTGGGGGGGGGCTGATTTGTAGCATTTGCTGATTTCCATGGTGTAAATAATCTCAGTGTGGCCAATTTCAGGGTATCATTGGGGAATTGGGAAGTGAAGCCTACATTCAGCTCTTGGACTGACATGAGTTAGCTCCAGTACACCACTACTGATAAGCTACGCTGAACCGCGAGTATAAACAGATATCTGGGTGATTGAGGTGTTGTACTACTCCATGAGCCAAATATATCCAAGTCTAGCCAGGTCACTCTGTTGCACACACGTATGTACATATACACATACATACACTGACAGGCACATGCATAGTGACACATGGCAGTAAGGAAGAACTGAGTCATTGACATAGTAAATAAGTTGGATTTTTCCTCTGCTGTGATCCTTCAGCACTTTGTAGGTATGTCTGTTACAATCCTTCGTATCATATCACACTCATTTGTTGCTCTATGTTCCTTCCCAGCTGAATTTTCTTTCATATTTTAGCATGTAGATAACATATTCTTATGTAATTCACAACTATATATTTTCTCATTTAAAGTATATAATTAAATGGTTTTAGTATATTCATAGAGTTATGTAACTAACACTACAGTAAATTTAATAATATTTTCATCAGCCCCCAAAGAAACTCTGCTCATTAGCAGTTACTCTGTGTTCTCATTTGCTCTCCTCCCCCCAAGTCCTAATCAATCATTAATTTACTTTCTGTCTCTAGAGATGTACCTCTTCTGGACATTGCATATAAATGGTGGGCTTCTTTTAATTTCTGTGTGGGCAGGTATTTCCATTTCTTTTGGGTATGTTCCCAGGTGTAGAATTACTGGGTCATATGGTAACTCTGTTTTAACATTTTAAGAAACCGTCAAACAACATCTTAAAGCATCTGTAACATTCCCACCTGCAATGTATGAAGATTCCAATTCTGCATATCCTTACCACCACTTGTTACTATCTTTCTTTGGTTATAGCCAGCCTAGTGGTTTCGAAGTAACATCTCGTCAGATCCTCCTAATGGCTAATAATGTTGAACATCTTTTCATGTGCCTGTTTGTATATCTTTGGAGAAATGTCTATTCAGATCTTTTGCTCATTTTAAAAACTGAGTTGTTTTTATATATTCTGGGAACAAATCTCTTACCAGATAAATAATTTGCACATATTTTCTAGATTCTAGTAGGTCTTCTTTTCACTTTCTTGGTTGTATCACTTTCAAACACAAAGAGTTTTTAATTTTAATGGAATCTAATTTATCTGGTTTTTTTTTTTTTCCCTGTTGCGTGTGCTTTTGGTGTAGTCCTTAAATTAACAAGGCTTTACGAAACCCAATATAACCAAGGTTTATTTCTGTGTTTTCTTATGAAAGTTGTACAGTTTTACCTCTTCCATTTAGCTCTGTGATCCATTTTGTGTGCATACAGTTTTTGTCTTCATGTAAAGAGGGGTGTGTTTTCTTCAAATCACAGATTCCATGGTGAAATTCCAGGATGAAGAACTTGGCTTTACTCTTAAAGAAAATGAAGCACATTCCCCCCCTCTCTATGCAAATTAACCACTGATTTTCCATTAAAAATTTCTAAAAAAAAAATCAGCCACTGTGGAATTTATTTTGGTTATTGCACATTTTCTTTCTTTGAGTGTCTATCAATCAAAATTCTACTGCCATCAAAGCTTCAGTGTTTTCATGTTTCACTAGCAGGCCTACTTGCGTAATGGACCCAGAACTGAAGAAGTATTTTTACCATTTTGACAAGTAATTAAATATCTAACAATGTTCTGGATCAAACAGTTTACACTGAATTGGTAATCTGATTTTTAGCTACAATTATACATATAAACAGTTTCCTTTTTTCCCCAAAGGTTGTAAATATCTATAAAAATAGATGGAAGGAAAGTGGAAAGGGGAGGGTAACCCCCCCTCCAAAAAAAAAAAGTCTATTGAAGTTAAAATTAAAAGGAGGTGTTTGATATGATAAATAATGATGAGATAATGGGTTTCTGTGGGATATGGAAATAGAATCCACACGAGAATGAGGACCTCAGCTAAGAGCCGGTAGGTGGATCGGCCATGAACTGAAAGTGTGGCTTACCTTCTCTACTTTTTCACAAACATTACTGGCATTTGTCAAGATTATCTGTCAGTCTTCTCGTATGCATGGATTTCCCAGAAGTGACAGGTCATCTGGGAGCCTAAAGGTAATATTGTATAACCTAAATTGTAGCTAATCATATTTATATATTTTCCTCAGTAGTTTGTGTGAATCTTCTAGGCCAGGTGATGATGAGATGCTATCAGAAGAGAAGCCTGTCCTCTATTTAAAACATAGCTATGGCTGCCTGGCAGGAGGCTTTTTAAGGGGGTTGTGCTGAGCATAGCAGGTTGTTCATGCAGGAAAGGAGGGAGGCTTACCACAAATGTATAGCTCATAAGTTGATTAAATTTCACAACATTGCTGTGTTGTAAGTTATTAAGGGACAGTGGCACAGAGACCCTTGTCATACTAATGAGGATTCCAACCTGACTGATTTGACCTAATCATTAGGAGATAATAATAGATCTATCCCTTAAATTACTGGATAACTTTGATGATTGCTCAGTAGCATGCAGACTAAAGCAGAGCCCAGCATGGATTTTGCCATTTATTTAATCTATTTTAGACCAAAATGTGCCAGAGAGAATACAGATGACATTGAACTCTTTAGACTTACCAAGCCATAAATATTTGTCAAATATGACTTAATTTTTAAGCTATCCTTTCCTTTTAACTTCTAAAATTATTTTTGTAATTTTTTTTTCTCATGTCTTGTAACTTTAACACATGATGTTAAAAAAAAAAACCAGGTTATGAACCATCAATTTACTAAGTTCCTACCTTGGAATGTTTTATAATTAAATCATAACACTACTTCAGAACAGATAACTAAATCTTTAAAGGGGGAAAATACATAGATTTTTAAATTTAGGGAATGTGTTAATCTATTGCATTGATTTTATCCTCATCTCAATTAAATTAATTCTCTCTGTCACCATTTATCATGTCAGAAGTTTGCCCATGTGCTATAGCCATATGAGTTATTCCTGCAAAAGCATGTCAGAATAATTCACACTTGCTTCTTCTTTAATAATTTCCTTCTCAAGTTAGCAAGTCTCGTAAGAAAAATTCCAATCCATTTTATTTGCACTGAATATTAACACAATGTATTAAATATAATGTAGAAATTTAGTTGCATGAATTTTTACCTTTAAAAAATATTTGTTTACTGAAATGTGATATATATAATGAAAGTGCATAAATCACAAACTCAATAAATTATTACAAAGTGAATACAGTGAATAAAATCACTTCCAGGTCAATAAATGAGGTTATTACTGACACCTAGAAGCCATTCTGGTGATCCATTTCAGTCGTAGCTTCTCCCAAGGAAACCACTGTCTCAGCTTCTAGAACTGTAGTTTTATTTGCTTCTGCACTCTATATACAAGTGAAATCATACAGTAGTATGCATTGTTTTGTACAGAATTTCTTTCATTCCACAATATATTTATAAAACTCATTCATAGTTTTGTGTGTTGATGTAGTTAGTTCATTCTAATTGCTATAGAGTATTCCATTGTATGAATATATTACACTTCGTTTATACTTAATGCTTTGTTGGTTATATGGGATATTTCCAGTTTTGAATATTCTTGAATATTTTGGTGCACATGTACACATGTTTTTTGGGTATTTATCTAGGCATGACATTGTCAGGCCGTGGTGTTTGCATATGTTCAGCTTTGCCAAATATTACCAACTATTTTCCAAAGATGTTATACCAATTTATACTTCCTCCAACAGTGGTCTTTTCTTTGATTTAACAGATAACATCAGCAATTTGAAAGTAAAATGTTATTAACTCTTTTGTAGGATTAAACTGCTACTTTCCATAATAACTCTTTAGGCAGAAAATATTTATAGGTAAAGTAAGTTAAATTTTTGAAATAACGTACCCTTGAGAGTCCCAACAAATAGGTGAACAATAAGATGGATTTATGATTTTGTCCCTCTAATCTTGAAAGTCAGTTGAGGTCTAATATGGCTGGGAATCTATAGATCTCTTTATTTTTTTAATTGTCTTTAAACTTCTTCCCTTAGTTGAAAGGTTATTAGCAATAATCTTTATCTCAAAAGGTTTTGGAACAAATAAATGAGACAATACATCAGAAGCTTGGCACATAGTCAATGCTGAATAAGTAAGTTATTATTTATCAATAACATGTGAACTTAGTTCTTTACATGTGGTTTTATTACCTGAACTCTTATTAGTATAGAATAACCAATTTAAGTTACATGATGGTAGAAAAGTGAAAAACAGAAACACCCCCTGAACCCGTAGTTACAGGTGGCATTTAATATTGCCACATGGGAGATACCACAGTGCTTTTATTTCATACACTAACTAGAGAGTGATTCTCTTCCCTGATGGAAGTAGGTTCTTTCTCCCTCTCTTTCTTTGTCTCTCTTGGGGCTGCATTATGACCTTTGAGGGCTTTCGCCACTTTTGCCTGCATACATCTCTTCCTCACTGAAAATTGATTAATAAAAAGACTATGATGGTATCAATATAAAGGTAAATATATTTAATATCATACTGTAATTTTTTAAGCTAAAATTTCATTTTCCTCCCTGATTTTAAAAGAAATTAAAATATTGTCTTGGGCTTCGAAATGTATTGTGGGCTGGAGGCACTGTGCTTACTGTGCCCGTTCTAAGTTTATTCTGCTCTTCCTCTTCCCTCTTCCTCCTTCTCTCATTGTCTCTCTCACTTCAGATTTAAGGCAGAGCCTTCTTCTCAGGTGAGAAGGTAATAAGACTTCACGTTTTAAAAGCCATTCTGTGTGTAAGTAAAGCAGGCAGCCAGCATTTTGCTGTGCACATTACACAGAAAAAAAAAATCACTTAAAAACTATACACGGTAGGAGCACAGAGGAGAGGCTCCTAATGGAAGGGCAAACTGCTTAAGTTTTAGAGATACTAAGAAAAATTACACTGACAGGGCACATAAAGTAAATTCTCAAAAGATGATGGAACTAGCTAAGCCATGCAATGATACATATCTGTGAATACACACAGATATACATACCATTCTCTATTATATATTCTTCTTTTTTTTTTTAAAGATTTTATTTATTTATTTATTTGAGAGAGAGAATGAGATAGAGCATGAGAGGGGGGAGGGTCAGAGGGAGAAGCAGACTCCCTGCCGAGCAGGGAGCTGGATGCGGAACTCGATCCCGGGACTCCAGGATCATGACCTGAGCCGAAGGCAGTCGCTTAACCAACTGAGCCACCCAGGCGCCCTATTATATATTCTTCTAAGCCTCCATTGCATTCACTAATATTTCTCTAATTTTTTTCTACTTGATATTTTGTTTATTTATTTATAAAGATTTTATTTATTTATTTGTCAGAGAGAGAGAGTGTGAGCACGAGTGCTGGGCGGAGGCAGAGAGAGAGAGAGGCAGAAGCAGGCTCCCCGCTGAGCAAGGAGCGCAATGCAGGACTCGATCCTAGGACCCTGGGATCATGACCTGAGCGGAAGGCAGACGCTTAACCGACTGAGTCACCCAGGCATCCCATCTACTTGATGTTTTAAAATCCGATGAAATAGCAATCGATGAACTCCGAATGACTGCTGATAAAATTTTCCCATTTCTTCACAATAATCATGAATATAGTGAATTCCCATGGTCCTTATTTAAACTGACCCTATACACCACTCCTATTTTCTCTAATTTCTTAAAATGGTGAGCTTGATGGACCACTTGCACAATTTTTGGCCTGACAGACATGCTCCATACGCTAATACTCATAAAGCAAATTCCAGTTAATTAATCCTGACAGAATCGCTAAGAGGAAGGTACATGTCATGATAATTCCAGTTTTAAGGGCCTATACATCTTATAGTCCTTGACCATATTTTTATCTAAAGGTTTTGCTTTTTTAAGTATTTTTCTTACAATTATTTCTTTGTGTTAGTAAGGTTTCTGATCCACACTGCTTCATTAAAATAAATGATTTGATGAGCAAGGCAGCTTAAGATTCATATTCTGTGCTAATTAACAGATTCTTCTAATTGTTAGAAGGCTCCTGATGTCTTTCTAATTCTTTCAACTCATTACTTTCTTACAGAAGTTACAGTTCTTAAAGGAATAGTAACAGATAGTATGAAACTTCCTTTCTACATATATGCACTGCCTCAAAATACATTAATTTGTGAAAGCAGGCCAATAATTTAAAATCTGTTAATTGATGTGCTTTCCTTCCAAAACCAAGTGAAACATCTTCCCTATTTTCCATTTCTACTTTCCCATCTGGGATACTAAAATGCATTTTTAAAAGATTACTTTTAGTTGAAAATAATGTAGCAAAACATATATTAAAATCTCTATATGCTTCCACTTGAATATATTTTAGTTAGATCAGTAGATCAGATCTCAATTCTCTGGATTTCTGTTACTACAGAGAGGAGCAAGAGGGAGGGATCTAATTTTATTTTGAAAATGTTCTTTTCCCTATATGATTACTAACAAATAGAGTTTATAATGTGTTAATTTATGCTTGGATCATTATGAAGTGATGTTTCCGGCAATTGTGTAGATGGATTCTCTGCCTGTAAGGGGTAGCAATTGAAGACAGACAACTTTGATTCAGACAAAGGTGATGAATATTTGAAAAAATACAATAGTAACTATGTAAATAAAAAACAGAGTATGTATCAAAAATACCGTCCAAAGTTAAGTATAGTTCGGTGAGACAAGGGTAGAAGGAAAGTAAATGAGTGGAATTGATAAATATTTATTTATTGCTCTTTGAGGCTGATCAGATAGTACAACCTGTGCCAAGATTGTTGTTTTTTTTTTTGATTGACAGACATTAAGTAACTTATGGAATTTACTTAAACCACTATATATATGCTAATTTCAAAAAGAAGACATTTAAGTCCCAACATGTACCAATTAATATTAAATTTCAATTAACCCTGAATATAAATTACTGAAAAGTTAGCTTTCCTGTGCTTTATTATGAGGGATGACAATAACAATTTAGGCTACCACTGCATAGCTTATAAAAGGGTTTCACATATGTTATCTCATTGGATATGCTCAACAACACAGAAATAAACACCTTTGCTTATATATTTTAAATGGAAAAAGGAGAAATTAATTGAGTGGCTCAATAAAACACAGATAATAAATTCTAAGTGAGAAATAACACATACTTCCTTTTTTTTTTTTAATGCCAATTCTCAAATACTCAGAAAAAGTAATTTGACAAATGTGTTAAGTGATTATTGAGAATTAGTCGAACATATTACTTTGGGATCACTGCTTCCCTAAGAAAAATATACAAATAGGTATATGAAAATGATTTATTCACACTTCAAGAAGAGAGTTAACATACAATAAAACACAAAAATTCTATGATACACATATTAATACAAGCTTCATTTTTTTTTAGTTGACAGATGAGTCAATGAAGGATGAGGGGAGGGTAAAAAAAAGTTTCATTAATCCACGTTTCTTAAAACCTACTGCAACTTCATAAGAATAAATTAGCTCTAAGCTGGGAAAGAGAAAAATAAGAGGCTTGGGAACTTTGTAGAATGAAGCATGTCACCTGTCTTGGTAGCAGATATTTTTTTGGTCTTGAGATCTGAAAGAAAATTATCACAGAGTCTTTGTATAAGGAGCATTTGTGTAGTCAAATATATGAAATCCTTGATAGAGGAAGAAAAAATAATTCAGGTAAATTCTTTATATAATGAATTCTCAGATCCATTGGGATGCCTATTTAAACCTGATCCTTGTGTACAGCTATTATCAGCTTTCATGGAAAAAAAAATGTAGAAAGTACTGTGAGATAAGTGTGTAATTTTCTGTCCAACATCCTAACATGGAATTATATCATGGAAAATTTAAGAGATTAGTATCCATCTTATCCCTGGCTCAGACTAACTCTCTTGAATGTGATCAATTGCAGCAAGACTTTTGACATTAGCTAATGCCTTTGTTCTTTTTTTTTTATAATTCACATCTCTTTATTCTTGCTATTTTTTGGGGGAAAGATCATTTCATGAAATAATGCATTCAGTCCAGTAAAATGGAACTAATACACAACATTGCTGATGTACAAGTGTTCTGTGTACTTGATTTGTAGAACAAGGTAAATAGAGTAATGCAGTTTGGCCCAATTCAATTTTCATCCACTTGAGCTTCATCTTTTATTATTATTATTATTATTGTTATGTTAATCACCATACATTACATCATTAGTTTTTGATGTAGTGTTCCATGATTCATTGTTTTCGTATAACACCCAGTGCTCCATGCAGTACGTGCCCTCTTTAATATCCATCACCAGGCTAACCCATCTCCCCAACCCCCTCCCCTCTAGAACCCTCTGGTTGTTTTTCAGAGTCCATAGTCTCTCATGGTTCATCTCCCCCTACAATTTCCCCCCCTTCATTCTTCCTTTCCTTCTATCTTCTTCTTCTTTTTTTTTTTTTTTTAACATATAATGTATTCTGTCTGCAGGTACCTGTCCAACATGAGAAGGTTTCTCTTATTCCGGAATCTTTATGTCCTAATGCTGTCTCTTGTTTGCTCTCAACCTCCTTCCACAAAGCCTGCCTATAACTGGGGCCATCTTACCCATGCCTATGGCTTTTAGGGGCTGCTCTGTGTTTAGAACCTACATCTATCTATCCCTCTGTCAAAAACCTTTTATCTCAAGGAGCCTGGGTGGCTCAGTCTGTTAAGCATCTGCCTTCAGCTTAGGTCATGATCCCAGGGTCCTGGGATCGAACCCCATGTTGGGCTCCCTGTTCAGTGGGGACTCTGCTTCTCCCTCTCCCTCTGCCTCTTCCCCCATCTTGTGCTCTCTCTCACTCTCACTCATTCTCTTTCTCTTTCAAATAAATAAATAAAATCTTTAAAAAAGACTTTATCTCAAAAACTAACTGTAGAGTTCAAGGAGCTCTTGTATACCTTAACTGCAGTAAATGAATTTCCAATTGCCATTTTCACTGTAGCTCAGGGGCTGTAAGACTTATATGCCTCCAGGTGCCAGGCAAAAATCTAAATAAAGAGAGGAGGCAAGATATCTGGAAATAGAGTGGTGGAACTAGAGCAAATATGAGATCGTAAGTCCTCCCATGAAGGGTGCACGTTCCATCTGGAAGGAGGAACAGTTATCACTCCACTTCAGTTAGTAATTGCCCTGTTAGACTTTGGGTATGATGTGGCTGATGTGCTGGCAGCTTGTTATCATGGTATGTAAACCATGCCTTTATGCTCAGAGGCTTTCCTGGTAACTTCACATAACATGCTGCTGATTCAGTACAAACTGTGTATCATTTAAATCTACTGTACCAGGCAGTAATCTAATGAAGTGGAAATAAAAGCTAAATTGGAGAAAAAATACTTTGGCCAATTAAAAGAGCATATCATTTGATCACTGAAACTATAATGGGAGTATCTACTCCACTGAATAGTTATAAAAATTAAATAGGTGATGTAAGTGAAATTGTTTTGCAAATTGAAAAACTATATATTTACAGTGTTCTTGAATTTGAGTGAATGCTTATAATTATTATTGAAAGACTTTTTAAACTTTTGAATTATTCAAGTTATATTAACTTACAATATTTAGTAAAATAGAAAACTCCCAAAAATTTTAGCTAAGGTTTTAACTATGTTTAATACTTTTGCTTCCATTAAATACAATTTTTATTTCTTTACAAATTTCCTTCAAACTGTTTTATCTTAAGTATAGCAGGATGTAAGCCTGGTCCCTGTGTTATTTGCCTATTTAATTTAATAATTATTCTTATATATCTAAAACTTGCTTTATTCTTTCCCATAAGATCCTGATAGATTCTTTGTATTCAGGCTATTTCCTTCTTAGCTTAAAAATATCTATATTCTTTCTTAATGCTATCTGGGAATATATTCCCAGGAACTAAATCTAATCATTATGTTACTCAAAGATACACATGTAAAAAAAAAAATGCAGGAAGGATATGCATTATATTTTTTATAGGATTATCTATAGAGATTCAATTTTATTCTGTATTAGGTCACAATAGGATAGTGTTATCTTCATCAACTTTATTTTTAAACTTCTCTTAGAGGCTTGTGAATGAAATTTAAGATGAACCTTGCTTAAATTTCCACTGCTCTAATTTTTTAACTGCTCTTGTTGACTTGCACAATGCAATCTCAACCCTTTATTGTCATTCTCTTTCTGCAGAAAATGTGTGCTAGTATCCAATCATAAGTTTACCTCCATGACTTTGAATACTAGAAAAAAGGACTTTCTAAAGAAATATTTAAAATATAGGCATGTTTCTTTAGAGAGATAAATAAGTTTTTCCCTCTGTAATTAAATGTTACTTGGGCACTCCCCAAATTACCTATGCCTCTGGGCATTCATGCCTATATGGTTCCTTCCCTTTGATTCTGAGCTGGACTTGTGATGTGCTTCAACCAATAAAATGTGGTGCAAGGAACTATTTGCCAATATTATGGCTAATTTTATGGCTAAGGCTTAAGATGACCTGGCAGGGTATATATTTGTACAATGAGAGTAACTAGCTGCTAGGTAAGAAGTCAGACTGATGTGAGATGGTCCACACAGAGCACATGGAGGAGAACTGAGGAATACAGTCAGCAGCTGAAGCCCAGGACGCGTGGCCCAGGTAAAGCAGTCCTGGCCAGACCTCAGCGTTTACAGCTAATAGAGCAAAGCCACCTGGGACAAAGACAAGCTCTCCCCACCAAGCCTACCCCAAGTTGCAAATGTGAGTAAACAAGCAAAACGAGTTATCGTTTTAAGCCTTTATGTTTTGGGGCAATTTGTTATGCAAAAATAAACTATCAAAATACCTCCCTAAAATTATGCATCAGAAAAGTGGTTTGATCTGTATTTGAGTCCTTACAAAGTCTCATAATTATGGGTCAGAAATGTTCTCAGTTATTTTATTTTGTACAATTCTATTTGAAGGAGACACATCAGCTCCAGTCCTCTCAATGCCGTGCCTAAGTTTAAAACTTCTATTGTATATTGAACCTCCGTGTGATTAGAAGCTTACCACTCTTAGCCTAGGGTAACTGTGGACCCTGCCTTTACTGCCTGCTTCTTGCTTTGTTTTCAGTTTGCCTTTTGCCAAATTCAGGGACGATCCAAGATACATAGTGTTCCTGGAGCTTGTATTTTTTTTTTTCCTTTGGCTTATTATTGGAGTCAATAGGTTTTGAATCTCTGTTTCTCTTTGTCTTTTTGTCTCTCTGTCTCTCTGTGTCAGTCACTGTCTCTATTTCTCTCTTTTCCTGCTCTATCATCTATAATAATATCCCCACCATTTTTACAAAGTGGCTGTCTCTGTGATAATAGGTAGTGGGCCTATTTATTGTGGTGACACAGCAGATGAGCTCTGGAAATCCCATTTATATCTTATCCAGACAAGACAGTGGAACATCAGAATCTGCCAACACCCAGGATGTAGTGTTAAGATGATATCGAGCCCTATGTCTTGAAAATCTTGATAGTTATTTTTTATCTTTTAGTGCTTAAATAGAATTTATGTACAAGGTATATAATGTGTAAAGGATGAGAGTAGGTGTGTAATGTATGAAAGGTGGTATTTGGCTAAGGTAAGATGTGGCGGGGGAGATATTTGTAAGAGTAAGAGATGAAATGGGTTATTTTAGATTTTTAGGTTACATAAATAAAAGAAGGCCAGGCATTTTGATTCATACAGAGTTTGATATTATTATAAACAGCATCGTCTGCTGGAAGATACACTTCACTCAGGACCAACCAATACCAACTTTTTAAAATTTCACATTTTATTAGGGGGATTTTTAGAATAAGATTTAAATTCATGTTCAGCTTATTAATGACTCATTGATGCATGCCTTGACTAAGACTGACTAACGGAATAGGAAACAGAAAAATCTGTTTGGTTGCTAGAATTTCTACATGGAGGTCTTCCTTCTAAGCATTTCTCAACTTATAGAGTATGGACAGAGCCGGACTCAGAGATGATACTACAGGCCCACTCACAATTTCTCTCTCATGAGATAATGGTACAGTGTTGAGGGCCATTCATGAGGAGAATGTGGCACACATTTGTAAATATGTTAATTCCATGGGACAAAGGAATATATAGGTAAAAGTAGACTAAGGGAGAGGGTACCTTGTCATTTCTCAGGGTGCTGTTTTTCAACACAGTCCCAGAATCACCTACAACAAAAGCTCTTGATTATGAATATCCTCTAGGTCCACCCAGTTGTTCTGATACAGAAGCTTTGGTCAGAAGCTTAAGAATGTACTTTTTGTTTTTTAAATGCTTGAGAGTGATTGTTCAGGAACAAATATAGCCATAGTAAATAGAAACTCAGAGAGAGGCTATGGTTTTTAGTCAATCTCTTTTACTCTTATCAGAAGCTGTTTCGATCAGAGCATTGGAAAAGAGTGAATACCTAAAATCTGGAGTAGGTCAAAACTCAAAACCATATTTAGGAAGTTGTGCTTAGGTCTAAAGCTTCCTTCCCCAGACCCAAAGGCAAAACCGCAGAGTCATTATTTCCCTTTTGGGATTTCCCTCGGATTTACAGATGCTGAAATTTCTGTATAACTAAACTAGTAATCAAAAGTTATATAATTCAGTTAATGTGGAAGTCTAAAATATTTGTCAGGGGAGGGGGGGATGTAGAAATGGTTTAATAATAGGAATTCAGTATAGAAACGTGACACATATGCACCATAAAAAAACTTGCCTTGAGAACATTCAAAATACCAGGATGTCTCTCATTGTTTGAGACTAGATAAACAAGCAACAAAAACCAAGAGTTAACATGGACTCAGTGAAAAGTTCTGCTATATAAAAGGCAATAAAAACATAGCATTCAAGACAGACCCTGCTTATATTTTTGTGTAATGGACATATCTATTCTTTTTTAGTGAAATTAATACATACTGTAGAAAAAAATTAAGAAAATACAAGAGAGAAAATAAACATTGCTTATCATCCCACTATCTAAAGGGAAAAAATACTGTCAACATATTGATGTATATCTTTGTGTGTGCTTGTGCATATGTGTAACTATGTGTATAACTATTTTGTTAAAAAAATTCAAAAAATCAAGCAAAAATAGATTTATGCTCTACATGTTCTTTTATTTTATAATCACATTTTTCTTATTACTCTGTAGTGATAGTTCATGATGTTTTTCTTTCAGTAAAATAACAACTCCATCATTATTTTTAATTGTTAGGAAAATTCAAATTCCATTTTTATGTACTCATGTATATCAGTTTTTTTTAAAGATTTTATTTATTTATTTGAGAGAGAGAGAGAGCACAAGCAGGGGGAGCAGCAGAGGGAGAGGGAGAAGCAGGCTTCCCGCTGAACAGGGAGCCCGATGCGGGGCTTGATCCCAGGACCCTGGGATCATGATCTGAGCTGAAGGCAGACTCTTAACCAAGACCCAGGCACCCCAATACTCATTATATCAATCTTTAAAAATGTCTTCATACAGGGGCGCCTGGGTAGCTCAGTCGTTAAGCGTTCAGTGCATGTATACAGTGAAGCAATGGTAGGATGGCAGATCAGAGTAAAAGGGGGATGAGCTGTATAAAATGAAACTATAAGGACAGAGGTAGTGCCTTGCAGAAATTTGACACATCATTATAAGTAGCAAAGACAAGAATGTGCGCTGGAGAAATTCCAGTGAGTGATGTGGGGAGAAAAAGCTTCATATGCTTTCTAGAAGTGCAGAGTTGAGGGATATAGAAATGAGAAAAATGAGTGAGAAAATTACTGGATTTAGAGGGTAAATAACAGAAATTCAATACACAGATCATCAGAATTTCTAAAGAGGTGGTTGGAGTAAATAGAACATAAGCAGTGATCAGAGAAATAATACAAGACTGAAAAAGGATTTTAAGTTGTAAGTCAAAGGACTCTCGAAGATTACTATGTACAGGCAAAATTAATATAAGGAGACAAATAACATACCCTAGTTGTGTTTTGAAATGATTAAAAAAATATTCCCACGTAAATTTGTGGAGAAAATCAGTTATCTACAAAAGAATAAGTATCAGTTATGGTCTCAAACTTCTCTTCAACGTTAAACGTCAGGAAAAGTAGACTAATATCTGTACAGTTTTGAAAGGATAATGAGGAAGGCAATGACATTCTTTTCTCATTAAGGTTGGCATTAACATTAACATATAAGAACATAAAAAAATTAGGAGCACCTGGATGGCTCAGTCGGTTAAGCATCTGCCTTTGGCTCAGGTCATGATCCTGGAGTGCCAAGATCAAGCCCTGCATCGGGCTCCCTGCTCAGGGAGAGTCTCCTTCTCCCTCTGCTCCTTCCCCTGGTTCGTGTTCTCTTTCTCTCTCACTTTGTCTCCTAAATAAATAAATAAATAAAAATCTTTAGAACATAAAAAAATCAGGCATAGAGCTATATAAATATAGAGCCTGTGTTCCCTTCCATTAAGAAAGCGCACATGTACTTATTAAGGCAAATGGTTAATAAAACAATATAAAGAACTTGCAAATAAGGAAGCCATGGCATAGAAGCAAATGTAGTAAGAATTGAATCCATTTCATAGAATTTTGTATAGATAATAGTATGTCATAACTAATCCTTTGAATAAAATGTTTAAATAGGATATTAAATATGGTAACAACAAAATAATGTTTCTAAATATCTCATTATACCTATACAAACTAGGCAATATGTTAGAAAAAAGGAAAACTGTATTAATTTACTTTTTTTTACACTAAGAGAACCTATTAGATATGTGTAATATGCATATATTATTAAATAATGTATAATTATTAATTTTTATAATTATAGAAGTAGGTCGTTAATTGTGACACAGAAAAGTTACAAGTAAATGATTGAGCTAATGTATATATACGCATATATATATAAAATGTGTATTTATATAAGTTAATGATGAGGCAGAGGCTGAGGTAGAGAGAGGAGAGAGAGAGAATATAATATAAAGCAGAATTTCAGTAAAAAGTATGATGAGAAGGGTCAGCTTCTATTGGTAAAGGGACAATCTATAATACACTTTTTTGGAGAAAGTGTATTATACCTTCAGTGTATTATACACTATACAGTAATGGAAAGTTAAAGGAATCTGCTTTCAGTGATGAAAGCAGAGGTCAGAATACCAATGGGGCTGATCTAAATGAAAGGAGATTTGTCAGAGACAACAGTAGTGGAAACTATAAGCACAACTACATCCATGACACATCAAATAATACAAATTAAATAAAGATCAGGATTTTTAAGAGAGTAAGGTTGAATTTACTGATAGATGTATGAACTCTCTACCCTGCACATTGAGAATATGCCTCATTATTATAACAGCAGTTCTTAAAGTGTAGTCTCTGGATCCCTGGGCATTCCCAGGAACTTTTAGAGCATCAAAGGCATTCACATTGTTTTCACAATAATAGTGAGGTATTCTTTATCTTTTTCACCGTGGGGACATTTACACTCACGGTGCAGCAGTGGTGGGTGAAACTGCTGGTGCATTGAATAAACCAAGGCAGTGGCACCAAACTGGACAACTAGTTGTTGTATTCTTTAGCCCCCATGTATTCAAAGGAAAACAATATTAATTTTGTTTTAGACAGTATTTGATGAAACAGTGAAAATGATTAATTTTATTAACTCTCAACCCTTAAGAACATGTCTTTATAATATTCTGTGTGATTACATTGGAAATGTTTAGGAGGAATTTATGTTGTATACCGAAGAATGATGATCATCTCAAGAAAAGGACTGTGTAATTGTTTGAGTTGCAAGCTGAAGTAGCCTTTTTTAATTTTTTTTTTTTAAGAATGCAATTTATGGTTGAA
>NC_138382.1:13620875-13691844 GCF_054177405.1 Leptonychotes weddellii
CAAAACCAAGAGTCAACTGACTGAGCCACTCAGGCGTCCCTCTTAGATCTCTTATTGGCGTGCACTTTATAAGTGAGGGGTGACACGAGTATGTGTTATTGTGTTGTATTGGTTGTACTGTGCGTGTGCATGTGTGTCTGTGTCTGTGTGTGTGTGATGTATTTCTCTTTCCACTCAAAGGAAGAGTTTAGTGAAATTAACCTTATAAACACACAGTATTTGCATATGATTCAGTATTGTTTTAAGTCTTGTGGGACCATAATGTGAATGTGTTTAAAGTCCAGGTACTTTTTATTTAAATAAGAGCTTACAAAAGTCTTGTATAAAAGTGTCTGATCAAGGAAAGGAGTTTGAAGTCAGGATGGATATGCAGACAAATGCAGTAACCAAACTTAACTCATAACATTCCCCTACCCCAGAAACAGCCCCAGTTGGTTTTTGCAGCATTTCGAAAATTCACAAACTACAATTTAAAAACCATTAGTGTAGACATATTTCCTCAACAGAAAATAAGCCAAATATCATGACATGGTAGTATATTTCTTTAGTGTTTTCTAGACAGCATCTCTGAAGCCTTATAGGTGGTAATATTTATGATGACAGTTACAGTTTTATTTTTCAAAAAAAAAAAGGGATTTTGATAGGGATATTGTTACCTTACAGTTGACAAAACAATTTTGTGAATTATAAAATCATATCCTTTCACTATGAATTGTTTTTGTAAAGTTTTCCTACCACATTAAACTGACAAAAATGTGGCGTTGGTCAAGTTAAAGAGAGACCAAACATACAAAGCTTTCTGGCTTTCCCAGGCAGGAAGAGAGCAAACCCCTCACTTCAGAAAACAAATCCAGGTCAAGGCTGTTCCTCAGGTTCATAGGTCCCCAAACTGGATTTTTTTCTGGCAACTCAGAGCTGAACAGACTCAAAGTTGCTGATTTATTCAGCCAAATTCATAAGAGATTAGGACGTAAACCCAAATGCCAATTTATTAATGTTTTGTAAACATGTGTATGCCAAGTTGTCTGTATTACTTGTGAAAAAGCTTTTGCATTATTCTATTCTCTCCATGGAGGTCAGTCTTCTTGAGAAGGCTAATCTTAATCAGGTGGTGTTTGCAAAACCTGGAGTCAGAGTGTAAAGGGTTCATTGAAGGAGCTGAATGACAAGTGTCTTCTCCATTGAAATTATTTATGCCAAGACAGCTTAAAATTCAAAATGATGGCAGTGACTGCTTTAAGGGCCCAGAAGAGATGTTGCTAGACATTAGGACTCAAATCCCAGAACCAGTCATCACAGACCTCATCCCTTCCCCTAACATCCTTCACAGATCCATACCTACTACCCTTAGAGGTACATCAATGAACATTTAACACTCTAGGGTCTACATGAAAAGAACTAAACTGAGATCTTTTCATGTATGATGGACCATATCCTAGCTTGTAAAATTCATAGATGTGATACCCTTTCCTATGACTCAACTAAACACAAAATTCACAAATGACCATTTGACCCAATGAACACAAAGGCAGTCAATGAACAGGAAAAAATTGTCTGTTTTGTAAAAGTTGACCTGATATGTATGTAATCACTATTGATAAGAAGTGTGTTACCTTTTTATGTATGTACAAATATAAACATGTTTTTAGACAAATGTGTATGGTGCATGCTTTCTTTAATACTGGCTTTCTTCCCTCTCTTTATTTGGCTTCTCCATATTAACAACATACTACCTTTATTGTTTCTATTTTATTATCACCTTTACTATGTTCCCTAGCTCCATATCATAACAACAAGAATTCTCTTGTTATGTCTACTCCCATGGACAATCCTAAAATTGGAGCTATCAACTTTAAATCAAGAACTTTTGCTGCCCTTTGAGAATTTGTAATAAAATAACTTATGCCAGATTGATTTCAGACATGCTCTTTTCTCTTCTCTGACAATCTATGATCAAAGTTATAGTCCCGCCATAATCCCTGGGTGCTATAGGATTTTGGAGCACGATTATTTGGTAGATTCAGATAAACCCAACTGATCTTCTGGTCCTCTTCATAATGGTTAATGGCCTGCACAAGCATGGTGTCAGCATTTCAAGGGAAAACAGTAAACACTATAATTTTCCTATATTACAACATCCAGGCAACAGCCTTGGGAAAAATGCCCAAGGTAGGAGAACCTTCATTAAACAGATCCTGGGTTTTTGACATGGTTACTATTGCTATTTCCAAAAGATGGAAATATCACTACTGTCAAACCGATCAGGCTGCCATAGGGAGTGGTGGTCACTTTGAAGACTCTGCCGCAGAAGGATAATCTACAATTTATGAGAACTGTTGCTCTGGGCAGGAAAGGTTATTGTCACCAAAGCGTAGGCTGTCACAGATAGGGAATATTAGCCTGTGGAGGTGGCTTATCTGAGGGGGAGTTGAGTTGAGAAAGCAAACTTCTCCATCTTTGTGTTGTTTCATATTCTCTCCTGGAGCACACTTTAAACGACTGACAGATACAGAAAAAATATTTTAATTCCAAGAAAGTTTAATAATAAAATCAAGGTAAAATCTCCATCAGTAAAACATCTACTGAAATAATAAGATGGATTTTGCCAAACAGAAATTCTATAGTTGTTTCCCACTTAACCTGTATTTCTCTGTAATCCTCATACTTGTATTTTTTATTCCTTCTTCATATTTAAATCCCAGATGAGGAATAAAATTGAAGTAAAAATTTCCATATTTAAATGAATGCTGTCAAATTTATTGGGACTGGGATCAACTGTAGATTATCAGAAAACTCTTGAGGGTGATAGGAGACATTTCAAAATCAAAAAGTTTACTGCCTTTGCCATCTGCAACATTCTCCAGTCCAATATCCTAATTTTCTTCACTTTGTTTTCTCTATGGAACTTTTTTATTCTTCCACTGAGATCACTGGTGTCTGCTCAGTTAGGAATATGTTGTCTCAATGTTCAACAATCTCACTATTGCCCATTCTTGCCCAATGATGCCAAAAAAAAAAAAAAAAAGTCATCAAAAATAGAAGAAACCATCCAGATTCATTAACTTCATCACGGACATTTCCTAGGGACTGTTTTCTAGTGCTCTGATTCACAATATTTGAAATTTTTGACTCAGAGGCTCAGCTTCAACTCTGGCAGAGAAGTTCATCCCAGGCAAATTAGCTGACATCTTATATTATCTATGATTACACTCTCCTCTGCTACTTTAGGTAACTGGCATTTGACTGTGTGTTGGTACCTCTACTTTCATTTTAGTTCTTGTGCATGTAGTAAATACATCACAAGAAGTCTCTTATATTATCCACTTCCTTAGTCTTCAGTATGACTAAAAACTGATTACCTAACACTAAACTGACAACTTCATTCATGAAAAATATATTTAAAGAGTTCATCTTACCAAAACTTATTTGAACTATACAACATATTAAAAGGAAGAGGGTGGGGCGCCTGGGTGGCTGAGTCGTTAAGCGTCTGCCTTTGGCTCGCGTCATGATCCCATGGTCCTGGGATCGAGCCCCACATCGGGTTCCCTGCTCGGCGGGAAGCCTGCTTCTCCCTCTCCCACTCCCCCTGCTTATGTTCCCTCTCTTGCTGTGTCTCTCTCTGTCAAATAAATAAATAAAAATCTTAAATAAAATAAAAGGAAGAGGGAAGGGGAGGATGACCTTTGCCCCTGAGGTATTATAGTCTACAGTACCTGAAATGAGTATGAGTGACAAATCTATATGCCTGATATATACAGGAAACAAGGAGGTAGGAAGGTATCCTCCACCTTTTATCAGTCTCTCCAATACGAAGAAATGATCGTTGAAGTGGTAAAATTTAGAACCTTCACTGGACCTTCTTTTCTGCCTCTTCCTTTTGTTAATATGAAAATGGTGCTTTCATTAGATATATATTGCAATGTAACAAATCTCCCCAAACTTGGCAGCTTTAAACAATGAATTTTTATCATCTCATGCAGTTTCTGAGAGCCAGGAATCTAGTTGTAGCTTAGGTGAATGGTTATAGTTCAAAGTCTCTCATGAAAGCGCAGTCAAGTTGCAGGACAAAACTTCAGTCATCTGAAGGCTTGATTGGGCTGGGGTGGAGGGATCCACTTCCAAGCTCCCTCATATGGCTATTGCCAGAAGCCTCAGTTCCTCATCATACGAGCCTCTCCAGAGGCCTACTCAACAACCGGTTTCCCCAAAGTAAGTGATCTAAGATAGAGAATGACCAAAATGGGAGCCACAGTGTCTCCTACAATTTAATTTTGGAAGTGTCTTAACATCATTTCTGCTAGATTTACTGGTTACACAAATTAAACTTGGTACAATGCAGGAGGAAACTAGACAAAGTTATAAGCCCCAGAAGAAAGTATCAATAGGGGCCATCTTGAAGACTGAGTACCCCAGTTCTGTGTTCTCTCTATTCAGTGTGTACTCCCTCTCTGTCTCTCTAATATATGCTTGTTCTTGCTTCAAGTTCCTATACCCCACAATTCAACCACAAGGGTTTGGTTATGGGTTTAGAGGAGAGAGGTTGAGACTTGAGGTTAATCTACATGCTTTAAACCTTTTCAACAATAGTAGGTAGTCTCATTCTCATTTTTGTATATAGCTATCTTGATGGGAGGTTATTTATAGGACATAATTGGGCAATTCTAGATCCTTTACTTAAAACTCATCATAGCGATGCCTGGGTGGCTCAGTCGGTTAAATGTCTGCCTGGGCTCAGGTCATAATCCCAAGATCCTGGGATCAAGTCCCAAGCTGGGCTCCATGCTCCTTGCTCAGCGAGGAGCCTGCTTCTCCCTCTGCCTGCAGCTCCCCTGATGGTGTGCTCTCTCTGTCTCTAATAAATAAAATCTTTAAAAAAAAAATAAAACTCATCACAAACCATCAAAACTCTTGCCCTGCACTATATTTAAATATATATATATATATATAACATACACATATACATATTTTTTTTTTACTTTATCCAACATTCATTAAGTCAATAAATTTTTTGGATACCTATTATGTTTCAGCACTTTTCTAGATGCCTATGATAAAACAGTAAATAAGCATACAAAAATCCCTGTCCTCCATGTATCATATGATCTCACTGATATGAGGAATTCTTAATTGCAGGAAACAAGCTGAGGGTTGCTGGAGTGCGGGGTGGGGTGGGACGGATGGGGTGACTGGGTGATAGACACTGGGGAGGGTATGTGCTCTGGTAAGCGCTGTGAATTGTGCAAGACTGTTGAATCTCAGATCTGTACCTCTGAAACAAATAATGCAATATATGTTAAGAAAAAAAAAAAAAGAAGAAGAAGGTAGCGGGAGGGGAAGAATGAAGCGGGGGAAATCGGAGGGGAAGACGAACCATGAGAGACGATGGACTCTGAAAAACCAACAGGGTTCTAGAGGAAGGGGGGTGGGAGGATGGGTTAGCCTGGTCGTGGGTATTGAGGAGGGCACATTCTGCATGGAGCACTGGGTGTTATGCACAAACAATGAATCATGGAACACTTCATCTAAAACTAATGATGTAATGTATGGGGATTAACATAAGAATAAAAAAAAAAATCCCTGTCCTCATAGCTCTTACATTCTAGTGGGGAAGAAAGAAACCACAAATCAATAAATCATATATTATTTTAAAAGATGAAAAGTCTTATGAAAGAATATAGCAGTAGAAAGGGGATTATAAATTCTGGAATGGGGGGGGTGTGATTTTTAAACAAAGTAGTAAGGCTAGGTCACATTTGAGCAAACACCTGAAGATAGGTAGAAAGAAAGCCATTGCACACACCTGGAGGAAAGGTTTTCCCGGAGAAGGATAAGCCATGCCAAAGGGCCTGGGTGGGAGCATCTTATGTGCTTAGCTGGAGTAGTGTAAGAAGCAATAAGGAGTAATAGGAGATGATATCAAAGAAGTTACAAGGGAACGAGTTTTAAGAGTCTTGTAGGCCATTGAAAATGTTGGCTTTTACTCTGGGTGAAATGGAGAGACACTGGATAGTTTGTTTTGAGCAGAGAGTAGATAAAAATTAATCCAACGAAGAAGCAAAGATATTCACTATACATAAGTAAGCATAGAGATATGTTTTAATCTTGTTTATGTCCAGTGCTATTTCCATGTCCAACTAACTGGCATCTAATCAACACAACTCCTCCCTCAGTTCCACCCTCCACATCTTACCCTTTAAAATTCGGCTCAGGCATTATCAACTGGCTCTCTGGAGAAAGGAAGCCCTGAAAGGTAGCATGTGCAATTTCTGTGATTGATATATATACACACACACACACACACACACACACACACACTTCCAGCATGGCTGATTTCAAGGATGGTTGTGTTTAACAACCCACTCCTGGAATGTTAACAAATCGTCCTAAGAGCCTGTATGAAGCAGCTCAAGTATGCCCTGTTTGTGCTCCACAGAGCAAACGCCAAACACAGTGACTTTACAGTAGATATTACACAAATGTTTAATGTATTAATAGCAAAAATGATCACTTCTGAGCACCTTTATGTGTCAAACACATAGCTCACCCTTTATCAAGTATTTCCTCAAAAACCTTGCAATGACACAAAAAGGAAGTCATTTTTTCCCATTTTTTCTCATATTATAGATGAAAATACTGATGTTCCTGAAGGTAAAATAACTTTCCCAAGTTCACTAGCTAATAAGCAACAGAGTCATGATTTGAACCACAAACTCTTTATGCCTTTTTTTTTAAGATTTTATTTATTTATTTGACAGAGAGAGACAGCGCATGCACAAGCAGGGGGAGCGGCAGGCAGTGGGAGAGGGAGAAGCAGGCTCCCAGATGAGCGAGGAGCCCGATGGGGGCTCAATCCCAGGACCCTGGGATCATGACCTGAGCGAGCAGAAGGCAGACGCTGCTTAACCGACTGAGCTACCCAGGCACCCCTATGCCTTTTCCATTGTGCTGAATAAGTGACTGAAATTCAAAATATCAAGTGTCCACTATGTACTCATTGTATAAACTTTTCATCAGTGTGCAATTATTTCTTGTAGAAATATAGCATTGCTATGAATTCAGCTGATTTCCCCTAAATAGCACCATGCTATGGATACATTGAGATCCCACTGCCTTCAACAATTTTACCTTTTCTTAGGATAGCCAATACCACCAGCTCCCCATTTCCTAAAGAAAGGCATTTAAATCAAATCAACAGCACCACACCCACAATTCCATCCCTTCACATTGCATTCTTTAAAATTAGGCTCAAGCACCAACTATCCCGGGAAACCTTTTCTCTGAGAAATCTTTCTCTTCCTGGCTCCCCTCAGAATGAAATAGATGCCCAAAAGTTGTGTTTTCAAGTATCCTGTGAATATATACATAACATTACACTATAACATATAGTTATGTGACAAATACTCATTTCATTTCTCTTTTCTCCCTTAGGACAAGAACTTTTTTTAAAGAAGGGATTGTGTCTTACTTATCTTTACATCTCCAGCACCTGCTATGAGATGCATGTTTGGTTTTTTGTTTGTTTGTTTGACTACATGAATGATTAAACAAACGCATGCAAAATTCAGGGCAAATATCGTCATTTTACATTTGGCATTTCTATTTATTTAGATAATTCCATAATGTCACAAATTTATAATAGCATTTCAGCTATCATATTTCAGAAACCAGAATAAAGTCCTGGTTGGATACTTGAGTTCTGTAGTGATACTACCTGAGTTCAGTTCAGTTTTGTTTTCAGCCTTTACTAGCTAGGAATTTACTTCATCTTTCAAAGCTCTTTTCTTAACTGTAAAGTGGAGATGATTTTTACAAAAGTTAAAGAAATTAATACATACAAAACACATAGAAGAAGCTTGGCAAATAGTCAGCTCCCAAATAAAAATTAATTATCACTTCACTGGTAAACATAAGGGTAAACATGAAATACACTCAGCTGATGAAAGCATGATTTGTGTTCATGGCCAGGGCAACGGTTATGTTTTGTTAGTTTGTTTTGCTTAATACATTATCATTTATGATAATAAACATAATCACAATTCCCATCACTAATTTTCCCACAAAGGTATATAGATGACACTGAAACCTAACTTCACACCCTTATAACAACTTTCTCTAAGAAAGCTAGTAAGAATAATTTGATGCTGACCTCACATTCAGTTTGTTCCCTTACCTGTCTACTATTCACCAGCATGGGAGATAAATGAGAATCGACATTACGTTTTCAACCCTGGGTTATGCCACAGTGAAATCCAAAATTGGCATAACATAAACAATCTGGGAAGAACGAGAGGGACTATTTTAATACAGAAAAATAAGCTGGTGATGACCCACCATATCTGACCTCTCGCTGAAATTATTAGACTAATAGCTATTGTTAAACAAAAATCATGTTTCCTAAATTCTCTTATGTCTACCCCCTCCTCCTTTATTCAATCCATGTTAACCTGGACTTAAAAATATAATTTGAAGATCCTTTTAATAAATCCTATTCCCTCGACCTATAATGGATTTCCTTATTTCTAGAGATTAAACTTATTTTGTCCAATTTGGTTTTGTTTCCACATGTTAGGTCAACTAGAATATAGCTTTGGTATAGGATGCTTTTGTCTTCTTTCTTTTACTTTCCTTAAGGAGATTTCATGTTTTCTTGTGAATCTTGATCCAAATTATGGTTATTGTGATATATACCCACAATTCTTAAGGTTGTATAATATGCACAAAAATTTTTGTGCGCAAATTTTGTCAAATATTCACCAAAATTGGCTAAGCCACAAGGACTGATAATTTGCTGAAAATCCCTCAAAAATAATTCTGAAAATTGTTATCACAAATTCTATATTATTTTTCCTTTTGTAGTGATATATGTCTACATGAGCAACCCAGATTATTAACCCAACTCTGTACATACATGAAACTTTGGATGGTGTAACATATTTTTGACCTCTAGAAATATAGCTCAAATATAGTCATTGAGGCTTATTTATTTCTCCAAATACGAAGTTCTCAAGACCAGCTTTGATGATGATTTATTATAAAATAATAATAAAAATCAGAAATACAAAAAAGCTCTGAGCTTTCACTTGAATATGGCCTTCTTTTTCCCTACTTCACCACTTCAAACTTTAAAATATGTTATACTCTCCTGGTTCTTCTTATGCTCCTTTTATAAAAACATTCAAATAAAACATCAGATTGCTTCTTGCCTGACCTACAAGGGCCAGGTTGATTAATCCCATTCCCCATTCCTATACTATTCCTTTCACAGTCTGTGGTGTCAGCTCCTTTGTTAATGGCCAACTGAAAAAGGGAAGATTTGCTTTCATTCACCTCTAAAAAAGGAGAATTTTTTATGGAGAAAAAAAAGTGGGTTCTGCAATTCTCCAGCTTCACTGGAATGCTATAGTTAGGTCCACTTAAAACAAACACTATTTAATAGAATTTAGCTTTACTGAGACCTGTTTTAAATGGGCAAACTTATCTAAAAGGACACTTTCAGCACAGGACCCTAAAGAACACCCTGCCCTTTCTACTATCCCCAACACTGTGGCTTTGCATGGGATGTGTGCTGTCACATTAATAGAGGACATCAAGTCTAATGGAGACATGCTGGGCTTCTGCAGAGTGTGAATTATTAACTCAGGTATATGGGAGAGTATTAAACAATCCTGCGAGGCAGAAGGCATTGTTTAATGCTCTGTTTGTATCTGATTCCTCGTTGTTTTCATACACCGATGGAAACCAGGTAGGAATGCTAACAAGAAATTTCAAACAGATAAGAGAGAATTTTAAGCTGTTGTCATCAGTCCCAGCTTCTGTCAGTGCATAAAGTAAACAACTTCAGATGCATTAGGAAACAGTAAGAGAGACAAAGGATATGGCAGAGGCAGGTCAGCATCAACACTATTCCTGCACTATCATTACCAAAGCTCAATTAACTAAGCCTTAAATTCAAGTGAGACCAAGGTCCAGTCATTCTCTTTTATTTCTGTACCTCTTGATAGGGAATCTGAGAGCCTATTAGAGAAACTGGGCTAAAAAACTACTAGCTGATTTTTTATCACATCACTTTTCCGCTGAAATACAGATTTCTCTATAAAGTATCTCATTCTTATGGTAAAAACAGAGTAAACAAGAACAACAACACAGGAAAGAACATGCTCGCTGGGGAAATTAGGGCCAGTCTGGGTATTTTAATTAAAAAGTTGTTTAAAACAAAAATTCATAAAAGTAATACACATATATCCAAATACCTTAATCATTTCATCTTAAATCATAAAAAATGCATTTGCAATTGCCAAGCTTCTGGTGTGGAACCAAGGCTTTTTTCTTCTTCTTTTATAGTAAGATCCTTCCCAAAATATATCTTATATGATTTTCAGGATCTAGGATCCAGGATTGGTTTTTTTGAAGTGGAATGAGGATTCAAAGGCTGTGAACAAACCTTATAATGAGTAGAGCAACTATTCTAATCACTCATGCCCTACTGGTCATTAAATATTCTTAACATCATCTTTGCTTGAAAAGTGAATAAATAATTCTTCCAGATTTATAAGTTTTCTCAAATATTTTACAATTTTTTCTACATTTAACAATTTCTAGACTTATCTTTAGCAACTCTTTCTGAAAGTCACCTGCTTTCATAAAAGCCACTCTTTTTCTCTCTACACTTCCAACTGATATATTTATGAAATTGTTAATTACATAATACAAGTGTAATCATAGTACTACCACCAGAGAAAGTTTGAGGATAAACCACTGGCTCTTGGAAAGCATGGAATTAAACTTAGAAGTATGTACATATCCTAGAAAGTATCTATAAGATGCAAGCACTCAGTGAGTCACAGGCCATAATCAATATGTCAGAATATATTGGAACAGAAGGATGAGAAAACATCAATTAATCCAGAAGATCAATTACCTGGAATTAAGAGAGTATACACTATACTGTTATGTTAATAATTACAAGGACAAAACTATATGCATACTGTCATATCACTGTGCATAACAAAAGTATATGTAATATAACTCAGCTATAATAGAAAACTTGAAAAATGTGCTCAACTTGACCCCAAGTATTTGCTTAACTCAAAAGTACTTGACTCAAAAATATTTGATTCAAAGTATTTGTTTCATTCACATGGGGAAATTAAGTTACAATATGATTACTCCTTAAGATCCAATAGTAAATCCCTACTAAACAATAAAGATTTTACATTTCATGTTCATTGAAACATAGCTAAGGTGGTTCTTTGTGTTAAGTGGGTTACATATATTCCCACCAGAGATGATTTGGGCTGCGGATATAGAGATCCAAAATAAAATGGCTATTTGAGTAATTCTTAATGACATTTTTCAATATGTATAAGAAACACTGATAAATCAAAATGCCCCTCTGGTAGGAAGAATTGTAAGATGCACTTCCCCTCAAGATCTCAGCCTTAAAGGTAAGCACATTTTCTCCCAGGTATTCACTCAAATACTGATCTAGGTACTTCTCTGAAGGCATTTTGTAGCCATAACTAATGTCCAAAATCAGTTGACTTATTAAAATTAGAGAACTGTCCCATTTGGGTGGGCCTAACTTAAGCATAGGAACCCCTACAAGTATAGAGTTTTCTCTGATTGGGAACAGAAGAGGAAATCAAAGTCAGGCAAAAAGTATAGCAATTTTATACAAATCTGCAGTGTTTCATTATGGTAGACTGGGGTTGCTTTTCTGAGGATACAGTGAAGTACTGTGGGCTGCTTTATGGGTGGGCTAAGAACAAACCAAAGGCTGCTTATGGATGGCTAGTCACACATGGCTTATAGTTGTGCACACACATCAAATTACCCTCTGAGTTCCAACTTTAGCAATTGAGTCTTAATGA
The DNA here is from genome assembly GCF_054177405.1 of Leptonychotes weddellii. NCBI lineage: Eukaryota > Metazoa > Chordata > Mammalia > Carnivora > Phocidae > Leptonychotes > Leptonychotes weddellii. The sequence goes on from NC_138382.1 coordinate 13,632,749, forward strand.
CTATTATCCATTTTTCTACATTCTATTGAAATAGCAGAAAATAAAACTGAACCTAATAGCTGATAATATATTCAGACAGACCCCACAGAGAGGTGACTCTCAAAGTGTGGTCCCCAGATGAACAACATCAACATTACCTGGGAACTTGTTGGAAATGCACACTCTAAGGCTCTATCCCACACCTACTAAATCAGAATCTCTGAGGGTAGGTCCAGAAATACGTGTTTTAATAAGCGTTCCAGGAGATTCTGATGCATGATCAAGTTTGATAACTGTGATAAAAGGGCCCTATTTTTGCTATAATCTCAATGCCTGATGCTGGTCACATCCCACTAGGGAAATTAGAAGCCTTGTCTGCCTCTATGAGAATCTTGGTATGTCCATTTTATGTTATACACATTCTTTTCCTTATAATCTTCTATAACACTGTGGGTTTTCTCTCCTCTAGAATGTAGGTGTGATATTATTAATATTAATAATTTATTAATAATTGATCTATTTTGAAGACCGTTAAAAGTGATATTTTTGCAGGAGTCCATTATATAATAATACAATTTAATAATTTGAAAACCCAGAATATGTGATCATCCATGTGATTGCACAAATGTCCCATTCTGTTTTCCTGATATGTATATGCAAGCAAATGGCTTTCAAGAGAACAATGGTAATACTCCCCTCAAATAAATCTGTGCATAAATAGCATGGGATTCCTAAAGCCATTCACTTGTGCCTTGACACAGATTTGTTGCTATACTTCTGCAAAGATGGAGACTATAGGAATAAAATATATTCCAGCAGAACTTAAAGTAGCTCATACCACCCTGTCTTATGGACCCATTAATTATAAGGGGGGAAAAAAGAAGATAAAATGTGTAGGGAACATAAATGTTTAACCACCACATAGAGTTTGAATAATTAATGGAATGATACCCTTTAGTGCAGAGCCCCATATCTTTAAAATATAAGAGAATATGAGTGCACTATTTCAATATTTAAGCCAAAGTAAGTGATGTAGTTTCTGCATGTGAACTATATGTCCGGGCAATGGACTGAACAAATGCTTCATAATAATAAAATGGCTTTTAAACGTGAATTGGTCTCATAAGGTATAAGGATTTCCCTAACCAACACAATTTATTTAGAGTAAGATTAGCAAAGACAATTTTTGAAGCAATAATATTCACTACCTCCACATTTTATAATACTGCTAGTTTAGTGTATCTGAAGTGCTCCAGTGTGTTTAGACTGAACTTTCATCACGTCTAAACAGCTTAACTGATAGTTACTTGATAACTCTTTTATGAAGCAGTTTTTTTAATAATGCTTTCATATTTCTGGTTTATGATGCCATTAAAGTCATCATGTGTCACATTAGTAATAGAGAGATTCTTAAAATATCCCTAGCAGCAATTCAGGATGGCTTTTAATGTCAGCATAAATTCCTGTATTACTAAACTAGCTATTTGAAATATTAACAGTGTTGTTTGCAATTTCAAAATATATATGACAACATAAGTATATAACGTACATCCCTCGTTTGGGGAAAACCAGTTAGAAACCTAAAGGAATGAAGCTAAAGTAGGTTGGCTTGACCTTGTGATATGAATTAACAGCAAAGAAAAAAAAGGTCCTTTGGTTGTGGAATGGATCAGTGAAGTCTCTGCTATAAAACTATTTATTCTCCATATACTAAGTGATTTAAAATGGGGAGAAAAGAAGGGGGGATAATTCTAACTTGCCCAGAATTTTATTTTATAGTGAATCCATCTCAATTCAAATACTCTTGGATATGCTTTCCAATTTTTTTTTTTTTTAGAAGTTAAAACACTGCATAGCATGCCCCCCGTCCCAACACACTCATATTACATCCTGATATGGGGAATTTTTCTAGAGGGCCATGATGAGGCTCCGGGGCTCTAAAATTAGACCGGACCAGCTGTGCATAGTTGGTTTGATGTCGCGGGCGTGTGTGCATATGGAACACCATCCCATCACACTGTCAGCTGCTCCATTCTTGGAAACAAATGGAGTATTAATGTCCAAGAACCCCGCTGTTGGGCTGCCTCGGAGAGACAGGCTTCACATGATGTATGGCTCTGCTCTGTGTCTGCAACATCAATGAGATAAGAGAAGGATTTTTTTTTTCCTTCATCGGTGTGTGAAGACTACAGATCTGATCTTCTAAGAGGAGTTTCTCTTCACAGAGGTTTAGTTAGCTCTTATGTAGGTACACAATGAAAGCTATCTCAGGGGCCAAATCATGGCTTAGGCCTATGAGGTAAGATTATGTTTGCAAAATGGGGACACTAACCGAAAAGGACCATTTGTTATGACGATGGGTTACAGTAGAACACCATTCTCCTTTCTTGGACCACAGAGTACCTTTTTACTATTCTTGGTGTTTCTATTATTTAATCACACAGAGCACGTTAGTAATAAAACGAAAAGAGCACTGAAACAGAAATCAGAAAACTCTTATTTCTAAGCCCAGCCACGCCCCTCAGTATTGATGTACACTTGGCCAATCTTACAATCTTGCTGAACTCACCCTCCTTGTTTCTACAATTCTTAATTATATCTGTTTTATCTACTGCAATTGGTTATAAAAATATTGAGGTACAAGATGTGAATACAGGGTTATTAATCAAACTATAGTTGACATTTCAAAATGTTAGTTTATTAATACAGTTATTTGGCCTTGAAATTATCTATTTGTCAATTGTAACATTGATCCACATATTACCACTATTAAAACTTTTTTTTCCTTTTTAATTGTACCTTTGGTCATGACAGGAAGACAGGAAAAGAGTGTCACAATCAAAATTTTTATGCCTGACTACACCAAATTACTACTCTTTCTAAAAGAACTATAGTCAAATTGTTGACTGCTGGCACTGTGAATGGACTGGGAAATAATTTTGTTACTGAAGAAGTCATTTATCCACTGGGAATGTATCATAATTCTCTCTGGCATAAGCCTTTCCCTAGTTCCAAATGTTGATGAGCCCCATGAGGTGTACGGCTTTCATGAAAAGAGACCAAGTAACTTCCAGCAAATGAGAATAGAGAATGGCCAAGATGATTTACTACCCATCCACCTTAGTCAGGGTTCTCCAGAAAAAGAGAACCGATAAGGGTGTGTGTGTGGGTGTGGGTGTGTGTGTGTGTGTGTGTGTGTGTGTTTGAATATATGAGCAAAATATATAGGAAAAGAATGAGAGAATAAAATTTATTATAAAAAATTAGCTCACATGATTGATTATAGAGGGTGATAAATCCCAAGATCTGCAATGGGCAAACAGAAGAACCAGGAGCTAAAGGTGTAAATTCTATTCTAAAAGCTTTCTGGCTCAAGACTCCAGAAAAACTGTTTCAGTTTAAGTCTGAAGGCTGAAAAAAACCAGGATCCCTTCTTAAGACAGGTAGGAGGAGTTCCCTCTTATTTGTGGGAGGGTCAGCCTTTTTGTTCTATTCAGGTCTTTAATAGGCTGGATGAAGCCCACTAATCTGCTTTACTCAGTCTACCACTCAAATGTTAATCTCACCCAGATACCCTAAAGGACATTCCCAGAATAAAACCCAACCAAATATCTGGGCACCCAGTGGCCCAGTAAAGTTGTCCCATAAAATTAACCATCACATCATCAAAAGCTCACAAAGACAAGGAAATGCCTTATTACACCCTAAAACTCCTTGATTGACTCGTATATAACACCCAAAGTAGAGTGGGGTCGGTTCAACTAATCAAGGTGATTTAAGACCTAGTTAACTGTATTCCAAAGTAGTAAAACTGGAGCCAAATGCATGGCTTAATCTACACAGCCCAGAACAAAAAGCTTTACTGGAATAGTAGACAGGTGGAAGGTCTTTGGGTCACATCTGTCTCCATTGGCCCTGAACCTTGTAGGCTATGCTTCTTTAACTTTGAATCCTGTACCAATTCCCCTCTCCCCCAACCCCACCCTCATAATCCTTGAAGTTTACTACAAGTGTTTTGAGGGTTATTGGACAACACACCCACAATTCACATTTTATTCCACATACTTAGCAAAATACAGACTCTATTTTCTCTGGATTGTAGGAGTTATTCTTATTTAATTAGTAATTTTCTGACTCATGATTATCTGTCTACATAAGAGTATTATTAATTCTTACATGGAAGATGTGTTTTTAATTTAATGATTCTTATTAGATATTACAATAAAAAACATTATTAAATACCACACGAAAAGCAACAATTTAGCTAAAGTTGTTCTTATTGACTATTACACTGAAAATCTAATTCTGAGATTTTAACAACTGTATTACTATTTAGTGAAATACATAAAGAAAACGGTCATACTTAGTAAATACTTAAACTTACCTTTAACTTCTGACTAATAGAAAAAATGAAACCAACAGAAATGCAAACACAGGTAACAAATACAGATGTATGTGTGTGTATGTTCTACTAGGTAAAAATGATATGAACATTTGCTATCTTCATGAAAAGAAATAACATTCCCACCATGTATATTTAATAAAGAGCAGTAAAATTGAATAAATTTTTAAAAACCGTAATGTGTATAGTTTTTCTACTGCTTATATACCAAATTATAACAAATTCAGTAAGTTAATACAAGTTGACAATCTTATAGTTCTCCAGACCAGAATTCCAACATGGTTCTCACTGGGCTAAAATCAAGGTGTTGGCAGGGCTGCGTTCACTTCTGGAGGCTCTGGAAAAGAATCTGTTTCTTTGTCTTTTCCAGTTGATAAACCTGCCTGCTTTCCTAGGCTTGTGGCCCTATCACCCATCTTCAATGCATGTGACATCTCCCTGTCCCTTCTTCCATCCTCACATTCTCTCTAACCATTGTTGGGAAAGGTTCTCCACTTTTAAGGACTCCTATGATTAGATGGAGCCCACTCAGATAATCCAAGAGAACCCTCCACATCTAGGTCCTTCACCTTAATCACATCTGCAAAGTCCCTTTTGCCATGTAAGGTAACATGGATTTTGCCATTCACAGGATCCATGGATTAAGATGTGGACACCTCTGAGGGCCATTATTCTGCCTACCATATGTTATAAAATTACTTTAGAAATATATGTTAATAGACAAAGCCCTCTTATGTTTTGTGTGTGTGTATTTTTTTTCTTTTCAGCAAAGTAATCTGTACAACATTAGCTCCTTCATTTGGGAAAAAGAGAAAATGCTTTCATATGAGAACGTGAAACCAAGAACATATTTAAAGAAAAAAAAGTTACAGCATTAACCATATATCCTAATTAATAGCCCTTCTTAATCACTAATAAAGCAGTCTGTATTATAACTGAAATCAATCTGTCTTCATTTTTAAAATATTTTCTGCACAGTTGTGGCTTGATAATTAAAACACTGTGTCCAGGAACCATCTCCTTCTAACTCAGAGTCATTATTGTCTGGTGAAGTCATTAACTTTGATTAATTAAGAGCAGTATAATAATCTGTAGATGACTTCCAGCTCTTAGGAGAGCACTGAGAAACTATTTCTGTTATCTTTAGAGTAACCTATAAATTTAAGCTCTGTTAAATCAGGTGCTGTATCTCCTTTGGTTCACTTCCAGGGCAGTACCCACCACACAATGAATGGTGAGTAAATATTTTTGAAGGAACAGTGAAAAATTAAATGAGTCAGTAGACTGACTCATTAAAGTGCAAAGTATTAAAGTGTAAGAAAACCTAGGACAAGTTAAGAATAAAGGTAAGTTATCATTTGAATGTTTCACATTAGATCAATTTGCAGAGACTAATGGTGATTTTCACATCATTCCCTACCTAAAAGCATAGTGGTCAGTTTGGAATATTTAATTTGCAATATATTTGGATCTGATGCATATATAGAACTTCTGGATATGTGAGGTCATTGATCTTTTCTCCACATGTACCGATGACTGTTCAGATACTAAGTAAAAGATTAGATTTTATGAGGCTGCAGAAATAATAGCAGATAAATGTAGTAAGATCAAAATATTTTTCTGATGCTCTTATGTTAGATGTTGCAAGGAAGAGTTTGCCCTTGCTGAAGAGAGCAGTGCCATATGAGGGAAAGAAAGTTCTCTGAAGTTCACTGAAGCTAAATGCTTGCTGACTTAAAAAGCACTAACTACTAAAGCAGACCAATCAGATTCTCAAAAACAGGCTTTCCAATTCCTAAAATCTGCCTTTCTTTCAATTCAGACACCATCTATCCCTTCCTCTGAAGCAAGTCTTGTGAAGAGCAAACTCTTAGAAGAGAGGAAATAAATTCTGCCAAGGTATTTAGGAGAACTTGACGTAGAAATAGCCTGCAAAGCACCTTGCTTCGTACCAGCTCAACTGGTAGCAGCCGTTGTAGTGGTGTGGCCTTTTCCTCAGTTAGGTATTTTTGTTGATTTCTCTTAATTACATTCTGACTGAATAACATGCCATTTTAGCATTGGACTGTCTACAGAAAGAACAGGAATAGTTATTTAACACCACACCCCAACATGATTCATTTGTACCCTGACTTAATGTCAAATTCCATCAACATAGCTAGTCAGGTTTTCACCTGAGTATTTTTGTGTGTGCATGATCAAATATTTCTTCCCATGGCTAGAATAATGCCTGGCACATACAAATGGCTAAATATACACTTAAGCGACTAAAATGATATTTCTTCCCAAACAGAATTGTCCTTTTAATATTTTAAAAACATATTTTGATATATTCTTCATTTCAGTATGTCTTTTCTTTCCCTCCTCTAGAAACCCTCTGCTAACTATAGTAAGCCAGATATATTATTGTTCCAGTGATAGAGAGGATTGGAATAGACTAAAGAGTCCCAGCAATTCTGTGTCAAGATGCTAGTCTTACAAACACAATTTAAAAATGGGCAAAAGTAAAAAATAAATACATACAGGCATACATACATACATACATACGGGCAAAGGATTTGAACAGACATTTCTCCAAAGAAGACATACAAATGGCCAATGAGTACATGAAAGAATGTTCAATGTCACTAATCATTAGGGAAATGCAAGTCAAAACAACAACGACATACCACTTCAAACCCAACAGAATTATTATCAAAAAACAAAACAAAACAATGAAAACAAACAGAAAATAACAAGAAATGGGAAAGATGTGGAGAAACTGAAACTCCACCGTGAAAAATAGTATGGGTGGTTCCTCAAAAAACTAAAAACATGATAACCATATGATCCAGCAATTCCACCTCTAGATATATACCCAAAGAATTGAAAGCAGAGACTCAAGCACATGTTTGTACACCAATGACCAATGTTCCTAAGCAGCATTATCAACAATAGCCAAAAGGTGGAAACCATCCAATGTCCACAAACAGATGAATGGGTTACAAAATGTTCTATATATACAATGGAATATTATACAACCTTACTAAAGGGGTGATGTGCTTTGAAGATGGAGGGAAGGAGCCATAAGCCAAAAAATACAAGCAACCATGAGAAGCTGAAAAAAGTCAGGTAAACAGATTCTCCCCTCAAAGCCTCCAGGCTTGCCAACACCTTAATTTCAGGATTCTGACTTCCAGAGCTGTCAGAGAATAAATTCATGTTGTTGTAAGCCTGTCAGTTTGTGATAATTTGTTACAGCAGCAATAGGAACTAACACAAAAATCAGGGAAAGACTGAGGAACTGTTCCAAGTGAAGGAGACTATGGAGTCAGGATAAAGCAATTTATAATAAGAACTAAATCCTTTTACTAAAAGGACATAATTGAGACAATTATAAAACCTGAATGGTATCTACGGGTTATGGTTAATGCGAATTTCTTTATTTTTATCATTGTTTACTGTAGGTATATAGAAGAATGGTCTTGTCTGTAAGAAATACACAGTAAAGTTTTTGTGCATAATGGAAGCAGCAGGTTGACAACTTACTTTGAAATGATTCGGAAAAAAATGAGACTTTTAAAATGAGGAAATCGGAGAGAGTATCACAGAAGTTCACATCTGTCTTACATAGGTTCTCTGGAAAACAGACTCTGAAATACAGGTGTGTATGTCAAAGGTTCATAGGGAGTGCTTTCTGAATCACCTGTAAGAAAGTGAGGGCAGCAGAATTGGTCAGAAGGAGAATCTCAACATGAACATGGCAGCGATCGTGACATTCACTGTTATGTGGCACTCTGGACCTGGGATGGTTCTTAAGGGGTGCCTTGACTTGAGTCCAGGGGGCTCAATTCAAACCCTTTATAATAAATCTCATTCTCTCTCCACCTCTATCTCTTCCAACTTCCACATCAAACAATCATTGGATGCCAGCTCCACCAAAGTACCGGTACAACCTTGGGTGACACAGCTCCCTTCCACCAGAGGCAATCTACAAACCCTCAGCAGCCAAGACTCTCAGAAGCGAGGGGATGCTGGGCAAAGCCCTCGGGGGGAAACCAGTCAGTGTTCCACAGCACTGTCTATAACTTCTAAGGGAAATTTAGTGTCCTTTTATGACAAAATAGGGAAAGTATAATATTGCTGGGGTCCATTGGTGATCCAGTACCCTCCCCAAGGTCAGCCAAAAAATTGAGTCTAAGAGGATCATACAACTCAACTCTGGCTGAGTGAGAATCTAAAAAACATAGCCCGAAGCTGCACTGCCCTCTCCTATATAAGGTTGGGAGATATGTGAGGGCAGACTCAGAGTTTTGCCCTGGGACATAAATGAAGTAGTTGAGGGTTTGGGGAGCCCCCAGAATGAACAGTTTGGGGAATAACATGAACAAATGATGAACCAGAAGAGGCCTAGAGCTCCTTTCTAGGGGGCAGAATGAATAGTTCGGGGGCTAACATGAACAAATGATGGACCAGAGGAGGCCTGGGGTCAGAATAAAAGGCCAGAACTAGGAGAGACCTCATGACGAGAAAGCATGTCCAAGACTAATGACCTCAGTGGTGGGTACTAATGGATGCCCAAAAGGATGATTCAGGCTCAGTCATACTCAGCAAGGATAAGCACTGAAAGGCCAAGGCCAAGCAAGACCAGAGCATCCACACCACACAGCAGACTAGATGAGACCCAGAGCCAGTCCCCGGATCAAAAGCTTACTGATACCTACTAATGCCATGTGGATTGTTATTGTTTTTTTTTTTTTTTTAAAGATTTTATTTATTCATTTGAGAGAGAATGAGATAGAGAGAGCATGAGAGGGGGGAGGGTCAGAGGGAGAAGCAGACTCTCTGCCGAGCAGGGAGCCCGATGCGGGACTCGATCCAGGGACTCCAGGATCATGACCCGAGCCGAAGGCAGTCGCCTAACCAACTGAGCCACCCAGGCGCCCCGTGGATTGTTATTGTTAAAGTCCTTCAGCATTGAGTAATTCACTCATTCTCTCAGCAAATAATGAATGAATGCCAGTTTTATGCTCTAGGAATACATCAATGAGCAAAACTTATTTTTAAAAAACTGTTCTCATGGAGCTTATATTCTATTGAAGAGAAAGAAACATTTCAAAAAGCTAAGAAATTGAACTCTATATATTTTGAAGATAGGACTAAGAATCTTCTGATGAATTGGATGTGGAGTGTGTCAAAGAGACAGATTAAGAATGACTTACACACGCACACATAAAGAATGATTTAATATAAAATAATGATGCTCAGTAATAAAAATAAATGAACTCTTAATACAACATGGATGAATCTCAAATAACTGTGTATAGTGAAAGAAGCCAGAAAAAAGAGAACATACTCTATAATTCCATTTACATAAAATTCTAGAAAATGCAAATAGTCTACAGTGACAGAAAGCAGATCCATGGTTATCTGGGGATGGGGGAGAGGTAAAGAGGGAGCAATTATAGGGAAGTTTTTGGAGGTGATGGACATATCCACTACCTTGCTTATAGTGATGGTTTCACAGGTGTGATAATTTTACGTGTCAACTTGACTGGGCCACAGGGTGTCCAGATATCTGATGAAACATTATTCTGGGTGTTTCTGGATGATGTTAACATTGGAATTGGAAGACTGTGTATTGCAGACTGACCTCCCCAATGTGGGCAGACCTCATCCCATCCACTGAAGATCTCAGTAAAACAAAAAGGCTGAGTAGGAGAGAATTTGCTCTGACTGCCTATCTTTGAGCTGCATCAATGTTCTCCTGCTTTCAAAACTGGTCTCAGACAGGAACTATGTTATTTGCTCTCCTGGGTCTCCAGCTTGCTGACTGCAGATTTTGGGACTTCTCACCCTCCATAATCAGGTGAACCAATTCCTTATAATAAATCTCTCTAACCTCCCTAGTCCTACCAACCTCCATATTCTCTCTCTCTCTCGTCTCTTTTTCTGTAAGTCTCTTGGAATCCTATGTAGAAGCTGTTCTCATTAAACACAAAATGGTTAAGTCCATTCGCTGGTCTATCTACAAATTTAGTTTCATATTCTACTTAACAACTTAAATAAACTGAAATATTTCACATATATATCTCCTTAACCTATTGGTTCTGTTTCTCTGGAGAACTGAGACTAATATAACAGGTATATACATATGTCAAAATTTATCTATATATACTTTAAATATGTGCAGTTTTAAGGAACTAAAAGGATAGATTTTTTATTTACCAAGATGGGAGAGACTACCAATGGAATGACTCATGAAGAAAGGTTCAGCTTGGAATAAAAAGAAAAAAACTCTATTCCCTTTGTACTCTATGCAGTCTACTCAAAGTGGTTCACTTCTGACATCAGGACACCAACTTTATATCCTACAATTCAGTTACGACACTAACTACCTAGAATTAGCACAGACACCCCAAGTAGAGGGCTCATTCCCATAGGACTGCCACCCATTTCAAATGCCAACACAAGTGGTGGGTTTCCAGGTTACCTACACTTCTGTCTGTTTAGCTACAAATCAAGGGTGCCCACAATCCCCTCCTCAAGTGTGATAATTTGCTATCATAGCTCACAAAAGTCAAGGAAACATTTATGTTTACCAGTTTACTATATAATAGAGGATATGATAAAGGATATAAACAATCATTGGTGATTTAATACAAAATAGAATAAAGAAATGAGGAGCTAGCCAGAGATTGATATGTGGCCAAAAAATTATTTTCTTTTTAATACGGGAGCAACATATTCAGTGCTGATGGAAATGATCCAGTAAAGAGAAAAACATAATGAAGGAGAGACGGAGAGAATTTCAAGTGATGTATTTAGATTAGGTGAAGGGAGGTGGGATCTAGTGGACAAAGAGAGAGATTAATCTTAGAGAGGAATGCAGTGACTCCACACATAGTAATAGTAAGGAGGGTGGAGTAGATGGGCAAAGATACAAAGTACATGACCCATGCGGTGACGAGAGTTTGTGGAAGTTCTCTTCTGATTGCCCCTATTTTCTCCCAGAAAAATAAGAAAACTGTCCTCAGCTGAGAGGAGGTGCTGAACATGAGAGGAGGTGCTCACATGAGAGGAGGTGCTGAAATTTAAGCAGAGAAGAGAGTATGACATGGTCATTAACTGACATGAACAAATCAGAACAATGCATCATGATCTCAGGGCAGTACAATGGGCCTATATGAGATTAGTGGCCACAAACTGAAGTCTTGGCAGCATGGCTGTGTATTTTCCCCCAGCAAAATCTGGCTGTGCTGCTGTAGACATAGAGTAGTCAGAGGGACATATTTAAAAAGGTTTGGTGTTTTGCCAGATAAGTACCACACACCACACAAGGGCAAAACACCTGCCAATGTAGCCAAAGGAGGGACTGAAATGAGAGATCATGAAACTAAAAGTGCATAAGAAAGTAAATGAAGATCGGGGAGTGAGTGAGGGATGCTGGGGATAAAACTGAAATAAGGCAATAGATTATATATTCTGATGAAGTGGAAGACCTATCGAGAGAGTGAACCAAAAAGATAGGGTGTGATAGTCAGAGACAACATATTTGAAGCTGAGATTCTGGAGGTGTTGGGAGTTATCAGTATGACAAGCTCCAGCATCTGCCATGGAGTGGTTAGTCAATGAGATGGGAGATAGCACAAGATCCATTATTGAAGAACAGGTAAATAAACTGAAGGAGAAAGATGTGGAGAGAATATACATGGATATTGAAATTAGCAAAAATTATGCAGAAGTAGTACTGGAGACACTGACCATGAAACCCACCAAAATCTTCAACAATGATCAGAACTGTCTTGCAAATCAACAGATGACTGCAACAAGGCATGACAGAGAGTAGTATAATCTAGTAACGTGAGGTTGTAAAACTGTGTCTTTTTAGAGGGAAGAGAGGAAGGATGGTCCAGAAGTGAGGATAAGAATATAGGCTTCCTCTGCTTATATTAGTCCAGTAGAACAAAAGGAGATGAAGAGAAAAAATCCTCCACCAAAGATCATTTGCAGAGAACAATGTCCTCTAGAAAGAGTCAATTTCAAATAGAGAAGAAGATAAACAAACAAAGCAACATTCAGATGAGAGATTGAGTATACAATGGATTTTGATGAGAAGAATCTGAGTTCCAGAGACACAGCAGAAACATTTCAGGATTTGATGAGGGGTGAGAAATGTTATCAGAAAGGGCATATAATGAGCCATATGTGGACAACAGTCTGGGGTGTAAAAATTGTTCTCAGTGACATGTGCTTATGGAGCCTGGTGCAAATAAGGATATTAATTTGGTTTCAGGAGATAGCAGCAAGTCAAGGAGTATCAGTGGGAAAGAAGAGCTATGAGGAATTCACTAGAACAGGTGGAGTTCTGGGGCCCCTTCTGTTACCAGTGAAGGGGGTCTTTGCAAGGAGGGGGAGATGCAGACTTCAAAGAGTGTGTTGAAAGAAGGAAAGAAAAAAAGACAGAGGAAGGGAAGGAGGGAGAGAGAAAGAAAAGAAAAGGTTAAAGAAAAGAAAACTTACAGGGAGCTCAAACTTTGAACTGACTGAATACTTATCTGAAAGTGCCTTATAAAGCAGGAAAAATGAAATTACCTTCATCATTTTTAAATTTACACTTTATTTGGTCAACCATGGAAATGAGGGCACATGAAAAGTTTATTTCAGCTATAATATAATATAGAATGTTTCTTCTCTTAATGAACACATGAAAAGTAATGGATGCATTTTGACCACATTACATGTGGGGACTCATGCAAGATTCCTAAAATTCTGTTTGCAGCAAATATCTGCGTATCACATGGTTATGAACCTTGACAAGAACAGAAACAGTGCACCTGTTAGAAGATGCTGAGCTGGTTGTTGGATACATCAATTTTAAAGAAAAGTATGGGCTGAAGATGAAAATTTTGATGTCCCTGGAATAGAGACAGAGATAAAAAAAAATAGATACAGATATAGCTACAGATATAGATGTAGTCTTAAGGAAATTGAAATACTGCAAAGACTGAGTATATATAGAAAAGAAAGAAGACCAGGTTCTCAGCCTAAGGCACAGTCAGGGATCTGGTAATGCAGTCACTTCTCAGTAGTGAAAGACCTACCTGGTGATCATGCTATTTCCTGGCTCTAAAATGGGGTATAGAAGGGAGATAGAAAGTGAGGGGGGAAAAGGAGACAGAGAGAGAGGTAGAGAGAATCTAACTGCTATGCTCAAATATTACACAGACTTTAAACATAAGGTTCTACAGAGAAAATAATCAGCATGAGAAAACATTCTTATTATAATGTGAAGATATAATATTAAGTGAATAAAGCAGCATAAAGAACCATACGTGCATTATGATCTGAGGTGTGTTTGTGTAGATGAGCTTGAGTTGGAGTATCTATATATAAATATTATGACTTAGACACATTTAAATCAAATGTGTTGAAAACTGAATCTTAATTTTGCTATCAGAAGTCAATTCCTTTTTGAATTCTCATTCTTTAACAGTAGCAGAAAAAATAAATTATGTTGTATCCTGATATTTTAGCCACTGCTAATTTAAAATTTTGTCTATTTCAAATAAATATTTATTACAACTCAAGTATTATTATTTTCTCAGTCATTACATGGTAATTCTTCTTGAACATTCTTCCCACTGCCAAAGATAACCTTCCCCAATTCTACTGGGAATTTTTTTTTCCCTGACATAATAACATACAATTTTAATAATCAAAAGAAACTTTAAATGGATCAAAATACTTGTCCCATCTTCCAAAGTTCTAATGGAGATTAAACAAGGTGATGTGTTAACATTTTATAAAACTATAATGTATGCTATAAATCTATTCTTGTATTTTCAGCTCATTGGGATGCACTAAACAATTGTTTCAATTTCTGGTAACATTTTAAAGACTGATATAATGAATCCTGCACATGTTTGAGTCCATGTGTGAAAATCTGCTTACTGAAGAAAAGCACATCTCTCTATGTATAATCAATCAGGAAAATGTGGAACTTCTCTCTAGAAAGGCTGTATTAGAAATCCTCTGGAGAAAGGAGACAGGGCAGTATGTGTAGTTTGAAAATGATTACAAGATAATACCGATACATGCCTCATCTCCCCTACCCACCCAGATTATGAATCACTTCTCTCTGCTATCTACATTGTATTATTGTAGCAAATTAAGCCACCAGAAAGAAACATGATTGAACTGTATTATCTCAGTCCCTGTAGAAGTGTCTTTACTACTATGATTTCATTTTATGTCAGTGTTTGCTCTAATAAAGAGCCATATAGAGGTATTTCTGCATCTGCAGTAAAACTACTAAATACATTGCCCATGACTTTATTCAATGTCCTTTATTATAAAAGTACAAACGGTAGAATTTAATGCCAAAGATGTTTATTTCTGAAGAGTCAGACTTCTATTTTATCTGATACTAATAGATAGATAATCTGTCATCTTTCCCTCTTTGGCTTCCAGGAAACATTAAATTTCAGGCTTAATTATGGAAATGTCTCACAATTCCCTTTTCTCTCTTTCTGTATGTTTCCTCATATCTTTTACATCATTTTTAATCTTTTAGCTTCATTTAGCTAAATAGTATTATATGCATTTTAAGAGAAATTAAAGTAGATGAAGTATAATTATTTTAAAAAAGGAGAAGACTGAGGTCCAGAAAATCTCAAATGAGTGAAGTAAGGGGGAAAAAAAATAGGGCTTGGATTAGGGCAACAGCAGATTAAAGGCCATTAAAGAATGAGACAGGGATGAGGGCTGGACTTCTAACAATGAAGAGTAATGAGGAATATAGGAGAAAAGGTGAGCAGGAAGATAGACTAGGTGGGAGCGATAGGACATTTTGATTCAGCAACCTAAGCAACTCCTTAACTCCTGATAAACTGTGAATGAAAGCAGAGAATGCAAAAGGACAGAAAGTTTCAAAACAATGCCTGAAATTTTCCCAGAGAGAAAAGTGATTTTAACAAAGTGTGGTTGTCCTGTGAAATTCGTCATGTGCACACAGTGTTTGTTGGAGGGTAAGAGAGCCTACTTAATACAGAAGTGGGCCTGCCGCAGACACCCTATGTTACCTACATCCTTAGAATGCAGACCATTCAAATGCAAGTTACTTCTTACTTGAATTAATACCATGCCATCAGACTGACAGAAAATATCTTTACAAAAGTCCATTTAGAGAACTTAGAAATGTATAGAAAGGAAGCAAAGGAGTTATTAGAGATCTGTCTGTTCTTTATTGAATCCAGGAATAATATCTATCACTAGATACACTACAAAAGGTGTTGATACTATAGATTCTTTTGGGTTGACCTACTAGTTCTCTGAGTTTGGCAGATCCCTCTGACCATCCTCAAGGAGGCTTGTCTGTCTGCAGTACCTGTGGTCTTAACATGGAAATAGGCTCCTCAGTCAATGGCCATTACTTAGTTCCAGTAAACTCTATTTCCCCATAGAATGGTGTCACCATTAGAAGATGACAGATATGCAGTGTTTACATCTCCTGAACTCCTGGTAATGACCTCTAAAATACTATGAAGGCTTCAGGCAATGCTCCAGTAATTAATATAGTGACAATAAACTCTCACCATGTTACCATGCTTATTTTGGACAGAGCTTCTAGTTTCAAATAATCCCAGTGTCCTTTCTTATCACTCCAGAGCACCAAGAGTCCTCAGAGCATTACACTACATATTTTAGTGAGTTTTCTTTTGCATGACAGATGAAACTTCATAGATTAATATCCTGCTAAAATTATTTATATAGTATGTTTTGCCTTAAGAAAAAGAAAGTTTCTTTTCTCTCCCAGACCACTGGAAAAGAGGAAACCAAGGGAGTTATGCACAGTATATATTTAGAAACTGCCTGTCTCTTGAAAGAAAGAAAGAAAGAAAGAAAGAAAGAAAGAAAGAAAGAAAGAAAGAAAGAAAGAAAGAAAGAAAAGGAAAGAAAAAAAAGAAAAAAAGAAATCATCTAGCTCTTATTTTTTAAGAAATGACAAGTTTTAGAGGTGGCAGGGACATTATCTTTTTTAGTGTGTTGTTTGTATAGATTCCATTGTTTGTAAATAAAAGCCCAAAAGGGAAGTAGTAGTGCTAGAACACAAATATTTATTTGAAAACCACAAAACTAACATGCTAAATAGATCTCATAATGTTATGTACATGCATATCTTGTTTTGTTTTAAAGTTTGGTAGAACTACTGTTGTAATTACAGAATGCAGAAATAACTCAATGAAACTGCATAGGAAACCCTTATTCAACACTTTGCTTTGCTCTCTCCTTTCTTTGAGTAAATCTGACGTTATAAGCATAACTGGTTCTCTGTGGACCTCTTAAATAATTTAAAGATGCTGAGCCTTATATTCTACAGCCCAAAAATGCTGACATTATTTTAAATTAGGTTTTTACACTTAAAACGTATTGAAGTGCATTTGGGGGAGATGAAGTTTTGCTACCTGTGCTTTTTTTCTGTGAGAACAGTGTGTAGCAGACAGAGTCAGAATAAAATAATATCTCCGTGGTTTGTGTTTAATTCTTTAGCTCCAGTCAAATGACATGAGCTAGGGTAACACACACATGACAACCTGGTAATTTCAAAATAATGGTTTGGTTTTAATTCCTTACCTCCAGTCAAATAACATGAGCTAGGGTAACACACACATGACAATTTGAGAATAAATTCTGAATGCAAAAAAGAGTTGTTCAGATCAAGTGAAAATAGCAAAACCTAAACATTTTCTAAGAAAAGCAAAAATCCTCTTATTATGTGCCTCGCTGTTCAATGGATTTGAATTTTGCCATAATTCAAAAGATGTCTGTCATACACAAAGCCATATATAAGGGACCCCTGAAATGCTGAAATGTGGTCATTACTCTACCCTGTGGCACTAATTTCAATGAAGTCCAGCTGTGTCTGAATAATCCCAAACCTAAGAAGTGCACTCTTCTTTGTCAGCACATTTATCTCTCTTTACAGGGAGGCAAAGTCAGTCCCATCCTGTTCCCACATACAACCGCCAAATGTGGTTTTCAAGTCCCTAGGCTGGATGTATCTGGGTCAGAGGCAAAGCTCAAAGTTGAACCAGGGCTTCATACACTGCGTGGCCTCAATCAGAATTTTCCTTATGTGATCAGGCATATTCCCAGTTGCCATGCAATGCAAGTTGGCAAGGGAGAAGAGGAGTTTAAAAAAAAAAAAATCAAGAAATGGCACCTCGCCAAGTTTTCATGGAGTGAAAAATTGGAGCCCCTGAGAGAAACAAATGTTTGGAACTGCTAACCCTTCTGCCCTATCACATTCCAACTCAGTCAGATGGTCACACCCATCTCTGCCAGAATATGCCGTGTTATTGAGCATGGAGACAGGTTTCTAGCCTCACAGGATATGGTATAATGTGCTGGGGATTCATGTGAGTTCACACGAAAGATTCTTATTTTTTGCTTGTACCTGATGCTCAAGTTTCTAATGCCTCCCTTTTTTCCTTTTCCTTGCCCTGCCCGTCTTCTAGATTTATTTCCCACTGGAATCTTTGATTCTGTACTCAAATCATTCTAGTTATTACATTTTACTTGCATGAGTCAGATTCATGGTCACTAATCCTAGCTTTAATATCCAATGAGCAAAACTGAGTGTAGAAAAGAGAGGCATCCCTCTCAACAAAAAGAAAAAGAAGCCAGGAAAAGATCTCAAACATGCTCAGATTGGGTGTTTTGACCTTGGTGGGCATAGCAACAAAAAAACCTGGCTGGCAATCATCTTGGAAAAAAAATCCCAAGTCATCCAGAAATAGTGAAAAAACATTGGACTTAGATTTTCCATTTGCTGGAGATATGATTTTGGGAAAACCACTTAATATCTCAGACTTGTCTTTACTCATCTGCCAATGTGTACGATAATGACTGACAGTTCACATTACAAGGTTATTAGAAGAAGCAACTAAGATGGCATATAAGCAAGCATTTTTCAGAAATGCAGAACACTGTATGAAGGTAAAGAACTATCATCTACTTTTTCCAAGGAGCCCTAGAAAAGTATAAAGTTGTCATTCCTTCCAGGGGCAGGTGGCCACAAAATAGTACAGTTAGTTCTTGATTTAAAGCCTTCAACAACTGTAGCTTTGTGTTGTTTTGTTTGGGATCTGTTTGAACAGATTTATCAATACATAATTCATCTACTATACAATCTACCCACTTAAAATATGTAACTTCATCTCTTCACATATTCACAGGGTTATGTAACCATCACAATCTAATTTTAGAACATTTTTGTCCACCAAAAAACAAAAACAAACAAAAAATACCCACTTGCAATCACTCCCTATATTCCCTGCTGACAAACCCTCACTCCTAAAACTTAGGCAACCACTAACCAATTTTCTGTCTGTATGGATTTGCCTATTCTGGGCATTTAATATAGAAGGAATCACATAATATGAGGTATTTGAGACTGGCTTCTTTCACTTAACATAATGCTTTCAAGGTTCCAAGTTGTAGCATGTATCAGTACTTTATTCCTTTCTATGGCTGAATAATGTTCCATTGTATGGATATACCACTTTTGTTTATCCATTCATCAGTTGATGGACATTTGGGCTGTTACAACTTTTTTATTACCATGAATAATGTTGCTATGATATTCATGTACAAGTTTTTGTGTGGACATATTTTCATTTCTCTTGAGTATTACTTGGGAGCAGAATTGCTGGGTCGGTAACTGTTAAGTTTTTGAGGAACTTCCAGACTATTTTTTCAATTGGCTACACATCATTTTACATTTTCACCAGTGATGAATGAGGGTTCCAATTTTTCCCCACCCCCTACAGTATTTGTCATTGCCTGTCTTTTTTATTACAGTCATTCTAGTGTGTGTAAAATAGTACATCATCATAATTTTGACATGCATTTCCTAATAATGTTGAGCATCTTTTCATGTGCTTATTGGCAATTTGTGTATCTTCTTTAGAGGAACATCTATTCAGATCCTTTGGCTATTTGCTAATCAGGATGTCTTTCTTTTTTTTTAATTTAGCTGTAAGATTTCTTTATATTTTTTCAACAAATTCCCTTACCAAATACATTATTGGCAAGTATGTTCCATTGTGTGGATCACTCTTTTAATTTCATTAAGGTACCATTTGCAGCTGTAAATTACTTTTGCAGTCCAAATTATTTTGATATAGTCCAAATTACTTTTTCTTTTGTTGCCTGTAGTCTAATTATTTTTTAATGTAGTTCGTTTTTTTTTCTTTTGTTACTGGTGCTTTTTACTTGTGTTGAATCTAAGAAACTATTGCCTAACTCAAGGTCAAGATTTACTCTTAGGTTTTTTCCTAAGTTTCATAATTCTAGCCTTTATATTTAGGTTTATGATATATTTTGAGTTAATTTTTGGTATGGTTTGAGATAGGCATCCAGTTTCATTATTTTGCATGTAGATATCTAGTTCTCCCTGCTCTATCTGCCAAAAAGATAATTTTTCTTCATGGAATTGTCTTGGCAAAAACCAATTATTCATAAATCAATTATCAATTATCCATTATCCATAAATTTATGGGTTTATTTGTGGAATTTCCATTCTATTGATCTATTTTTATGCCAGTATTATAGTCTTGATTACTGCAGATTTTTAATTTTCAAATTAGAAGTTTGAGGACTTCATTCTTCTTTTTCAAAATTATTTCAGCTATTCTGGGTCTCTAAAATTTCCATATGAATTTTAGGATCAATTTGTTAATTTCTGCAAGGGAAATAGCTAGAATTTTATTAGAATGGGCACTGAATCTGTACATCTATTTGGAGATATTGCCATATTAATATTAACAATATTAAATCTTCTAATTCATGAATATGGAATGTCTATCCATTTATTTAAATTTTCTTTTTTTATTTCAATGTTCTATAGTTTTCAGTGTACAAGTCTTGCATGTTTTCATTAAATTCATACCTAAATATTGTATTATTTCATTGCTATTGTACATGGAATTGTTTGTTCAACTTCATTTGTGGAATGTTCATTGATAGTGTATAGAAATGCAACTGATTTTTGTATATCCATCTTGTATCCTAAAACCCATCTGAATTCATTTATTAGTTCTAATAGTTTATGTAGTGGATTCTTGAGGATTTTCTATGTACAAGCTCATGTCATCTGCACATTGAAAAAGATTTACTTTTTCCTTTCCAATCTTAGATGCCTTTTATTTCTGTTTCTTCCTTAATTACCCTAGCTAGAGCCTGTACCAATTGGTATTTAATAGAAGAGGCTACAATTTTCTACTTCAAGAGAAAATAGTCTTAGAAAAAGGATAGTAATGACAAGTACAGAGTAATAAGCACATTTACTTATGTCCACATGTTTCTGTTATAATTATTTTAGTGGATTTGGGATTTTAGCTGTTTATTGTTGATTCGCATTACATTTAAATACGTAATCCTCCTGGAATTGGTGTCCTGGTTTGTTGTTTCTCTTAGTTTGTTTATACCTGATTTCATTTCCGTAGGGATATTAGGGGACATATTAAGCTAACCCTGGAAGAGAAGAAAGTAGTGCCACAGCCCTGTCAGACTTTTAGAATGTTCGGGTTGTCAAAACTGTCCCAAGGCCACTCCTGTTTCACATCTGCCTTAATTCAATGGTCAGTCAAAACCTGAGGCCTGGAAAATTCGTGTATCTTTTAACACAGAAACTCTATCAAGTAAGCTGGATCTCGTTAATTTCACAAGTTTATAGAAATATCGGTAAGTAGAAGAAAATATTTAATCAAGTCTACCAACCTGAGTGATCACAGTATGTACAAAAGGTCATGTACTAGTCATTAATTTTGAATGAACAAAAGAAGCTAAATTTGTTTACATTTTTGTTGCTATTCGTGCAACACGTTACTGGTTTTCCACTCTGCTTTCACTAGGTTCATCTATGGAGACAATTCAATTTTAATTTTTTAATTTTTTTAAAGATTTTATTTATTTATTTGACAGACAGAGAGAGAGACAGCACAAGCTGTGGGGGCGGCAGGGGGAGGAGAGGGAGAAGTAGAGGGAGAGGGAGAGGGAGAGCCACCCAGGTGCCCCGACAATTCAATTTTAGAATTTTTAGAATTAGAAAATTTAGAATTTTTAGAATTGCATGTTTCCTTCAAAGAAGTCTTCTGATTTATCTTAACTTATGGACTTCATTTATTTGCAGTTAACTAATCAAACACCACTGAAATAGGAGTCTGTGTTTATTTTATTTTTCTTTAATATACATATATTTAGAAAATAAATATAGGATAATTGTAATATATGAAACAAAACTAATATGCACACAAAATTATTCTCACCCTGCTCTCTCCTTCCAATCACTAGCCTCCTCCTTTCCTGCCACAGGGACAAGTAATCCCTGACAGCAGCCTAGTTTGTAATCAAACTTAGCAAATATATACACATATATAAACTTTTGAGTTTATACATTTGGGATTTTATAAACATTGGAATAACCCAATACACACTATTCAAATTGCTTTTCTCATTTAACAATATAACATGAGCATTAATCCAATTCAAAACAACTTTAGGGACGCCTGGGTGGCTCAGTTGCTTAAGTGTCTGCCTTTGGCTCAGGTCACGATCCCAGGGTCCTGGGATTGAGCCCCACATTGGGCTCCCTGCTCAGCGGGGAGTCTGCTTCTCCCTCTCCTCCTGTTCATGCTCTCTCTTGCTACCTGTGTCTCTCTCTCTCAAATAAATAAATAAAATCTTAAAAAAAAAACCAAAACACTATAATTCATTGTTTTGTTTCTTTTTTAAAAAAGTAGTTATAGTGAGCGTGGAAGGCAGAAGTAGTTACATATTTAATAGCATGCCATTCCCCAATGATGAAAATGGCAAGTTGCTTCCAGTTTTTAGCCACTAAAAAAAATCATCTTTACACATAGGTCTCTTTGGGTTTCCTTTTTTTCTGAATTGTTTTGTCATATATTCTGTCTGTCATTCTATTGTTCCCCCCTCCAATATCAATTGGTAGATTTTTTCATAATATTTATTTTGTGCCTATCATATGCATCTCATTTTTCTCCAGTTCATTAGTCAGCTTTTGACATTATAAAATGGTATCTTTAATGGAGACTATTTTTGCAATTATTTACATATTTAAATGTATCCTCTCCTTTATGCATTCTGTGATTCCCACCTAATAGAAAAAGAAGATAATAGGTGACAGGTAGACAGACCAATGTAGACAGATGGATGAATATACACTTATGAGGATGAGGCAAATAAATTTTTTGGAAGGACACACTGGAATTTGAAAATAGCGGTTACCTCTGAGAAGAAATGAACGGAAGCTACTCTCCCTGTGTGTCTCCTTTCACTGTCTGGATTCCTAGCATATTTAAATAGAATTGTATAACAGCAAAGGGCATAATCTCTGAAGTGAGTCTGCTGTATTCAAATCTCTGCTCTGACACTTACTAACTGTAGGAAATAGATCCAAGTTCAGACACTCCCCCAGAATGTTTCCTGAAAATCCATCACTCTCTTGGAACATTTTCAAAGCTTTTAAAAAGCATATTTAACAATTTCTATTCATTGTAGTTGTTTTTCAACTGTATATTTTGTCCAGATAATCAAACTCACTATTATTTGAAAAGTCTTGCTTCTGACTTGAATAGTAATGATTCTAGTGCTTTGAGAGTGAGCTAGATACACACACACATATTCATTAAATGTCTACTTATTCATGTTCTATGAAAGGTTTTTATGATAAACTTAATTCAGTATCTTTTCAACATCTATGAAAACAATCATAAGAATTCTACTTTGATTTATTGTTCTGGTTAATTATAGCAACAGATTTCATAATATTTATCTAACTTCAAATTACTGGCCTGGACTTTACATGGCAACCTGTTAATATTTTTATTTAGAAATTTGCATTAATATTTGTAAGTGGGACTGGTCTGTAGCTTTTACTGCCCAGTTTCAGTTTCAAGGTTCTATTGATTTCATAAAAAGATTTTGGAAAAAAAAAAAAGCAACAATTTTGAATCTTTAATCATTGTCTGTGCTCTGGAACAACTTAAATCGCATTAGAGTTTTCTATTTCTTAACAGCTTGGTAGAATTCACCTATTAAACTCTGTGGTTTAATGCTTTATTGAAAGAAGCAGCCCTTTGAAAACTATCAATTTTTTTCTATAGTAAATGGCTTCCTTCAGTTTTCAGTCTCAAGGTTAACTTTTGTAAGTTATCATCATCATCATTAATTTCTTATATTATCAGTTTCTTTCAGATTATATATATGCATGCATAGAATTAGTCAAAGAGTTATCTTACTCCATGCTTATCATTTCTTAAAACATGTTTCTATCTTTTTTTTGTATTTGGCCACCTAAAGCCAACTCTGTTTATAAATTTTCTATTTTTAATGTTTATAAAAGAATTGGTCTTTGGATTCACATAATAGTTCTCTTTATTTTTTTTTTCCTTTATTTTAGAGCTTTTTAACATTTTAAGTTGGATACAATTAATTTTTATTCCTTAGGTCTTAATAATATAACAACATAAAGGGTATAGGTATTACTGAGCTCTCTTTCTGCCGTTCTTCCATAGGTTCTGATATACGATACTTCATCATTTATTTTTTGAAATATTTTATAACTCTTAATTTATTCTGTGGCATATGAGTTGCTTAAAAAGATTTTTTAAATTTTTCTTTAATTTCTGGGGCAGTTTTTATTTTACCTATAAAAAGAGATAGAATCATTCATCGGCCTTATGAAATTAGATAGGTTTCCATTTATTTTTTTTTTTTACTTGATTCCTCACAATCAGAGAAAAGTAAAGTCTCTTATGACATGTGTTTGCATTTCTCATATGCCACATCTTGTTGGGTTTTGTTTATAATCACATGGGAGATCTTTTTTCAATTCATTATTTTAGAAATTGAGTTTACTTCCTTTATATTATTTGACAGAACAGAAATATTTGGTATTAGTTCCTGCCATCTCATTGTACTACTTCTCTTTTTTAAGGCAAACAAGATAGTGGTGCAGCTGACTGGAAGATTCTATCAGACAGAATGAGAGGGTGTAAAATACCTCTGATGGCAAAAATGAATGAAATCTATGGAGATAGTGATGTGAAGCAGGAGCAACCACAGTCCCCAAAGGGACATAAAGTTGCTATGAATATCACCTGCATGGAGTGAGAATTTCTCTGTGTTTTTTTGAGAGAGAGGTTTTCCTTTGCCATGGCTTAGAAAATCTGGCTCCTTTCCTGCCTGCTCACCAGATCCAGAAAAACTGGTACAAAACAGCCTTTAGCATATCCCCCAGTATTCAGGAAGAGATAAGTAGAGCGAAGATCAGTTTCCCAGGTGTATCATCCCTCAGCCGAACCAAACGGAAGGCCTGCCTGAAGTCTATTTCTGCCTCCTCTTTAATGATTTTAACCTTGAATTCTGCTTTGTCTGAATTCTTTCCTTCCTTCCTTGCTCTCTTTTTACTTCTGCATTTGCCTGTTAACATCTCTATCAATATTTTCAATCTTTATCTGCCACTTTGCTTCAGGTGTCTTTCTTAAAAACAACAAAATATTGAATTTTCTTTGTTTTTTTTTACACCATTCTGATTATTTGATATAGAAATACATGCAAATTTGCTGATGTAACTAACGTATGAGGAATCATTCACTCCATTTTATTTACTATTTAACATATTTACTTATTATTTAACACATTTTATCATTAGTTTCCCTTACTTACCTTTCATTAATCTTGTCAGCTTAGTCAGCTTTCTCTTCATGTCCTCTCTCTCCCTTTTCCTCCTGTTAATTTTATAGTACTTCTATGCACATCAGTTTTATTAACAGCTATAATTAAGCCTATATTGCTCCATTATTTTATCAAAATTAAATAAAAGCTATGGTCTTTCTCTAATATCCTATGCTTACTTTTCCTACCTCCCACAAGTTCACTGAGCTAAAGCCCTTTGGAATTGAGATTTCCCGTTAATAGAGCAGTCCAAGCAAGAAGAAAAAGATCCTCTCCTTTTCCAAAAATATGTACATGCTAACAAACTCACCCACTTAAAAAACTTCAGAAAATGTTGACATCAAGAAAGCTACCGGAAATGAAGAGACCACAGAAGCAGATTGTTTTGTTTGGCAAAGCTAAGGGGTTCAGGGGAGTGTAGAAATCGAGGTTTCAAAGCCCGCCTGGGGAGGCTGGCCAAGGCACAGGTTCACTGCAGGGGATGAGCTGCAAAGGACAAAGAGCAGTCGTGTTTCTGTTTCTGAAATAGGGAATTGAGACGTCTCCCTACCTGCCTGAAGAAGGAAGCTAAATGCTTCTTTCTTCTTAGGGCCATGGGTAAAAATAGACTCATCTGTTAAAAATTAGAAACCCAAGAAGTTTCCTTTACTACAGAGCTTCCCAAACTGGATAGGAATCACCCAGGAATCTCACTAAAATTCAGGTCCTGATTTGGTAGGGCTCAAGAGTCTGCATTTCTATCAGGGTGCCCATACTTTAAGCAGCAAGTGTGGGTCTGAACAAACACTACCCTTAGGAAATGCAGAATTCCGAGTTACTATAAAAGCTGGGAATGGGAAGAAATCAGAGAGGGAGACAAACCATGACAGACTCTTGACTCTGGGAAACAAACTGAGGGTTGCGGAAGGGGAGATGGGTGGGGGGATGGGGTACCTGGGTGATGGGCATTAAGGAGGGCACGTGATGTGATGAGCACTGGGTGTTATACACAACGAATGAATCATTGAACACTGCATCAAAAACTAATGATGGACTATATGTTGGCTAACTGGATTTAAATAAATAAAATTTTAAAAATTAAAAAATTTAAAAAAATTAAAATTTAAAAAAAAAAAAGCTGGCCTATTGTGAAACCTGCAGAAAAAATATAAAAACATACTATAGGGCACAAAGGACATCCACTGCAATCTCCTCTTCCATGTTGAATTCAGAGTCAAAAATGTAAAACTCACAATAGAAACCAGTCCGTAGGCCTAACAAATAAAAAATGGAGATCTCAAGCTGGGCCAACAAGCAAATCAAAGAATGCTTCTTTGTCATTGAGGATACTTTTGTTTGTAAGTAACAGAGAAAAACAATGACTAGTAGCTTAAACAATCAGTACATTGATTATTTCATAAACAGAAGTACAAAGTTAGGCAGCTCAGTTAACGCAGCAGAATGGTGGCCAGAGGATTCTGGTGGTTCCCATTCTCTGTGCTGCCATCCACAGCAAGTGGGCTTTTACCCTCTAAGTTTTCCTCTAATGCTCCCCAAATAACTG
Source organism: Leptonychotes weddellii (assembly GCF_054177405.1). NCBI lineage: Eukaryota > Metazoa > Chordata > Mammalia > Carnivora > Phocidae > Leptonychotes > Leptonychotes weddellii. The sequence continues at coordinate 13,659,415 of NC_138382.1, forward strand.
CCACCATTCCAACGAACACATCCTTAATTGACAACATCCAAAAGAGAAGTAGGGGAGGGGCAGTTCTTCTCCTAGGTCCCACTCTTTCCACCAAAGCAAGAACCTTCCCAGAAGTCCCTGAAACTATCCAGAAAGTCTCATCTCATGTCTTGTGAGAATGTGTCATACCTCCATCTCTACCACAGATACTGGCAAAGGATGACTTTGCTTGGCCCAGACCAGTCAATAGTCCACCTCTTGAAGTTAGAGAGGGGCTGGCCTTCTGGGAACACATTCCTCATTCTCTGATCACTCTCTCAACATAATTGGCATTCTGTTCACTAAAAAGGGAATGGCTGTTGGTTAGGAAACCAATATTGTCTGCCCAGTCTGAGGCTCATTTAAAATTTTTCAATTTCTGCATTTCTCTGATAAGTCTATTTCAGCTATCTGGGGTGAATGTGGGGTTATTTCAGAGTGCCAATGAGAATAAAACCTAGGATTTGAATGATAGTCACATTCCTATCTGATGTCCCAATATGTCTTATATCACCTTTTAAGTGAGATTTGCATATAATCAACTTACGGCCTAGAAATGAAAAAGAATGTCTAAATTTTACATTTGGGGAGCGACAAAGAAAAAATATATATATTTTGGAACATTTTTAGGACAAATGCCAAAGTGTAGATGTGATATTACTTAAATTTTAGATAATCCTTTTTACATATACATGTTATAGGACTTCTTTTACCCTTTTGATGAGATAAATTAAAAAAAAAATGAATTTAGAGAGTATTTCAAGTTTTGACAGCAGCCTGATAGCTGTTCAAATCATAATGCTTGAGAGTTAATCAAACAAGAAATAAAATTCTGTTGTCAAATCATGACCCTACTAAAGACAATCACTTTATTAAAAGTAGTAAGTCAAGGGGCGCCTGGGTGGCTCAGTTGGTTAAGCGACTGCCTTCGGCTCAGGTCATGATCCTGGAGTCCCGGGATCGAGTCCCACATCGGGCTCCCTGCTCAGCAGGGAGTTTGCTTCTCCCTCTGACCCTCCTCCCTCTCATGTTCTCCGTCTCTCATTCTCTCTCGCAAATAAATAAAATCTTAAAAAAAAAAAAAAAAGTAGTAAGTCAAAGGAGGTTTCCTGTCTTCTACTCTCAGCATATAATCTATAGGAAAGTGTAAAATTAAAAAACTTTAAAGAGTTGATATGGCAGGTCATAAAGAGGTTTCAGTGGTGTTTGGTTTTTTGTTTTGTTTTGTTTTTCAGCGAAAACTAGTTTTGAGAACTGGAGTGTACTATCAAGGAAAACCAAAATGCTTTAGGCTAACTACAATCTCTACGCCCTTAAGAGATTTTTGCTGTTTTTTTTTTCCTTTTTGTTCTGGGCTAAGTCACATGTTTCCTCTCAAAGGTCATGAAGCCTCGGAGATAGAACAAGATTAAAATAGCTCCAAACTCTGTCTATCCGCTACTTGAATAGAAATGCCAGGTATTCCCCATCCCTTCTCAATTTGATAACCTCCTCCACAGTTCAAATGATCAAGAACAACCACTTGCTCATTCTCTCACAAATACTGTGTGAATTAAAGATAAAAATCCAAATTCCAGGCCTGCCCTCAGCATATTGTCTTTTTCGAGTCCCATCACAAATTTAGAGTTGGCTACACTTTGTTTTGTTGGGGTATGTAATAATGAAGAAATAGACCTTCAGGGAAAATAGAACAGGTGGCTGTTGTTTCTAAAGCATACGTGTAGGCTGTGGATGGACTTCAAGCAGAGGATGTCACGCAGAATGTGAGACAGGATTTGGGGAAAGCTACAGGGATACCCACGCATATGGCGATTAGTCAAAAGCATTTGTCGAGGGCATGTAGCCGTAACTCCACCTTGTCAAGGGCCTGTGTGTTTAGCTCTGTGAAAATATTAGATAAGGAATAAGGCTTTTTTTGTTTTTCTGAAAGATTCAAATTTAGGTGTTTTCATTTATTGCTGCAATCAAACAAGTAATTAATTGTAAATGCATTCTGAATGTGTTCCCATAGGAGTACATACATCATTTAAAATTGAAAAGTTCCCTGATCATGGACAAATATTGGAGAAATGAAAGGATGCTTTAGATTTACATAGTACTTAATAGTTGTGGAAAGAGTTAAAAAAAAAAAAAGCAGAAAAGATGTTGCACGCCCATCATTTTTGAGCCTCACAAAAACCTTGTGACAAAGAGGAAAATGGGATTCAGATGGATGACTTTCCCAAGGTCAGATAACTAAGGAATTTTCTAGACAGGGGCTAAACCTTCAGGCTACTCTTCAGTTTAAAGATCTTCTGATCTCAGGTCCAATGCACTTTCTCATTTACATAACACAATGAGGTTGGTATTTCAAACATAACACATTTTAGAAAAGTGCACTCATTAGAAAGAACAGGGCCAGAAAAATGGTACCACAAGTTTTCTGAGTTGGATCTCTCTTTCCCAGAATTAAGAGGGCGAATGGAATAGGAAGAATATTCTTTTCTTCCGCTCTTCCCTCTATTTCTCTATCTCATTCTCTCTCTCCTCCTTTTGCTACTTATTTTAACTTTTTCAAGAAAAACATTCACATTAAACTGAATTTTCTCATGTGGCTATCAGTATTCAGTAAGATAATTACCTCTGTTCACATTAAAGCGGCATGTATCATCATTTGTTTCTTCTCAAATTTCTATACCTTATCTCATCTCATCAGGGCAAGCTTAAAACTCAACATTGTGGGCCTCATGTCTTTGGAAACACTTTATATATTAGAAAAGGAAAATTATAATCAAAAGTTTCTGGGGCACCTGGGGTGGTGCAGTCAGTTAAGCATCTGCCTTTGGCTCAGGTCATGAACTCAGGGTCCTGGGATCCAGCCCCACATAGGGCTATCTGTTCAGCAGGGAGCCTGCTTCTCCCTCTCCCCACCCCCCGCCCCCCCATCATGCTTGTTCTCTCTCTCTGAAATAAATAAATAAAATCTTTAAAAACAACTTTTTCAAAAGTTTGTTGTTTTTTTAAAGGAAACTTTAAAGTTTTTTTTTTAAATTCTTAAACCAATGAATTAATGTCCAAAATCCTAAGAGCTGTCAACTGAAATCTTAAAACTATGTTAATGTTGATACTTTATTTCACAGATAAACTGGTTACGAAACTATAAAACATTTAGGTAAGTTACAATCCCACTTAGTCTTTTTTTTATCTCACCCTTTTTCAACAATTGGGGTTCATTAATTAATTGTTTCATACACTGATACAGGATATAGGCTCAAACAAAAAAGGATTTCAATGAAGGATGTACTATAATCATGCAAATGTCCTGCTTTTCATAGTCATAAACCTTACACTCCACAAACCCCATTTCATAGTGTCAGGGACACACCTCAAGGAGAAGATGGTGGCAGAGTCAGCAAACCCTTCAAACTGAAATGTTAAAAAAAAAATTAGGAAACAGGGCAAAATTGCACAAGCAAATATGGTGGTATTTCTCTGAGACTAGAGGGCACACTTGGCTAGGTTCAGTAAAGACACTGATATAACCTGACCACAGAGCTCAGAAACAAATGGACAAAAAGTGAATCCAGTATCCCCTTGACAGCTCCCCTTACTTAACTAGGGGGCAGCATGCTCTGGCTGTGTAAAGAACAGCAGGATAACTACATGCTCATTTAGGTGCAACTGGGCAGGTCCCTGTGCATTGCCAAGGACTCTGAGGTCTTCAGGAAGCCTCGGGGATCAAGGACCAACTACAGAGACACCAAGAAGAAGAGGTGGCGAGGTGTAAGGGTGTAACAGAGGGTGTGCAGGCTACTGTGAGGTCTGACACACATCATTGGAAAGTTTTCACCTTCTTAAAATAAAATAGAGCATTTGATATTTGATATATATATATAAATGGTTCTCTCACTCTTTTTTTTTTTCAGTTAGCTTTCCAAACAGGCACAGAAATAGGTGGAACAATAGCCAGACTCCTGGAAGTTTCTATGGTTGGGAACTTTTCCTATCTCTGCTGCTGTCAGTAAGCCTCTGCAGAGCACATCCCACAGCCAAGGCTAAGCTCCTTTGAGACGGTAAAGCTCAAGGTAGCCACCTGCAGAGCATGAACCTTTAATTAGGGGAGGAGGAAAAAGAAGAAAAGTCTCACTGCTGTGATTTAATGAAAGCCAAGGGACCCACTGCTTCCGTATTTCTTCTACTGCCACTCCCATGTGGAAGTGCACAACATCATTTCTGAAATTCTGAAACTATTTTCACAAACCCTAGGACTTGAAAGTGGATGGAGAGAGAAGAAAGGTGAAAGTATTCCAAAGATATCACAGGGCTGGGGGAGGAGAGGAAAGGAAGGATGAGTCTGGAGGGGCAGGGTATTAGAGCCTGGCCTTGGGGAGACACAGTGGGTCTAGCGGGAAGTCTGTGCATCATGCAGAACTTTCATTTACAGTACAGTCATCTGCACATCGTTAGGAGAGCAAGGAGAGGGTGGTGACCATAACTGGTATGAAAATATACAGACAATAAGCCCTCCAAATTAAACACGGAAAATTTGAATGAACGATATCTTGATCAAACCAACAATAACTGAAAAAAAGGAAAATGAATCAAACAATCGAAAACATCAAAAATGTATGAAAAGATGAAAGAAAAAATACTAAGAGAATGGACTGGACTCATGTATTCAAAACACAGGTTAAAAAGCAAAAACCACCTTAAAGAAACATTTAAATCAATGTGAAAATGATAAATAAAGGGAGGAGAAGAGAGATACTAGACAAAGGTAAGCCAAAAGAAAGTATTCTGTTTATCTTGTAATTTTTTAAATGAGTTTTCTTATTCTTTCATAAGACACAACGTTTGTTTTCATAGTAGTGTTGAACACTTATAATTAATTAAAATGGAGACTCTAAGACAGTGGTTCTCAAAGGTGTGATTCCCAGATCTGGGAACTCTTTAGAAATGGAAATTCTAGGAACCCACCCCAGACCTCTAGAATCATAGATTCTGGAAAAAGGGCCAGCAATCTGTTTTTAACAAGCCCTCCTGGTGATTCTATTTATTTTAGGATTTGAATGAGCCTATGGATACACTAGGGACTAGCAGCCTGAAGGCAACCCTCTACCAAAGAGACACTGCTACTGGATGTAGTGAAGGAAAACACAACAGGACTATGGTAGCGCTGTGAATGGTGTAAGACTGATGAATCCCAGACCTGTACCCCTGAAACAAATAATACATTATATGTTAAAAAAAAAAAGAAGAAGAAGATAGCAGGAGGGGAAGAATGAAGGGGGGGAATCGGAGGGGGAGACGATCCATGAGAGACTATGGACTCTCAGAAACAAACTGAGGGTTCTAGAGGGGAGAGGGTGGGGAGATGGGTTAGCCTGGTGATGGGTATTAAGGAGGGCACGTTCTGCATGGAGCACTGGGTGTTATACTCAAACAATGAATCATGGAACATCAAAAACTAATGATGTAATGTATGGTGACTAACATAATAAAATAAAATAAAATGAATTAGAGTATAAAAAAAAAACAACAGGGCTGATGGGCAGGAAATAGTAAAGAAATTTGAGGGAATGTGGATGAGCCACTACTATCTGCTATAGCTTTCTAAATGAACTTGATTTTTTTAAACAGAGTTAGAGACAGAAAACAAAACATCGTAGTGTTCTCAAAGTTGTCTAAGACTTTGGGTTCAAGCACTCTTGGATTTGAATCCCATCCCTGGTATTTATAAACTGGGATGACATTAGGCAAATGACTTACCTTCATCAAGCCTCAGTTTTTTCATCTGTAAAATGCAGAATTTTTTTGTGAGAATTAAATAAGCTAAAGTAACAAAGTACCTGTCATATTGCTAGCACTTAGGAATTGTAATTAGTGGTAGTTATTATAATAATAAACATACAATGACAGCCAGCCCAAACTTAGCTTCTCTAAGTGCCTTGATATATTTTGCTTTTGTAATCCTCATAGCAATCTCATGAGGTGTATATCATTAGCATCCCCATTTTACAGATGAGTGAACTAAGGACACAGACACACTGGCTGAAGGTTACCAGCTGGTAAGTGACAGATACAAGATCTCCCTCAAGCAGGCTGGCCCTAAAGACTTTATAGTAACATTGTGCAATATGCCCATCCATCATCAGGGACGATGATGCCAAAGATAATTATGTGGCCGCTCCTATGATGACCAGTCAAAACACTCTAACTCGGGGCGCCTGGGTGGCTCAGTCGGTTAAGCGTCTGCCTTCAGCTCAGGTTCATGATCCCAGGGTCCTGGGATCAAGTTCCGCATTGGGCTCCCTGCTCAGTGGAGAGCCTGCTTCTCCCTATGCCTGCCACTTCCCAGCTTGTGCTCTCTTTCTCTCTGTCTGTCAAATAAATAATTAATTAATAAAACATTCTAACTCAATTTATTTCTCCCCCCTTGCCTTTCCAACTCAGAAGTTTATTTATAGAGTGGACTGCCTACCTAGCGGGGTAATAAACCAGCAAAGTCAAGTCAGGTCTCTTCTGTTAATACAAAGGTTGTCTGAAGAAATTGTCCTTTTATTTATGGTCCAATCAGCCAGTGCTTTGGTGCAAAAATCTGTCCTTAGCACCCCACAGCATACTCAAATGTTCATACTGTTTTACCACTCTCCTATCTAGCTGAGATGTATGATCTCTCCCCTCGACCTCTCTCATGCTAGACCATCAATTCCCTTTCTTTTTTTCTTTTTATTTACATTTCTATTTTTATATGTAATATATAGGTTACAAATATAATTTGATTCTAATTACATAAAACTTTAAAACACAGAAAATAATACTATATTTCCACAGTTCACCCAGGGGGCTGCAGGATCTTTTGAAATATTTAGGAAACAGTGATACTTGACATCCATCAATTCCCTTTCATCATCACCCTTCCATTGTACCATCTGGCAAACACCCAGACTTGAGTATCAACATTTTAGTCTGCCTAAACTGGTGCTGCAGAGGGTTGGTGAAAAATCATACAACTATTATGCGACAATGCACATAAAACACTTACCACATCAGCAAGCACATAGTGAGTGCCCAAAAGAAAATGACAGCTATTATTACTTGTCAATTTTCTTTCATTCTTACCAGTAGCTATTTCAGGCATACTTTGCTCTCCTCTCAGTAAATGGCCTACAATCACTTAAGGATTCCCTCTGCTTCTTGCCCCCAAGAAGGCTGACTTGCATCCACACTTAAGAGTTGTGATTCCCCTATAATCAATTAATTTATCTTGAAGAAGTTACCCCAAATATGGAAAGCACAATGATCACAAAAAATTCATGGAAACACATTTTATAATTCAAGACATCAAAAGTAAATTCGGTGACCACAGGTAAGAGATTGATTAAATCACTTTTAGTATATCCGCCTGATTGAAGACCACACAACTTTTTAAAATGGCTAATTATGAGGCAATATGGCAACAAATATAAAATCCTTCCTAAGCTGACTTTACTAAGAAGGAACAAAATTGTTACGAGTACATCATGATTGCAAAAATGGGAAGCTTACCATTTGAATGAAAAACAAAAAGAATAAAACCCACAAATGTTGTACTTGGTTTAATGTTTGTGTGTTGGGATTATGATTGATATCTTCCCCTCTATTTGCCAAACTCACTGGAATGTTGTGACATTGTTTTCACAATTAAAAAAAAAAAGAGAGAGAGAGAGAGAGGCTTTTTTTTTCCATAGACCAGACAATTCTTACATAAGTTATGACATATCAGTAAACCTGCCAAGTTTCTGCAGCCTTTCTCACATTTAACGAATGTATTGAGGGACTGTGCATCTTTAGCCTGAAGATGGCTGGGGGCTAAATAATTTTTTCATTTCCAGCTGACATCCCCTAAGTTTCTTCTGTTTGCAGAACCCTCTATTAAGCTTGAGACTAGGGGCGCCTGGGTGGCTCAGTCGTTAAGCGTCTGCCTTCGGCTCAGGTCATGATCCCGGGGTCCTGGGATCGAGCCCTGCATCGGGCTCCCTGCTCCGCGGGAAGCCTGCTTCTCCCTCTCCCACTCCCCCTGCTTGTGTTCCCTCTCTCGCTGTGTCTCTGTCAAATAAATAAATAAAATCTTAAAAAAAAACAAAAAACAAAACTTGAGACTAGTCAACAAGTGAATTGGGGTTGACTTTGATTGGCATAAATACCATATTTATCTTCTCAGATATGTAATCAGGAGACAGCTGTCTGGCCACACTGATTACTAACATATCTAAGGTTACTGTAACATCCAAGTTTGAAATCTTGAGTATTAGAGATAAAATCTGAAGCCCTCTGAAATAGCAGGCCTCTTTTACTCTGCCCTCAGCTTTCAGAAAGAGACTGCAGTGTAGTTATTCATAAATCAGTGCACACAGAGCAAATTTAAAGTATATATATATAATATATATATTACATTTATCAGTGCAATTGAAGAAGTCTTTTTAAAAGTTATATGCATCGTGTGGCACTAGCAATATTCTGATCAATGAAAAAGCGAAGAGGAGACCAAAAGATGGACTACCTCAAATACTGTACCCATTAAAAATACACACAAAAAAAGTGTTGTAAGCAACATAACTTTCATATATGCTAATCAAAATCCTCAGCCTTTTTTGTTGTTGTTTACAAGTTTTGTTTCATGTACTTTCCAAGTATGGATGGATTATAGGACAAAGTTACTCTCAGGGACTCACATTCCTGTACGTCATCATTTTTTTCCCTACATCTCGCTATTGAAAGGGGATGCAAAAATTATGCACTGTTATCTAGGGCCTGTCATTTTGATTAGCTTTTACAAACACAATTCAACTCCAGATAAGTGTTGCTGGAATTGAAGGGACAGTGTGGGGGGTAAACAATAGTAAATCAGATTTTGTTCTGGGCTGTTTCAAATAACATTCATCCACTGGATGTTCCTATTCACCCCAGTTTCCCCAGTTTGCAGTGCCCTCCCCTCCACTCCAATCCCAGTCCCACTCCATCAACCTCACTGCTATGATGGGTCTGATTTCATATTGGTCCAGTACAGATACACGGCTGAGAAGTCCTGATTTAAAAGACCAGAAGAATGCAACTCGTTATACGGCACACAGCTTAGAGCTTTGCAGACACCAACAAGATGGAACTATGTGTGAAGGAGGCAATACTACATAAAAGGAGATTCTAAAACAGTCTGAGGAAGATTAAGCTATTGTTGGATGTCAGAACATAGGAGCTGGTTCCTTTAGAGACCTGTCCTATAAAACCATCTATTGTATGTTTGCTTCAGTCCAAAAAGTGTAGGCTGGGTAAGAAGACAAAGAAATCTGTTGAAAGGATATTAGAGGCTCCCAGGACAGATGAGAAGGGCAGAGTTTCAGATTAGGAGCTAGACTTCCAGGAAAGAGGTATAAGTTGTCCAGAACCAGTCTTATGATCATGTGATCATGATCATAAGAGCTGCCATCACAAACTGGATGCTGGAATTTATAGAGCTGCCAGGAACACAACTCTACCGCCATCACTGTGGTCCCAGCACCAGCATCACTTCCACACCCGTTATTTGAAACTGGCCCCAAGTGCTTCATGCCTCTGCCAAACCTTCCTCTTGAAAGCAGATTCACACTACTCACCTCCCAACCCCAGTATTTGGTAAATGCATCTGATCTGTAAAACCATAGTAACATAGGCAGAGAGGTCATATCCCACCTGCAAGGATATTTTCTGGCTTCTACCAAAGGGCGCTGACTCACAAGTAGAGAAATACTCCAGTAATCAAAAAGGTGCTTAATAGTTGTAGACAGCAAAACACATCACAAATACCTATTTTAACATTCTACTGTCACTTTGTTGTTTGGGTTATTTACTTAAAGATTTGTTTTGCTTAAAAGAGAAAAAGAGAGCAGAAGAATTGATATAACTCTATAAACTCACCTGCTCTGGAAGGGGCTGGTTGCCCTGAGAATAACTACTATTTCTTGAGTTCTTTCTGAGTACCAAACAGTGCAAAGTAATCCTCACACATAATCTTACTTAACCATACAGCAACTCCATCAGTTATTTATAGATGAGGTCCAGAGAAGTTGGGTGACTTGCCCAAGGCCACACAGCTAGGATGAAATGGGATTCTGACCCCAGAGGAAGCCTGGTAGATGTTCGGTATTTACCTGAACCACCTCCACCCCCTACCCCAGAGACCTCCTAAGGGTTAGCAATCCTTCATTCCTGGGGACATTCCTGCTGTGCTGATGTTGTATGTATTAGCTGGAATTTAAAGTTTATCTTATTCCCAGTGACCCTAAATCTCCACTATTAATTTTTTTGAATTATCATTTTATTAGTAATAAAACTTGATTTAAAAACTATACAAATACATAAATATCTTTGAAATGTTGATATATCATTATTACCTACGTCTAAGATTTTATTGGAAATACATGAATTCTTAATGAGATAAATGGAGTTTTTTTTTTTTTAATTGCCCATGCTTCTGTAGGACAGACTCTAGAATGACTCTCGGCTGCCTCAAATTTTGTGGTTTCAAATAGAACTTATCACCCTTTACTTTCAGTTTTGCTCCTCCGGCTCTCATATTTCCTACGTCTTTTAATGGACCTTTGGGCTGTCCAACTCACGGTTACCAAAGTATGCTCCTCTCTCACCGCTGTCCACCAATATCCAATCAATTTTCAAGTTCCATCTCTTGAGGGTCTATGTTGAATTTCTTTTCTTTTGTTACTTTATCTCTGCCACTGCCCTGAATTTCATTGGCAGCTACCAACTGGCCTTCTTCATTCCTTTTTCTTCCCCCGAATCTATCATAAATATTGCTACCAAGCCAATCCTCCTTGTTCAAAGTAAACTCAAACCTTATGACTGTTCTGTTTTAAAACCTTCTATCACTTCCCCATTACCTAAAGAATTCCTTCCAAGTGGTTTAGCCTAGGACTGCTTGCTCAAGGCCAGCCACAATGTGGTGTTAATCTTCCTTTTCTGCTGCTCATATCTGAGCGAGGACGTGCCCATGCCTCTCGAACTCAGAGCACACATACCCAGGGCTATGAGATACTCACTCTGCCGGGGGGTAGGTGCAGCCACAGGCTAGTGGCATCTTCCTGAAAACAATTCAAGACATTGTTTATATCAAAAACAAATGTACTTGTATTATGGAATAAAATGCAAACTTTGTATGAATTATTAGGAAAAAAAGGTCAGGCTTCAAAGAGATTTAAATCCCGTAGCTGGCCATCTCTGGCTCCACTACCACGCTCCTCTTGGCTATTGGTATACTCCCAGGGAAGTTTTAAGAATCACTCTTGAGGGCGCCTGGGTGGCTCAGTCGTTAAGCGTTTGCCTTCGGCTCAGGTCATGATCCCAGGGTCCTGGGATCGAGTCCCACATCGGGCTCCCTCCTCGGGGGGAAGCCTGCTTCTCCCTCTTCCCCTCCCGCTGCTTGTGTTCCTGCTCTCGCTATCTCTGTCTCTGTCAAATAAATAAATAAAATCTTTAAAAAAAAAAAAAAAAGAATCACTCTTGAATGTGAACGCTTCTTTATAAACTATTATCAACTGTAATAAATATTATTTTTTAATCATCTTTTACTTCATTTGCACCACTCACTCCCCCTGAATATGCCCTCTACCTTCCTGCCTCCTTTGAATGCACCCATACAATTCCTCCCCTCAAATATACGTATTTTATAGATACATTGTAAAATTTCATCTATCCTTCAAGGGTCATATTTAAAACTCTTCCAGGGAAGCTTGAAGAATCATACATCCTTTCCTCGCCCTCTTTTAAGAAGTAACCCTTTGGCTCCTTCCTCTCAGGTGACACACATTATGTCATCCCTACTAAAGGATTCTCTAAGCATTAATGTCCTTGAGAGCAAGATCTAAACAAGTGCCCCTACTTCTCCAAGAGCGCCTAGAATAACAGGTGCTCAGTAATTAGGTAAAGGACTGACTGACTGAATGAATGAATGAATGAAGCACCACGTTATGCCCAGATTATCATCATCACCTTACTTTGGCTTTGCCTTATAACCCCATAATCCTTTTTGTTAAGAACACACAAAATATGTGCTCACCTCTCCTCAGAGCAGCAGACCATGGCCCACTCAGAGTTACTGAAAAGTGATTCTCCTCATACGATTTGATACTTAGTTCTGAACCAGAAGATGCTCCCATATCTTCTCACAGGTCAACAATGTAGCTAGAGGACTCAGGTCAACTGCCAATATGCCACCTTCAAAGGAAACCACAGAACTTTCAATGGCATTTTTAAAAGGTGACTATATCTGATACAAATAAAATACTTAAATATTTACTGAAACGTGAGTCTTACACAAGTATAAAAGAGAACATCATTGGAGGGTATCTCTACCACACAGCTGCTAGGTCATTTCAGAAAATATGGGTCTGACAGATGGAGAGAAACTAGAATTAAACCTTCAGGTATTTCTTGTTCTTTCTCAAGTCATGTTTATTTTAATTAAATTAGGGAAAAGAGAGTCTCATTTCTTAAAAGGAGAAGTCTTAAAGGACTTTCATCTCCCTACCATTTCTTCCCCTGTAGAATTCTGAATGGGGGCAGGGTGACATGGGGGGAGGAGAAAGCCTGTGGCATTTTATGATTGGAATGAATAACTTCCAAGGGAATGATATATTTCTTTCTCTAGAAATGTTTAACAGATTATGCTGTATGAGCTGTTAAGGTAAAGAGTCTTCAATTTGAAGGTAAAATGTACAGAGAAACATAAAACCAAATTAGGTATCAAACTAATTAGAATCAATTAGTTCTTGCCAATAAATCCTGCATTTGTGTCCGATGCATTATAAACCACATGTTATTTTAAAAAGGTAATTATCTAATTATCATAGCAAGATATGAATTTATAGACACTTTGACCCACTTGTGAAAAATGGATTTATAGACACCCATTTCCTCTGATGTCAGGAAACTTAATCTTACCAATTCAAAGTAAATTTAGTTCCTTCTGTTTTTGATTCCATTCCATCTAGATAATTACGCTGTCAATTCAATATTTCTCCTTCCCATTATTCTTTCCTTCCTGCCATGGGGGAGGGGATGAGAGGTGACCTACATTTCTAACAGTACTGGTATTTTCTTCAACCATCATTGCCATGACAATCACTTCAGCAACAATAGTATGTATCAGAAACTGTTTTAAGTACTTTAAAATTGCCCCATTTTACAGATTAGAAAACTGAAGGACAGAGAGGTTAAGTGGCACGCCTGGCCTCACAGCTAGTCAGGATTTAACCACAGGTGTTAGGAGAAAGACTTTTGGTTCCCCATGACTGAGAATCCGTATATCGTGTTATTGCCGGGACAAACCATCTTTGATCACTGGTACCCAAGCCTGCTATACTTGCACTGAAACTTCACAATTTTTCTCTGCTGGCTGGTCAGAAACTCTGCACAAGGCACCTGCATCCTCCTTTATTTACCTGTCTACAATGAAAAAGCTTGTCAATAAATGGCTGCTATGCTTTGTGGGTGAAAATATTTTGAGATATTAAAATCTACGTGATCCCCCAGTATTATTACTATTATTACTACTACTGCTACTACTATTATTAATTAAAGGAAGTAATCTGCTCTTGAGGAAATTATAGGATTTCTGAATCTCAAGGAATGGTGGATATAGAAATTGCCTACTATTAAGTCTGTCTGAATTTTTCCTCTCAAATGCATATACTATTAAGGGATCTGAAGTGCTAGAAATAGAGGCAGGGAACCCAGGAGAAGTAGAGTAAGCATATAGGTCTCAAGAGTAAGAGAACTGGAGCGGCTGGGTGGTTTCATCAGTTAAGCGTCTGCCTTCGACTCAGGTCATGATCCCGGGGTCCTGGGATGGAGCCCTGCATCAGGCTCCCTGCTTAGTGGGGAGTCTGCTTCTGCCTCTCCCTCTGCCTCACCCCCAGATTTGCATACGCTCTCGCTCTCTCTCTAATAAATAAAAATCCTAAAAAAAAAAAAAAAAAAAAGAGAACCTGCGTGCTGCTCAGGAAGAGGAGACACAATTCGAGAGAGGTGTTGCATGATGCTTCAAATAACTGAGACCACAGACAGCCTGGCAGAGATCTCTCCAGGTCACAAGCATGGCTCAGAAATAGGAGAAATGTACCACCCATGAAGAGGCCATGTGGACAGGAGCAAGGAACATCTCAGCAGCCATCAATGTAGACAGAATGTATTAGTCAATTCGAGCTGCTGTAACAAAATACCATAGACTGAGTGACATGAACAACAGATCACTATTTCTCACACTTCTGGAGGCTGTGAAGGCCAAGTGTAAAGGGCCAGCAGAAGCAGTTCCTAATGAGAGATTCTCTTCCTGGCCTGCAGATACCGACATGTTCTCACACAGCAGAGCAAGAGAGACAGCTCTGGTCTCTCCTCCTCTTTTTATAAGAACATCATTCTCATCAGGGGGGCCCACCCTCATGACCTAATCTAAACCAAATTATCTCTCAAAGATTCCCCTTCCCATACCATCACACTGGGGTTAAGGCTTCAACATATGAATTTAGAGGGGATACAAGTCCAGGACACAGATGTCCCATGATGAAAGATGAAGGGCCTCCTTTCTGATACTTTATCTCTGCAAAAGGTCCCAGATTCATGTCCCAACTCAGGGAAGGGAGAACAACTCCAACAAAAGAAGAAAGAAATCAAACTTCCCAACATCACAGCAGGAAAGGTCCTCAGAATTTGGCTTTTAGTTCACTCACTGAACAATAAAGACATGGAACATTGTGTGGACACTTGAATATATAGACTGAAAGTCACCTCTTCTACTAATTATTACCATTTTTTTAAATCTGAAGGTGAACATGTGTTTTATCCCAAGAAAACAGAGAAAAAATACTTATGTAGAGGGATTTTTTCCCAGAGATAAAAGCTGATTTTCTCCAATATTTACAAATCACAGCCAAATAGGAAAAGATATTTGAAGAAGTGTGTTATCTTCTCACATTATGCAACGCATCACTTATTAGCTAGAGTCATGGCTGACCACGTTTTGGGTCAGGGATCTTACAGGTATAATGGGAGATTTGCTACACTTGAGAGGAGGTTCTGACTGATTAATCAATAAACATTCCAGGGACGGGGTGCCTGGATGGCTCAGTCGTTAAGCGTCTGCCTTCGGCTCAGGTCATGATCCCAGGGTCCTGGGATCGAGCCCCACATTGGGTGCCCTGCTTGACTGGAAGCCTGCTTCTCCCTCTCCCACTCCCCCTGTTTGTGTTTCCCCTCTCACTGTCCCTCTCTCTGTCTCTCTGTCAAACAAATAAATAACAAATCTTAAAAAAACAAAACAATATTCCAGGGACACTTTGAAATTGGTTTTGGTTTGGCAAAAATGTTCTCTTGGTAAACGTATCTTCATATCATGAATTTCCTCCAATGTGAACAATAAGTAAAGTAATTCAAACTGATGCAGGCACCATTTGGCCTGAACACACAGATGCTAGAATTCTACTACGCCTGGCAGAGATGGCTGGCTCGCTCCTCTAGGATGAGCTCTGCGTTGTTCTCTAGACAGGTGTTTCCTGAAAATTGACACCAAAAGTGTCAAAATAAAACCACAATAACAGGTTTAATCAGGCACACCGAAAACATACATAGAGAAACCAACTTAAGCTTACAAATGATAGAAATTGCAAAGCAAGATGGAAAATAACAAATTCAGGGAAATATTTTAAATATTATTCTTCGCACATAACAGAAATGACAAAACATTTTCTGGCTCCTAACATGATGATGCTTTCAACATCTGGGATCCAAAGAAATAACTTCTGGAAAACAGAACAGGTGTATAACGCTATTTATGCGTGAATTCAGATACCCGAAGTAGGCCTCTTAGCCCAAAAGACCATGATGACGCTGTTCGATTTTGGTCATGGCTTAAGTTCAGTGGAAATCATCTCACATGCTTTGAATCTAAATATAAGGAGATGGGGGAGGAGAGGGGATCTTCCTCAAGGTAGTTGAAATGGAATACATGAATGTCTCAGGGTTTGTTATGACCTCAGAGGCTGGTTTAGCATATATGGCTAGACAGAGTCAAAAGCACAACCCAGGCTGAGTATACAGAGGTAGGCTGGCTACTGCACCTCCCAAGTCAGGCTACACTACAGGCCCCAGACTGTATACACGAGACATAAAAGCAGCCAGGATTAGCCCTTTCATTTGTACCCGTGGAGGCTGCTGCAGGTTAGGTTTCTTGGGAAACTGACTCAGAAGGGATTAGTGTGCAGGAAGCTGTTGGGGGGATGCTTTGTGACCAATATCTATAGAAGAGAAAAAAAAGACAGGGCTGAGCAGAGGGAGAAGCTGAGCCGTGACGTGGTCTCAATGAAAGCCTCAGCTGAATTCTTGGGAAGTTCCAAAGACAGAGTTGATTTGGGAGCTGTCCCAAATTGGGAAGAGAGGCCAGACCTTTGTTAACTGTCCCCTTCCCACACCCTGCTCATGTCCAGCCCAATGTGTCAGCTAAGGCAGAGGGTTCATTAAGGGGCTCCGGGCTGTGTGCTGCTACCCTGCCTATCAACCACAGAGGCATAATTCTATCTGTGCTCATGAAGGACTTTCTTAGGCTTTTTTTTTTTTTAACTAATTTTACATATTTTCAAAGACTATCTTTGAATAACTTTTTTTTTCAAGATTTTATTTATTTATTTGTCAGAGAGAGAGCGCACAAGCAGGGGGAGCAGCAGGCAGAGGGAGAGGGAGAAGCAGGCTCCCTGCTGAGCAAGGACCCGGAAGCGGGACTTGATCCCAGGACCCTGGGATCATGACCTGAACCAAAGGCAGATGCTTAACCTACTGAGCCACTCAGGCGCCCTTTGAGTGACTTTTTTACAGTCCAGTATCAGCAGGGGTCCCATCTACATAATTTAACCAATCACATAACAGCCCTACTTGGCCAATCTTAGTCTTTGAGGTGCCCATTTAGCATCACCAGCACAAAGAATGCATCATTCCCAATCAAAAGCAATTCCACTCTATTCACTGGAAGTTATCTAAAACATGTTTCATTAGTCATCTTATTAAAACATCATCTGTACCATTATTGCCTATTGGAAGACTCACTGAGACCAAATCTCAACAACCCCCACAAGCAATAACCTAGACTATAGGAGAATAAATTCAATAGCTTTAGACAGAGGAACCAAGGATCAAAAGACAAAATATTGTGTCCAAATAGAATTAACCACAAATCAGAAGGAATCCGTGTTCTTCACTTCTTACTCTATGCCCAAAGTCATTATGTTGCTTCTGTGTAGAGTTCACATCCCCATTTAAGGAGAATAAAAAAATGTAGAGAACAATAATCATAAGCATATAAATGTTAGAGGTATGTCTTTGTATCCCAGATTTTTTATCATGAAAGATTTTTTATTATTTTCCACCATGTACAATAAAACTCTACATAATCATCCACAGTCAATCAGCCAGGGTGATACAGTTATAGCAAACAAGAAAAAAAAATATACTTCATTAACCTTACAGCTCTCTCATGCTAGTAAATGTAGGACTTCTGGTACGCTTTTTGACTCATGGAACACTACATCAAAAACTAATGATGTAATGTATAGTGATTAACATAAAAAAAAAAAAAAAAAGCAACTCTGGTCTTGTCCTAGCTACTTTCAAGAACCTGAGAATTTGAAAACACTGGATCAGACATGTTTAAGAGGAGATATCTTTTATGGCAAAAATCAAGCCTTGCCTCTTCCTTTTTAGTTTACGTAAGTACCCTTCATGAATATGAATCCCGCATAAATAAGTTAACATAGTCAGCTGTTATCAGGAAAAAAAAAAATCTTTGAACCTATATTAATCTAAGAATTTTCTCACCCAATTCAGTCCTAAAATGAGTATTGAAGAAAACTCATTCAAAAAATGGTAAACTTTTCAGTAAAATGGTTCAAGTTTCATTTCACTCCTTGGTCCCCAGGCTCTAAATATTTGCTAAGTTTTGTGTGCATGTGAAAGTTTAGGATAGAGGGAGATCATGCACCAACCTATAGACAAAAAGAACAACGGAAGCAGGCGGAGATGACATGTTTTGCTCGAACTGCTTCAATTAAAGCTAGACCCTATGCCCAGAGGTTCAGTAACTCTGCTCCCTGCTACAAAAATGTCTTTCTTTTGACATCAGCATTTTGTTTCCTAGCAAAAGCATTCCACTGAGATTTGCTGCATCTCATCAACACCATTCCATCTCCTATGTTAAAAGTGCTATTAAGAAAGGTTTGCAGTGTCTAGAAACTGGAAGGGGCTGTGCACAGGCTATTCCAGCAGCTTAGCTATCGCACTGGCACATCTCCAGCTTCTCTGCTAAATACATAATTAAATCTCACGGTCGACATGGTGTGATTCATTCCCATAAAGTGTGAAAACAAACAACTGTGCATGCGCTGTCCCCAATTTCAAATTCAAAACAAAAATATCCTGGAATCTTCTATTTCCCTTAAGTTTCAAATGTAATTAGACCGTTTTTTAAAGACAAGTAGTCTTCCAGTTTCCATGTGTTAAATCCAATCTGTCGGTTACAAATGGGTAGGGGGGCAAACGACTGCAAAATGTAACATCTTGGTTTCCTCTCTTTATAATCAAGTGCTCAAATTGACTTTTTTTCTCCTAGAATTACCAAAATGCCATTGCTCTCTCATGCAGAGCCTTTGTTTATTTACCAGTTTACCGCTAAGAGCAAATGTTCACAAGTAAGTAATCAGACCCTCCAAGTGCTGTTTACTAATGCAAACTTACAAACGGGCAGCAGTGTGACAAAGAGCAGCCGGGATGCTGGCTTTGGCTCTATTCCATAGCCCTAAGTCACACGGAATTTAAAGGAGATGCCTAGCACCTCTCCATAGACGTCACTACCAAGTTCTTCTGGAGGGCAGCAATTCTTTTCATTCTTCCAAATAAACTTCACATATAATAAACCAGATTTTCCCTGCTGCTACTCAGAAGAAGTTCAGTGCATGAGGGACTAGAGTAAAAATTTCAATCCACAAATAGATTTCTACAGTACATTTGTATTAGAAGACCTCAAAATAAATCAGTAAATATTTCTGGAAGAGAGGGAAGTCAGGAAGGTATTTTTCTTCTCAGTAAGTATCAATTTTGTGGCATAAGTCTAAAATGAACAATCCAAGTAAACTGAATATAGATTTTAGCTAATATATAAACAGAAATTTATGGTGGTTAAGTGCATTTTATGCAAATGTGTCATCTATAAGCATAGCATATATATATATACACACACACACACGTCTTCAATGACCAATAATTTTCCATCACATTTCTTTCATACTTCACATCTGATTCTATTCTACTATATCTACATACTTCTTTATGCTATATTATATATACATACATATATATATATATATACACCTCCTTATACTATAGTAATTTACTTCCTTGACACTTTAGCCATACAGAATTTATTTTCTCAAGCATGTTATATACATCCCTGCCTCTAAAATTCTGCTAATTCTATTCTCTCAGCTGAGAAGGCCATTCCACAAATTGTCAAAACATCTCCCTGATTATTTCATAGCCCAACTCAAATGCCACCAACAGCTAAATGTTTGTCACCTCATAACCCCTCACAGTATTTTGTTTGTGCTTCTCTAGTTGCAGCGGTATATTTTTTTGATATATCAGTAAGTGCACTGAGATGTCTTTTTCTCTCCACCAATAAAATTGTAACGACTGATGACAAGAACTATGTCTCATTCATCTTTAAATCTTTTTCAAAGCCAAGGGCAGAATTTTAAATTTAGTCCCTACTCAAAAATAAATAAATAAATAAATACTGATTGAACAAAGGAATAAATGAGCTAATATCACTAAGCATATTCACTGTAGAAAAATATTAAATGAAGAAGAGCAACACTAAGGACATTTAAAAACAGCCATAATCCATGTGTATATTGTATACGCTTCTATCTTTTTTGCACTGTATGTACAAATAGCGTAGATTTGTATTTTCTATTTGTCAAAATATATTTTGTCTATTTTATAACCTACTACATTTACTTAACAGTGCCAGGTATCAAGACTGAGTGTGCCATTATACATTTTTCTTACATATTTTATGCATTTATATAGTATTCACTATATGGACACAGCATCATTTAGACAATACTCACCTGTTAAAAATTTTTATTGTTTTTCATTTTTCTGTCTTCATCTTCCTATCTTAAAAAATTGTAATGTTAGGGCGCTGGGTGGCTCAGATGGTTAAGCGTCTGCCTTCGGCTCAGGTCATAATCCCAGAGTCCTGGGATCGAGTCCCACATCGGGCTTCTGGCTCAGCGGGGAGCCTGCTTCTCCCTCTGACCCTCTCCCCTCTCATGCTGTTTCTCTCTCGCTCGCTCTCTAAAAAATAAATAAAATCTTTAAAAAAAAAAAATCCTTTCTAAAAAAAAAATTGTAATGTTAAAAAAACAAAACTAGGTAAACTCTAAATATCTTATTGGCTTTATTCAACAATTTATGAATCTTGTAGCATCCAATCTAACAGAGAGAAAGGAGCTCCAAGGAGCTGTACAAAATGAAAAAGTTTTATAGGCAGAAGGGAGCAGGAACAAGGAAGTTATATTAGACAAAAAAACAAACAAACAAAAAAACCAGGTTGGTTATTGGAAGATCACTTTCTTTTAGGGGATGGCAGGGGTCTATCAGGCATATTATCTAACCAGGGCTGATCAGGTAATTCCTGGTTGGTTTTAAGTTTCCATTTCTAGGAGAGCCGAAAATGTTATGCAGTTAGGTCCTGGTTTGGAGATTTGAGGCTTAGCATAAGCAACTCCATTTTGAGCCTGTTGTTTTTGTTTTATTTTTAACAATAATACAAATAATTTTCCACCACCACTAATTCCATTGCTTGAAATTGTAGATATCACCACAGCCTCTCTCACATGGACTTAGTCAGCAGGCTACTAACTGCTCTATTTTCTTTCTTGGTTTTCTTTGGAATATTCTCAAGTGAGCACACAGAATGATCTGTCACATGTCAGATCATATCCCCTATCTACTCAAATGTCTTTCTGTTTTACTCAGAGTAAAAGACAAAGTCCTAAAAAGAGACCAGATGACTCTTTGTAACAGCACTCCTACTCTTCCCCCTCATTATTTTTCTGGTCCCATTTCCCCCCTTCCACCCTGCTTCAGACAAGCTGGTCTCGCTTCTCTCCCTCAAATATTCCAGAGCTTCAAGCCAGAGCCTCTGCACCTGTTGCTCCCCACCAGGGTCTACGTATCCCCAGACTTAGCTAAAGAAAATTTTTCTCCTTTGAACTGCATTGCATTTTGTTCATGTTCATGCCATGACAGTGTAAGTACTTCACCCTCTCCCCTCTTTCACATCTTTACTGAAACAGCAATTCTTAGGCCTTAAAAATCAGTCTCGAGGGGCGACTGGATGGCTCAGTCGGTTAAGCGGCTGCCTTCGGCTCAGGTCATGATCCCAGGGTTCTGGGATCGAGCCCTGCATCGGGCTCCCTGCTCAGCAGAGAGCCTGCTTCTTCCTCTCCCTCTGCCCCTCCCCTGCTTGTGTTCTTTCTCCATCTCTCTGTCAAATAAATAAATAAATTCTTTTAAAAAAATTAAAAAATCAGTCTCTATCACAAACTCCACACTATCTCTTCCATAGACTCACTGCCATCCTGCACATCTAATTTGCTTAGTGTCCTTCTCCTTAAACTATGAACTACGTTTTATAAGAGTAGAGTGTCCCCAGTTCCTAGAATTTTATATCTGACACATACATGATACTTGATAAATACTGGTTGAGTAGATATTATGACTAACAGACTTTAACTAAACCTTTGCCTACCTTCAAGATTACTTCTTCTCGATGGCTCTTCTCTCAACTATGTATAATCAAAATAAATGGAGGCTTGTCTTTCCATCTCTAACAACATCTGTATTCTTTGGCATATTGAATGCTCACAGCTAGCAGACTACTCAGAAGTGCACGCACACACTTTCCCCCCATCGTTTTATTGTATGGTTAAGAAGAATCACTTGCGTTTGTTGCCAAAGCTGTTCATGCCCATTACATTTGTTATAATTATACAACTTCATTAAATATTCATATGCCAATAGACTATGGATCTGAAAATAGAGTGCATCACTATGAAAACGCCATTGAAGTGTTTAGTAAGACTCAGTAAAGGCAAATTGCTCAAAAAAAAAAAAAAGATGCCAGATTTGATAATAAAATATTTTTAAGTTAACCATAAAAATATAGAAGGAGTTGCACTCACCGCTTTAAAAAATGCTTTTAAGTGCTTAACTCCACCCTCCACCTAAAAAACTCTGGAAATTACAGATGATTCAATATGAGGCTAATTTATGAAAGAGAAATAAATCATAAGAAACTTCAATCACCAAAAACATGACCTTAGCCCTAATCGAAATGTACATTTTCCATGTTTAAAGTTAAAATAAAATGGGCATAGTTATAGACAGATATATAGACATAGATATACTTCTTAAAAATAATCAACTGTTGTTTGACTTACCACCAGTAATAACAGTAATAATAGATTTATATAATCTTTCTGCCTCTTAGTTTTATTATCAACAAAATGGAGAAAATACTAGTTGCGTTGCCTACAATGAAGCTCTATTGTGAGAATAAAATAAAGATACCTATCACAAAGTGCCCTGGAAAGCTATTAAAGATGTAAGCTGCTGTTATAATTAAATGGATTTAAGGAAAAGCTGAAAGTAATAAAAGACACCTTTCCTTCCTCATTCCCCTTAGACATATTCTTTTCTGGAATTATCGAGGCATTTTCACATAATACTGTTCTAAACTTGAAAATTCAAATGCATCAGGCATTCCAAGCATAACTGGAACAAATTCAAATGAACATCAGATTTCCATTTAAATCCAATTTCACTCACTTTCTCTTTCCTCTGTTTCAAGTCTCAGAACACCCTTTCCTCTTCTAACCAAGCTCTTGTCTCAAGAGTCAAGGAACTCACTTGGGTCAACTTCCTGCCTGGGGCAGTTGCCATCTTCAGGGGTTTCATCCGTACCTGCATACCAAGGAGATTCCCACAGCAGAGCCTTGGCAGTTTGCTGAGAGGACTCCTGAAGTGCTCCATGAATGTAAATGACCTGAAACAATAGGACTGCAGATAAGGAAGGGGGCCCAGGTTCCTACCAGTCCAATCATTCCAACCTTTCCATCCATCGCCTGAACTGAACAGGTGGCAAGCAGACCCCACCTGGCTGGGGAGCAGCTCTGCCATCCTTCTGCGTGGGAAAGCCACTTCATCAACAGTGTGACAATGAAGCTCACGATGTACTTAGGTTCTGGTCTGAGAAAAAAACCAAAAGAGTTCCACAGTTTTCCCAAGGACTCCGACAGGATAGGCAGCAGACCTGGTGGGCTGGGCGTGGGCTTGGTATTCAGAGCTTTACTATTCAGCTTGTGATTTTGCACAAATTACTTAAATTTGCTTAGTCTCAGTTTCCTCGTTCGTAAAATATGTACAAAAATGCTTGCCTCAGAGTGAGGGGTTTATTTTTTGTTTGTTCGTTTGTTGCTTGTTTTTATAATTAAAAATAATATATTTGCATCCATTAGCCAGGATGAGTAGATCTTTACTTTTATTATTAATTATGATGATGGTATTTTAAAATTCTTTAACTTAAAGGTAAAACAGAGCTTTGTGATATTTCAAACTTAACAGAGAGAAGTTTCTCTTCTTTCAAATAAGGAGAAAAGATGTTTGTGTAACGTGAAGAAAGCTTTGTGCATTCTCTTTTCACACTTTGTCACACGTAGGAGTTCACTTATATATGGATACAGCACCCTTCCTGGCCATGTCGGGTAAGGAGAATGCAGCTGTTACAGAAATATTTTAAATAATAGATAACAGCAAACGTGAGCGGTAGGCTTACAGTTTTCATGTTCTGAACCTTAACTCTGTTCGCAGTATCCACAAGCCCCAGATGTTCAATTAAGCCTCAGAGAAATTCACTTTCTAGCTCTTTATTTGGATTAAAGATTTTACATAAATAAAGGTTTGAATAAAACAATCCCTAAAAAATATCTCATAATATATCAGGACATCCCACATAGTTTGCGTACTGTAAATAACATACTTCCTAATAATTTTAACAGAACGTCTTCTAAATGATGTGTCTGGTTTTTAAATTACCTAAACAGATGTCAATTAATTTAAAAACCAGAAACAAATCACTGTAACAATGTACAGTAGGTATATATAATGCCATAAGTTTTAAGTTTTCTAAGTAGCTTTAAATAGCTGCTAAGAAAACAATTATTCACCTTCTATTTTTAAGTAACTGACTGAATACAAAAACTTACCTTTCTCCCAGAGACAAAATCTGTTTCTAAAAATGTTTTCCAAGAAGAAAAAATGTCTTTTTTTTTTTTTTAGTAGAAATTTAATTAAAAAAAGACTCAAGCAAATCACACACCAAGTGAGGGGGAAAAACAATGGTTGATTCAAAGAACTTTTGTGTTTGTATCTGACATTTAATAGATTTTTGTATTTTGTATTTCAGCAAAGCTGAAAATAATCATTTCTCATCATCTTTATCAGAAACACCAGAAGGCCAAGGCACATGCAGAACTGGTAATTGAGTGTTAAATTGGGTGGTGGTCATCCCTTCGGGGGAACTCAACTATTGTCAGATCCTCAAATCTTTCCCTCCCCTCTAGGTTCCTAAGTTCCTCTGTGACATATTTCTTTTGTATCTAGTGTGTTGAGAATTTTAAGAGCAGCCTTGGTTTTCAACTTGCTATAAACTGCATTATACCCTTCGACAGATACAAGAGGACATTCAATATTCTATAAATACAAGGATATATAAAAGGAAAGCAAAGAGTTTGGGGAGATAGAACTTTAAACATACTTTCAAAGCATTCTTGTGTTTTGAATAAGGAAGAACTCAGACTCTGGGTAATGTTAACTGTAAAGCTATGAGAAGAGCATTAATTCTCAAGAAGAAATTATAACTACCTTCCAGGTTTAACAATTAAAATGTCTTCCTATCATTTTGCATAATACTTTACACAAATTCTGAAGCTTTTGGGGGGGGTTAACAGTTACCAGAGTTGCTTCAGAGCATAGATACAATCAGCTTCCAATCTTATAATGGATAAACAGTGATTGAACTGCTACTTTCTGGGAAATACTACTGAGTAAAATAAAGTAGCTAGCCTTAGTGCTTGCTGCCTTGACCTTAAAGACCATCCCATCATCACTGAGCAGTACAATACTTCATACAATGTGTTTAGAGAAAATTATTGTATACCTTCAGTATATTCATACCAAAGAAAACTCAACCCCACTGAATATATTAATAAATTCTAGCCTCAGAAGCCAACACTGCATGCAGATTTTTAGGGTACCATTTACAGGTAAAGGAAGTTTAAGTATGAAGAATGTCTTCGATTTTCCCCATTCGTTTCAAACTGTTTTATCTTTAAGAAAAACAAAATTCTTTTTTTTTTTAATGAATAAAGCCCTTTATTATGAGAACATGACATGTGCTTAATTTCTTTCATTGATGTGATCTGAATGATGTTTAGAATATTATTTTTTGTTGGGGCACCTGGGTGGCTCAGTCTTAAGCGTCTGCCTTTGGCTCAGGTCATGATCCTAGGGTCCTAGGATCGAGCCCCACATTGAGCCCCACATTGGGCTTCCTGCTCAGCGGGAAGCCTGCTTCTTCCTCTCCCACTCCCCCTGCTTGTGTTCCCTCTCGCTGTGTCTCTCTCTGTAAAATAAATAAATAAAATCTTGAAAAAAAAAAAGAATATTATCTATTCTTTTAAACTCCAGCTCAAATTCTACTTCCTTCAAAAACCTTTTTCTGAAAGAAATCATTTCTGTCCCCATGTATTTTATATCTTTCTCTCATTTGCACGCTATTATTTATTGATCATTTGCTAAGTAAGTGATTGCGTATGACCTGCTGCCTATAAAGATCAAATATACACTAAGATTAAATTATAACAGAAGTATATACTTGTTTACACACACATTTTTAGTAATATACAGAGAAAAAATTATACAGCATATACAGTAGCAAACATTAGGTACTTGCATTTATCTCAGAATTGAGATGTATCACATCTTTTATCGCACATTTCAGTCCACAAAAAAGCCCACAACCTTGCAGTGAAAGCATTCAATTCCTTAGCAATTCTGAGTGTTCAAAGACTGCACAAGACTTCATGAAGAATGACATCATTTTCTTAAGCACTGTTGGATCCCCAGTATCTCCTACAGAGCCAGGTCTTAAATGCAAAATTGATATTCATTAAAAGTTGAAGTACAATATTATCTCATTTAAACTTCAAAAAATATTAAAAGGAGACATTATTTTCATTGTCATTTATTTTACAGACAAAGCAACAGAAATAAACAAGTTAAGTAACTTGTTTGAGAAAATGCAGGTAGGGACTTAGAAGATTCAACAGATCTTCCCGGCTCTAAACCTTGCTTTAAACTATTCCACTATGTTTCCTATTGTAATAACTACGCATCCCTCTTTTCTTTTCTTTTTTTTTTTAAGATTTTATTTATTTATTTGTTAGAGAGGGAGAGAGCACAGCAGGGGGAGTGGCAGGCAGAGGGAGAAGCAGGCTCCCCACCCAGCAAGGAGCCTGACACAGGACTTGATCCCAGGACCCTGGGATCATGACCTGAGCTGAAGGCAGACCCTTAACGCACTGAGCCACCCAGGTGCCCCTTTTCTTTACTTCTTTGTATTAGAGTAACATAAGAGCAGGAGTCTTGTCTTTATAACCCTATTATGTGGGACCTTACATGTGTAAGCATCAGTAAATATTGCTAAATTAATGTTTGAATTAATGAATCAATTGATTCTAATGCATTCAATAACAAATTTACTAGTATCATAAAGCAAGTAGTATTAAAAATAACTAATATTTGGGGGTGCCTGGGTAGCTTAGTCGGGTCCTGGGATCAAGCCTCTCATGAGGCTCTCTGCTCAGCAGGGAGCCTGCTTCTCCCTCTCCCTCTGCTGCTCCCCCTGCTTATGCTCTCTCGTGCTCTCTATCAAATAAATAAATACACTCTTTAAAAAAAAAATTGATAAAAGTAAAAATAAAATTTGAATTTTCCTAACAATAAAATTTGAATTTGCTTACTTGTGCATGCTCTCTCTCTGTCAAATAAATAAATAAAATCTTTTAAAAAATAATAATAATAAATAATATTTGATGAGCTCTATGTGCCAGGCTTTTATTTTTAATTACTTCTTATTTTGAGATCATTGTCCATGCATAGGTAGTTGTAAGAATTAATAGAGATCTTATACCCATTACCCAGATGTTCCCACAGTGGTAATATCTTGCAAAACTATATAGTATGATGTCACAACTAGGATATTGACATTGATACAGGCAAGGTACAGTGTCTTTCCATCACAAGAGTTGCCCTTTTATAGCCACACACCTCACACACCTCCCATCACCATCACCACCACCCCATCCTATATTTAAGCATGATTCATCCAAACTATTCATGCATCCACAGTTTCTTCCTTTTTGTTACTGAGAAGTATTCCATGATAGAAGTTTATCACAGTTCGTTTAACAATGCGAATTTGTATTAAACATGTCTTTTTATAATCATGTTGTGACAACCAGGTCCTTATTGATCCCGGGGAAAATTCTCCCCACCCTCCAAAGCTAAACAATTCCTAGAGATAGTGAACATCTACCTATCTGCCATACCCCCACGTGCACACTTCCTCTATCCAGCACTTACACTGAAAACCAATATTCCCCCTGCCCTAATCACCCCACGGCCAGGTACCAGCCCCTACATCCCAGAATTGGCTGAAATTATTAAAATTGGCCAATCTTAAACCTTTGCATCACCTTTCCTGTTCCTTCCAACAAGAACTACCACAAAGACTTGCTCCTTTTCCTCCCACGCCCTCTGCCGCATGACAAACCCTGGGAAGCCTGAGCCAGCGATCCTGCCTCTCATGACTTTTGAACTGTCCCAGATCACTGGCTACCCTGAACCGCACAGCACATGCACGTGCATGCAAAGTACTCACTCATTCAGCAGGCCTTGGTCCGCAGGGGCTCTCCAGGACTGTGGGTCCAGTCCAGCCAAACTACCTGGATATCTTGCTCTTGGAGGGCCCCCACCCGCAGAAATACGATGGGATCCTACTGCTGCAGCAAAAGTGGCGACAGGCAGTCCCCATTTGGTCACGCTGCCGATCTAGCTTTCTGCAGGAACCAGGGTTCCCAGTGCCTGTCATTCCAAGACACCGGTCCCAACAAGCAAAGCTTCAGAGTTCCCGCGATACCTGGCTTCAGCGGGAACAGGAGCCTTTGCGCACGTGCGGTCTTGGACCTCGGCAGATGCCTGGCTTCCCTCAAGAGCCCACAGGAGTGATCCGGGTCCTGACGAGGTACGGGTCCCCGCTGGTCCATAATCCCCCTCGCTCCAGAGAACCGAACGAAACCGCATGCGCAGTGCACCCTCCTGCTCCAGGCTCTTTGCCGCCACCAGCGCCGCAGGATCAACCACGGCTCCCAGATGTCTCTTTTTGCAGGCTTCCCCTCAGCAGCCCCACCCTATCCAGCGGAGGCAAGATGTTCAAGTTCTCCCCAGATCTACCTTTGGGGTGAATAGGCTCTGTTGGTGAGATTATGACTCGGAATTAGTCAGATCCTTGGGTCCTCAAGAGCCTAACCAGTGATCCTAGAAGCCTTTCAGGGCCTTGGAGATCCGGGGCTCAGAACTACGGAACGTGCATGCGCAGTGTACACCAATTCGCCAGGCCCGGGGAGGCTGTGGACTGCCTGCCTAACCGCCTGAATATCCTCCCGGGTGCAGGGGGGCCTTCCTCCAAATAGGATTTGTTGCTGCACCTGCAAAGGCAAAACTGCAGGGCAAGGTATGCCTGCTCTTCTTGGGAAGTGTGAGAAACAAACTCTCTTTTCAGTGGCAGTCATCTCCTGATCTGTTGGCCTCACTATACCAGAATAATAACAAGGTTGTTTTAATCTGGGGCTATTATGGATAAAGTTTCTATGAGCATTTGTGCATAGGTTTTAGTGTGAACCTAAGCTTCCATTTCTCTGAGGTAAGTGCCTAGGAGTGCAGTTTCTGAATTACATGGTGGTTGCACAACTAGACTTCCATTTAAATGCTTATGTAACCCTTACAGCAACACTATGATGTTGTTATTTTTCCCACTTGGCAAATGATGGAATTGAGGCACAGAGAAGTTCAGTAACTTACTTAAGATCTTACAGCTAGTAATTAGAGTAAGGACTCAAACTCAGGCAAGGTATGTAAATATTCCAATGCTCCCAGTAAGAATAAACATTTTATTATGTGATATAATATGCTAATTGTTAATACCAATGAAAATACCGCGTCCCTTCCCAGCATCTCTTGGTTAACATGGTTAAAAAAAAAATTCTTAGGAAAACTTAAGGATCTCATGGAACCAATTTGTGTCTTGGGAGATACCACATGATAGCTTAAAGAATACATTTGGACAAAGTTCATGTAGAATTTATATCTCTTCTTCATATTGCAAAATTTTTCAAATTCCCCTGTCATCACCATAATAATCCTATAATGAACACAAGGGCATTATTCTGAAAGACGAGAGCAGTGGAGATGTTTGTCCTCATGGAGTGCCCTTATCATAGTCTCTTGATATCATACCTTATGCAACAGTAGAAATGTCCCCTGCTGGATTCAAGCAAGAAGTTGGCAGCAGGGCTCACTTAAATCCATACTTGTTCTTCCCAAGTTTAATGTCCAGAACAAACAGCTAAGAAATGAAGGATTTCCACTCTAACCAAAACTGCACAAATGTTACAAAAGGGATATAGGCTATCACCAGATGGCCTTATCCTTAGATAATTAAGCAAGATTTTAGAGGTCTGTAGGAACATTTTCTATGGGGTCAAAAGTAAGGACAAAACAACTCAAGTCAACTCATGCATCCTCTACCATCTCAAAAAACAAAACATTACAATTTCAACTGAACTTCAGACCTTTGCAGATCTCTAAACAATCCCATTCTTCTTCCCTAGAGCTAACCACTTTCCTAAGTTTGGGGTTTATCATTCTGATGCATATTTTTATTCATGTTATATTCCTATGTTTTTATTCCTATATATGTTTAAGAAAAAAAAATATTTATATATATTTGTTAAACAAAAATGTCATTACAGAGGTATTAATTTTTATATACATGGCTTCTTTCTATCCGTATACTTCTCAAACTTACTTTACCCACTGGAAATTATACTTCTGAGTTTTATGCTCATTGGTGCATTATCTCTATGTTGGTACATTGTCTCTACTTTTTTTTCTTATTTCACTGCTGAATAATGCTACATTGTATTGTACTTCAATGTATTGAGTCATTCTGTTTTTAGACACTTAGATTGTTTTTGATTTTTACTATTACAGTGTTTCAATAAATATTCATGTATATCAGATTGAGCAAATGCACAAGAGTATCTTGAGGATATATATACCAAATAATTATCATTGCTGAATCATAGATATATACCTATTCATCTTCACCAAGGAGATCCTTAGGATCATAACAAAAATCAGATGACACATTTAAGGTGGATATTTTAAGGGGAATGTAATAAAAATTATTTAATATGCATTATCAAGGTTTAGAGACATAGGAAATAACACAGTACTCTGGAATTAGCAAGAACAGCTAGCTATCACTACTCTTAAGCCTTAAATAGCAAAGGGAGGAAGCAGTTTTAGGATCTAAAAAATGTAAATCCATGGAGAGAGTTCTATGATAAGATCTATGGTGTAAGGGATAGAGTACAACAAATACATGTGAGAGGAGCAAGAAAATAAATACCATAAACTCACTTCCCTCTCATCCTCCGATTTTCAGTTGAACCCAACTGGAAGCCAAAGGACCTGGGAGACTTTCCAAATAGGATCAGACTCATAGGGCAAAAGGCTGGGCAAAGAGAGTGGATCAGGAGGCATAACCAGAAAGTTTCCAGCATAATAAATGCAGCAAAATTGCTTTACAAAGTAATTGTATTATTTTACATGCCCACCAGAACTATGTGAGATTCCACATTCTCATCAATGTTTACTTTTAGGCATTTTACTTTTTGCTAATCTAAAGGGTGTGGAATGATATACTGTATGCATTGTCCTTGTGTCTTTTGTAGGTAAGCATCTTTTCTTATGTTTATTAACTATTACTATTTCCTCCTCTCAGATTTCTTCCTCAGATCTGTTGCTCATAGTTTTTCTTAAATTAACCATCTTTTTTTTTTTTTTTTTTAAACATACCTCCAATGACTTCTAGGTTTTTCCCTACTTCAGTTTGAATGTCCCTTTCTTAATCTGCCAAATACACTTGGTTCAACTTCGGACATCCCCAATGGTAACTGCGTAACTGCCACATATTATCCATTTTTCCTGGTCTTCATGGCAGGATCTGAGTAGTGATACTGTGTGTTACTGAAGCCATAGCATTCCCATTAACTCTGCATTCCATCCATGTCTCAACTCAATTATGCAAAAAATGAAAACTTATGTGTGCTTTTTTTCATATGTATATTCTCGTCAAGAAGGTGCACTCTTTTCCATTTAAGAAATAGGAATCTAGTTGAAGGAAGAAGAAGAGGAGAAGGGAAAGGAGGAAGAAAAAGAGGGAAGATAGGAAGAGAAAAGGGAGAAATTGAGCCCTTTGAACACTTCCATTGAGATGCATAGACATATTCTTTACCATTGGCCTTAGCTCTACTGGTACTCACTAAATAGGGACTGGTTGCTTCTTTTGAGAGATTTACATTTAAATGATCAAATAGATAAGCTCTAAAGTGCAAAGAGGTGGAAAAGAGTAGTTAATACCTTTGATGAGGAGTTCTCAAATAGCAGTACGAGAAATCACTTTGGCTGCATTAAACATGTTCCTATTTGCTCTACAGTTGAGCATTGAGTCTCAAGGTGTTGAACAATGAACTATGTTGAACTATGAAATAATTGAAGAAAAAGTTTGAAATCAAAAAGTGCCCACATTTCGGGGCACCTGGGTGGCTCAGTTGGTTAAGCGACTGCCTTCAACTCAGGTCATGATCCCAGGGTCCTGGGATCTAGCCCCACATCGGGCTCCCTGATCCATGGGGAGCCTGCTTCTCCCTCTCCCCCTGCCTGCCGCTCCCCCAGCTTATGCTCTTGCTCTTTCTCTCTCTCTCTGTCAAATAAATAAATAAAATCTTTAAAAAAAAAAAAAGTGCCCACATTTCAGTTTGAGCCTTTTGAAATAAATATACCGTAATGTTTTTTTTTGTTGTTGTTGTTTTATTTATATATATATAT
>NC_138382.1:13692344-13731084 GCF_054177405.1 Leptonychotes weddellii
CCCCACTCCAACAACACTCAGTTTGTTTCCTGCGATTAAGAATTCCTCATATCAGTGAGATCATATGATACATGTCTTTCTCTGTTTGACTTATTTCACTCAACATAATACCCTCCAGTTCCATCCACGTCGTTGCAAATAATATACCGTAATGTTTTAAGAAAACTGATCATAGGAGAATCTAATCAAAGATTTGACCAACATTAAAAGATGACAGCCTCTAATATTCATTTTTACTTCGTTTCTTCCTCTCTCCCTTTGAATGTTGGATCCGAGGTTAATGGAGAGCTGCCAGGTTGCCAGGAAAAATTATAATAGTTCAAAAAGTTTGCATGTAACTTAGTGACTTTTTATTTTCAAATACACAGTTTTCTCTTTAATTAGGCTGAAAAATGTGATCATTTTCTGAATGAAATCTTCTTCACCAGAAAAATATACTATGTTGGTGTGAAATGTTGGGGCTTGGGAGCAAATGGTCAAGAAAACATTTTTGAGACATCTTCAGTGCAAAAAGGGTGGTTTTATTAAAGCACAGGGACAGAACCCCGGGGGGCAGAAGAAGCTACGCTGAGGTTGTAAGCTGTGGCTGATTATATACTTTCAAGTTGGGAGGGGGTTAGGGATAGCATAAGTCTCTAAGGAATTTGGAAGCAAGGTTTCCAGGATCTTGAGGGGCTAGCTGTTATTAGGAAAAGGTCATTTACTACTATCTAGTAAAACCTTAATCATGAGACCCTTCAGATATATATCAGTTAGCCATAAGCTTGGAGGATGATTGTTAACATATATCTTGGGGGAGAGGGAGTGTAGGGATAAAGAAAGTTTCCAAAGGAATTTTTACAGGATCCTGGAGGTTGGGCTAATGTTAACCTAAGGTTGCTTTTTGCCTCTAGCAAAATATTAACATTGAGGCAGCTGAGCTACAAGAAGGAGATCACTGCCTATCTCAAGTACTTGTCAATGGGCTATAAAAGTTGTAAGGAAGTTTCATTTTTTTTTCTTTTGCCTTTGTTCTCCACATCATAAGTATTTCAGATTATTTTAAAAGAGCCATTTGCCTATTCCTTGAAGGCATCGCCATATTATGTGTTTTAAATATCAGTCCTACAATTAAAGCCAGAGTGAAATATTTTATCAGGAAATCCTGAAAGATATCTGAGATAAAGACAAAAGCTATGAAAATAATACAGCTGATAGAGCTGAAGCATCTAGTGTAGCTAAAGAATCTTTAGAGGGAAATTGTTATCTCTAATTAAAAAATAAAAGCAGACATCCATTGAATAACAAACAAATAATATAGAAAATCAATAAGGTCAACAATTGGTTCCTTAAAAAGACTAATAAAATTGATAAAAATCATCATAATATCCCACAAGGAAAAGAGAAAAAAAAGCACAGATTTCCAATACCAACATTAAATGAAACGTAACTATAGATCCTACAGACCTTTAAAAGATTAAAAAAATATTCTGAACACTTTATGCTAATAAATTTAGCAATTTTGATGAAATAGAAATTTTTTTTTTAAATCGATTTACCACAGTGCCTGGGTGGCTCAGTCGGTTAAGCTTCTGCCTTCAGCTCAGGTCATGATCTCAGAGTCCTGGGATCCAGCCCTGGTTGGGGCTCCCTGCTCAGCAGGGAGTCTACTTGTCCCTCTCCCTCTGCCCCTACCCCGTTCCTGCTCCTACTCTCTCACTCTGTCTCAAATAAATAAATAAAATCTTAAAAAAAAAAGAAAAATCAATTTACCAAGACTGATACAATAAAAATAGATTATCATGAGGTACCTGGGTGGCTCAGTTAAAAATCAATTTACCAGGGTGCCTGAGTGACTCAGGCAGTATTAAGCATCTGCCTGCCTTCCACTCAGGTCTTGATCCCAGGTCCTGCGATTGAGCCCCACATGGGGCTCCCTGCTCAGTGGGGAGTCTGCTTCTCCCTCTCCCTCTGCCCCTCCCCCCGCTCATGCTTGCGCACTCTCTCTCTTTCTCTTTCTCAAATAAAATCCTTAAAAAAAAGAATAGGTTATCAGAATAGATCTATATGGATTAAATAAACTAAATTTGGAATTTAAAAACTTAACAAAACTCAGATGGCTTCACTGGTGAATTCTATCAAAAATTTAGAGAAGGAATAATGCCAGAAGAAGAAGAGGAATAAACACTTACCAACTTATTTTATGACAGCAGCATAATCTCTGATACAAAAGACAAGAACTTATCAGAAAAGAAAATTACCACAAATATCTCTCATGAACATAGGCCCAAAAATCCATAATTAAATATTGGCAATTCAAATCCAGAAATATATTAAAAAGGATAAAACATAATGACAAAGTGGAGTTTATCCTAGAAATGCAGTATTTATTGATTTAATACTTAAAAATCAATAAATATGATTTATGACATTCACAGATTAGAGGAGGAAAATCATATGATACAGATGCTGAAAAAGCATTTGGTGAAATTCAATATCCATTTATGGTTTTAAAAAAACTCTTAGCAAACTAGAGATAAAAGAAAACTTAAAACTGATAAAAGTCATCTATATAAAACAGATAGCCATTATCTATAAAAAATTAATTATAACTAACATTAATGTTTAAATTTTGAAAACTTTCTCCCTGTAATCTGGAACAAGACAAGAATGTCCTCTCTCACAAAATTCTACTGAACATTTTACTAGAGGTCCTACTCAGTATAATAAGGAAGTAAAATAAAAGCATTGTGTTAAGATAGAAAAGAAAAAAGTGAAATTGTTTTTATTTAAAGATAGCATGATTATCTATGTAGAAAATCATGAAGAATATATTAAAAACTACAACTAATAAATTTAGCAAAGTCACAGGATACAAAGTTAATAGAAAAATTCAGTTGTATTTCCATATTCTAGCAATGAACAGCTGTACAATGAAATTCAAGTATAGTAGTATTTACAATGTATGCTAAAATACACTCAGTGATAAATTTAACAAAAACATTAAAGACATCTGCAAAATAAAATATTGCTGAGAGAAATTTAAAAGGGCTTGGAAGTCTAAAGACATACCATATTTGTGAACTCAGAAGATTCAGTATTTTCAGGATGTCACATGTCACTTGTCCCCAAATGCATTTATAGATCCAGTGCACTCTGGAGCAAAATCTCAGCATGATTTTTTTTTTTTTTTTTTGGTAGGAATTCACACTTATTCTGTAGTTTATTTGAAAATGTAAAAAAAAAAAAAAAACTAGAATAGCCAAATCTATCTTGGAAAAGAAGGATTGATATTAGAGGGATACATGCCTTCAAAATTTATCCAAAAGGTAGGATAAATTGTAATTTATCCAAGGAATATGAAATTAGCAAAAGAATAGAGAAATATATGAAAAAAGAATAGAGTGTCCAGTAATAAATCCACATATATATGGCCAGATGATGTTCGCCAAGGAAGCCAAAGCAACTCAATGAGGAAATGCAAGTCTTTCAACAAATTGTTTTGGGAAACGATATCTATATCTATATATTTTGACTCACATCTCATACGAAAAATAATCCAAGATGCATCTTGGATATAAAAAGTGAACTAAATCTATAAACCTTATAGAAAAAAAGAAATATACAGACTATTTGTGTAATGTTGGGGTAGCCAAACATTTCTTAGAGAAGAAACAGAGAATGCCAATCATAAAGCAAAGAAATGATAAAGTTTAATTCATCAAAATTTAAAAACTTCTCATCAAAAGAAATAAAACACTGAGGAAAAAATAAACTATATGATGGGAAAATACTTACGATTCATATATCTGACTTGAATCTAGAATATACAAAAAAAACTCTCCCCCTCACACACGAAATGGAAAAATGGATTGAATGGACACTTCATAAAATAAGATCTATGAATGGACAATACTCCTATGAAAAGTGGCCAACATCATTTGTCACCATGAAAATTCAAATTAATGAGATGACACTCTAGTACCACTAAAAAGCTAAAATGAAAAAGACAAAAAAGAGAATAAAAAAAGAAAAAGAAATAAATAAAATGAAAAAGATAGCACCAAATGTTGATGAAGATGTGGAGCAACCAGACTCTCACATATTTCTGATAAGAGTGTAAAACACTAGAACTGTTTTTGGAAATCCTAGCACTTTCTTAGAAAGTAAAACACATCTACCTTACAAGCAAGGATTTCCACTCTTAGATACTTATCTCAATGAATGAAATCATATATTCACAAAAGCCTTGTATAACAATGTGCATAGCAGTTTCTATTTTTGTTATAATAACCAAAAACTGGAAACAACCTGTTTTTCATTAGTAGGAGAGCTGACAATCAGTGACCTATTCATACAATAGAAAACTACTGAGCAATAAAAATTAGCAAAGTAATGATATTTACAAATACATGGATGAGTCTCTTAAAACATTTTGTTGAGTGGGGAAAAAAAAAAGCCTTATGTAAAACAGTGCATACTTTATGATTCCATCTATATCAAGAGCTAGAATAAGCAAAACTATGCCGGGATGATAAAAATGTTAAAAACCAGAACAAAAGGCCAAAAACTGGAGTTGTTTATGCTAAGCCCCACATCACCAAACTGAGACTGAACTCAGTTACAGTTTTGGCTCTCCCAGAAATCAAATCTTACACCCCACCACCACCTTGGCTTAAAAAACATATTTTATCATAATTCTGGATGGCAGAAGTCTGAGATCAAGGTGTCAAAGAAATGGAATCTTAAAGCAGTCAGTCAGGAATTGCCTGATCAGCTGTAGATAGATAATCTGTCTGATTGACTTCTACGATCCCCTAAAGGAAAGTGACCTTGCAGTAACCCACCTGCTTTTTTGCCTAGTATAACTTCCTTGTTCCCACCTTTCCTGTCTGCAAGTCTTTCATTTTGTATGGCTCCTCGGAGCTCCTTTCTATGTGCTAGATTGGATGCTGTGCAATTCTTGAATCATTGAATAAAGCCCATGAGATCTTTAAAATGTACTCAAATTTACTTGAATTTTGTTTTTTGACAGTCTTGTGGCAGTGATAGGACTTGAAGGAAACATCTGACAGCTTCAGAGACACGGAGAAACACAGGCATTGTTATCTGCACACCCTTTGAGTTCTTTCTCCTGGTTTCCGAGGGCCATGGGTAAGTTCTTCTCAAATCTGAGCTCCGCTCTCTTTGTGTTGATCAAATTGATCCTGATCAATTTGGCTTTCCAGTCCAGGATTAATGGGTCAGTCTAGACTGACAAAAGACTAACAGATCACCAGTCCTTAGCCCTTGGTTAGTCCACATTCCAGTCCAGGGCGGCTTAGCAGGTCAGCTTGAGCTGGCAGACAGTTCCACCAAGAACCCTGAGAATTTGGCTTGGCAACCACCAAAAATATGACTGGACAGAAATGTAGGTTGTACATGATTTGCAGCTAGGGATCTACAGACTCTTGCCAGTTTTTGAGGGAATTGTCTGTCTTTTTTCCTTCAGGCTATCTTTGGGAGTTGCTCTGGATCTCAGGAGGGTAGTATCCTTAGCACTCTCTTTGGAGTGGTTGAGTATCTTGAGGCCAGGGGTTGTTCAATACTGCAAAAAATATGTAGTTTGTCCTGGATGAACCTGAGAAGATATTTGAAAGGTTTTTTATAAGTCCCTCTATGGTCAGAAGCTGGCCAAATTAGAAGCTGATATTCAGAGCTTGATAGGAACTGTGTTTTAGGCATTTATCCCTAAGCTATATGAAAGTATAACCCAAAGGAAAAGAAAAACATTCCAAAGGCAAACAGCTCTAAAATCTGGAACTTAGGAATCTTTGGATTTCCATTTTAGTTGGAGATCTTCTCCCTGATCTAAAGAAGCAAACTGGAGGTAATGTAGTTGGGTGGGTCAGCCCATGATGCCATTCAAGTTGTAACCCAGTTCTATGAGGGTTTAAGAACAACTGTCCACATCTTATAAATGTTGTCTTTACAAGAACAAAAATGCAGCTCTGGAAGTTCGAAGTCCACCTATCCCTTTTATCAATCCCCAAACCTCTCCTATTTACCTCAAAAGGAGAATTACCCCTGTGTTGTAGTTAATGAAGAAGATCCATAGTCATTTTATGCCGGATGATTTTGTGGTGTGTCTGGCATTTTCTATACAAATATGATCCTCGCTGTCTTCCAACCAGAATGATCACCAACCTCTGCAAAGGGATGGGTAACATGGATGCCAAAAGGCAGGG
Organism: Leptonychotes weddellii; assembly: GCF_054177405.1. Taxonomy (NCBI): domain Eukaryota; kingdom Metazoa; phylum Chordata; class Mammalia; order Carnivora; family Phocidae; genus Leptonychotes; species Leptonychotes weddellii. Next base: position 13,698,551 of record NC_138382.1, read on the forward strand.
CCAAGTTTTCAAAAGGGAAAGAAAGGAAAGAAAATCTGCTTAAATATGTAAACAAGGACTTGGTGGGGACCCAAGACTTCTGTTGTGCAGGGTTTGAAAGAGAGGATTTGACTGGGACAAATTTCAGGGCCCTGAAGGTATTTGTATTCAGCCCTTGAAGTTCTTGCGGGAAGGTCAGTGTGAATCCCTGGAATGCCTGACTTTACATAAGCTGTCTCCTGCTGAGCTATTTGCATAATTAGTGGTAAAAAGGTAATCTTGCTACCCTCTTCAATTTTGACAATAATATTTTGATACGAACTTTTAAAAAGCATTAATAGATTAGCCTTAGTCTACAAATGATAGAAAAATGGAACAAAAATTATACTGCTTTAGTATCTCAATAAAATAAAACAAGATAATGTAATTACCATGATAAATTTTATGTAAAACCATTTTCCATTCATGGGTTATACATTCTATCCACAATAGATTAAATAAAACAAAATTAAATACCAGCATGGATAATGTTGTATCAAAACTTCATCTTAAAATATTAAAAATAAAAGATCAAAAATGAAAACTAAAAAGTTTAAAGCTGATTTTTATTCTATTTTTCTTACTATGCATTAGTCACTCTTCTAAGAGTTCTACAAATATCCATTCATTAAAGTTGGTCCTCCAAGCAGATCATTTGATTTGAGGAAATGTAGACAAATGACTGATCAACTTAAGACTTATTTTCTCCTTATATCAAGTGTCAGTAACCCATAATTATTATTCTAGTATTCATTATCACTGTTTCTCATCTGATGTAGTAACAGGAGTAGTAATTTGACTAGTGATACCACTTAATCTGAAAGCCCAAGAATATAAATGTTCATGTACATTTAAGAACTTCAGATGAAAATCACTAAGTAAAGGTTTTACATTCAGATAAGATTATGTAAAGGAAGTTTCAAGTTGGAGATCCGTTCTATAAGACAGTTGTTTCTTTTACCAGGTTAAAAAAATTTTTTTTGTTTTTCTCTACAGCCAGTTTCCACAAGGACAAGATAAATATCTTCTCTAAAGAAATAATCTCACATTTTTTAAGGTAAGTGTCTACCTTCATTATCTTAGGAGGATACAAACATATATGCATAGTAACAGTTTTACCTATTTATAACAGGCTTCCAAACTGAAGTGTTGCTTCCATTCTTCTTTGGAAAATAGTTATGTAAGCCTGGATAATCCAATACACCTTGTCCATCTTAGAATGTATAAACAAGAGATCCCCAATAACACAGATCAAAACAATAGTTTTGTTGTTTTAATCTGCAATATGTTCTTACAGAAAATATCTTGATTGGTACACATACTTAACTTTATAAAATTTATGAAGGATAGGGCAAGAGAGATTGAGAGAGGACTTACAACACACTGGTTTAATTAGGTTTTTTTTCTTTAATTTTTTTCTTTATATCTCATGAATTTAAAATTAAATGGTACCTTTATTACCTGACTTGGAGTCCTCTAATGTCCATTATAAATATAGCAAAGTATCATTATAATATTAGTATTAATATTTTGGTATTCTAGGCTTTGGTGATATAGGGTCCCCTTCACTATACATCAGTAGTAAAAAGAAAATAGTTTAAGCAGGTTGTAAACTCATTCTCAGGATAAAATTAAAAGGCAGTTTTATAATTTATATATCAAAACATTTTGAAGTCTTAATACATGGTAGGAAAGAATATTAAGCTCACCAGATATTCCATGTGCTCCTCTATGTTTCCCAGTTGGGTCCACAGACTAGTTTGACCAGTACATGTGCCACTTTTGGGTGAAAGCAGTTAAGAGTTGGTGTGTCTCCATCATTCCTGTCTTCTCCTACCATGGAGACCTTGGAGACTACCCAGTCCTGATAGCAGAGCTGAAAGAGAGAGAAGGGCCTTTATTTTGTTAAAACACTGAAATTTCAAGGTGTATCCATTACCACAGCATAAACTACTCAATTATGTATAATGCATAATAATTTCATGTAATATATATAAACTGAGGAAGATAAGAGAAATATATAAAATCAGGAACAAAAATAATGAAGAGATGAGTGAGTATATAAGCTGTGATCTGTGGGGGAACGGGGACAATAACAAAAAATTCAAATCTATTAGAACCTAACTGGTGGGAAAAAGATAGTGAAGATGATAAATAGAAGAGTTGAAGAAATTTTCTGGAAATTGCCTGCAATGGTGGCATTTTGCAGTGGTAGCTAGCTTTAGGATTATAAAAATGGGTTGGTTTCCTCTTAAGGCATAAGATTAAAAAGAACTCAATCGTGAGCTAAAGAAGAGTGATTAGGAGATTATTCCGTTATGGAAGTCAAGAATCATGCCCAGGGCACCTGGGTGGCTCAGATGGTTAAGCGTCTGCCTTCGGCTCAGGTCATGATCTCAGGGTCCTGGGATCGAGTCCCGCATCGGGCTCCCTGCTCCTCGGAGCCTGCTTCTCCCTCTGCCTCTCTCTCTCTCTGTCTGTCATGAATAAATAAATAAAATCTTAAAAAAAAAAAAAAAAGAATCATGCCCATATGTATAGGAAATGGATCATTGGGAGAACACAATCAACAAGGCAGTATTGTAAATACAAGCATGGACTCTACTGCTATGTCATCTAGCTTTGAATCTCAGTTCCACTATTAACTCTGTGTGATCTTGGACAAGTTGTTTAACCTCTCTGAGCCTCATGTGCCTCACCTGTGAAGAGATTTTTTTTTTTTTTAAGATTTATTCTATTTTTTATTTCAGAGGTGAGAAGGGGAAGTGGGAGAGGGAGAGACAGAATCTCAGTCAGACTCCCTGCTGAGTACAGAGCTCTACACAGGGTCCCATCCCACAACCCTGAGATCATGACCTAAGCCAAAACCAAGAGTCGGGATGCCTAACCGACTGAGCCACCAAGGTGCCCCTGAATGAGATTCCTAACTTGACAGCATTAAAAGGCTGTTGTGGGGACTAAATGAATTACTGCTAGAGTACTAGCATATTGCCTTGCATGCACCTAGTGCTGTACAAACACTCCCATTATGTCACTATCAATCTTGATAACTAAGCCATAAAAGTCAGTAGAACAAAAATACTAAGCATCAAGTTTGATGATACCCTGTATAAAGTACAGAATTAAAATTTAAGACAATTCACTGATTGGACGCCTGGGTGGCTCAGTTGGTTAAGCGACTGCCTTCGGCTCGGGTCATGATCCTGGAGTCCCGGGATCGAGTCCCACATCGGGCTCTCTGCTCAGCAGGGAGTCTGCTTCTCCCCCTGACCCTCCCCACTCTCATGCTCTCTCTATCTCATTCTCTCTCTCAAATAAATAAATAAAATCTTTAAAAAAAAAAAAAAGACAATTCACTGATTAAAGGCTGTGATTTAGTTTTTCAAGTTGAGTGAAATATTTTCATAGGCACTAAGGCCCCAGAATATTTCATGTTCTCTATTCAGTTCTCTACTTACAGAAGTCTTTTATTTTTTAAGTAGGAAAGAGAAATGTCTAATTCATTCTGAAGATCAAAAGTTAAATCATTGTACTATTTAGTAGTAACAATTGTTTGGAATGAAATATTACTTAGGTTTAGAAGCTATTATTCAACTTTAGCTCAGTAATGCTGGTTGTTTTCATTCCAGATATGGAAAATATGACAGTGATAGATGATTATTCAATCTGATTTCTTTCCCAAATTTGTAAAATAATTTGACAACGAGTCCAACAAGAATAAAGCATGCATCAAATAAGGAAGTCTACAATATGCATTCCATTTTTCATGCACATCAAATTATCCTTGACATAAGAAATTTGAATTTGTTATATTTTCCCTTCTGCCATGATGATTATTCTATCTTGGCATTGTTTATCTTAAAAATAATAACTGTTAGACAATTCAAGAAGCTAAAGGAGGAGGGGGCACACAAACATTCCCTCAATTATTACAGATTTTATTGCCATTTCCATTAATTGATAATGAGGGTGTTTAGGCTCCCAGTTAACAATCACTATAAACAGCAGTATCTTATTTAGAAGATGCATCATTCAAATTACAAATTGATGTAATGAATTCTAATGAATCTTTTCCTTCTACATTGAAGTTTAATCCCTATTCAAAGTGGATTAGTTAGTATTTAAATTTATCATAGGATCAAGAGTGATTAGTGGCCTATCATAAAAAAAAAAAAAAAAAAAAGAATCCCATGAAATTCATGGCTCTTTATCCCATGCAAGACTGAGGGTGAGCTATTTGAAAAGTTCCGAGGATGGTACATTGTACTGAAAATCTTGCCAGTGATGCCTGTTCCTGAGGTGTTCTGCAGTAAAATGCAGCCCAGAAAGAATGAGGTCCACTTGTACAAAAAATTATTCTCTAAGGAATGAAGCAGCTGCATGCTAATGGTCTGCTAAATTCTTATTATCTGCATTCTCATTGACTGCTCAGCTTTGGAATGTGTGACTCTAAGTCTCCTTTGCCTGAAAGATTTTCTAAGGAGCTTTTGAAAACACTGAAGCTCCTGAAAGTCTTAGCTCTAAGTTTGAAGTTTGACTGAAATGAATATACCAGAGATAATATGGTTTAGTAATTGAAATTGCCATTTTCCTATGGTTGTGTTTATGTCCTTTCAGGATAGGTATAGGAGTGAATTAGATTTGAGAGTACTGCAAACTCAGAGATACCAGAATAATCAGAGTAATAATGATGACGAAATGCCACACTTGCTCAGAACTACATTCTGCTTCTGGGACTGTAACTGATAAAAATACTGAGGTATATCAGAGTTGCCTTTCAAAGTGGCATAATAAAAAAGTCAAAGGTCTTTCTAAAACATCCCAGGCTTCCATTAATAAACAGAATGGAAACATCTTCCCCTGGACTCACATAAACCCATCTCCACGGTTTTCAATGCATTTACTAGTTTAGAACTAGACCCGATTTTTCTAGAAAAACATAAAATGTTAACAGTGGTTATTTTTAGGAAGTATGATTGGTAGGATGGCATGGCAGAAGTTAGCTTTTTCAAGTATCTCCCCATTGTGTTTGCTTTAGGTGCCTGTTCTTTAGCCCTTTGAACTAGAGAAGCTCTACAGTTCAGGTTGCAAAAATATCCATCTTCCTCTTTGTAACTGAATCCTCTGATTTGAGCAAAGACAAACAGGTCTTATATTTTCTTTTCTTTTAATGTAGTTCTTAATCTTTTTAATTTTCACTTATAATTTTATATATGTTTTCAATATGAGAATCTAAACTCATGCCTTCTTTTTCTCCCCAAGATCTTTGCTATTATTGTAGCAGTCATTCTGGGGAAAATGGGAGACCTGGAATTTTTATTTTGCATATATAAATTATTTAATTATATGTATAATGTAAAACCATTCAGTCTATGCATTTTTTCAACTGTTGTTTTTGTTTGTTTGTTTGTTTGAGGTCTCATGGATATATCCTTCTTTAAGACACTCATGACATAAAACTAAAGTTAACATCCCCCTCATCCACACGCTCCATGATTTTATAAACACCACTTAAATCTTTTCTTAGCTTTTATTCTGCAAAAGTTGGGTCACCTATGTTTGGCATAGGGTTTCTAAACAGTGAAACTATTGACATTTTGGACCAGATAATGCTATGTTGAAGAGAGCTGTCCTGTGCCTGTGAGATACTTAGCATCAACCCTGACCTCCATCCACCAATGTCAGTATCACCTCCCAAGTTGTGATGATCAAAAATGTCTTCAGACATTGCCAAATATCACACAGTGGCAAAATTGCCCCCAGTTGACAATATTATAGCAGTCTATGTAATTACAAAATGCTTTTATATGTATTATAGGGTACAATCCAAACATCATCCATTTAAAACAAACAGTACAAGATTAGTATTACATTTTGAAGATGGGAGTATTAAAGTTGAAGAGTTTTGACATAAGTAATATTGTTTCACCCTTGAGAAACTATAAGCATATGTTATGATCACAACTCAATGAAGTTATGATAGAGCTGGGAATATTTTGAGGAAAAAAACTTAATAATGGATGGTATCCACTTTCAATAATAGATAGAACTAGAGAAAAAAGCAACAAGGGAAAAGAAGACTTGAATAAATATAAACCAACTGCAGTTAAAGAGACATTTCTAGAACATTCCACCCAATACAACAGAGTATGCATTTTTCTCAAGAGCACATGGAACATTCTCCAAGATATGTGAGGCCATAAAACAAACCTTAATTAATTTAAAAAGATAGGAAAAATACAAATTATATTATCTGACCACAATGGAATGAAATAAACCAATAGCTTGGAAACTAACAATATGTGAAAATTAAACAACACACGTAATCAGTAGGCCAAAGAATAAATCAAAAAGGAAATCAGTAAATACTTTGAAGTGACTGAAAATAAAATCACAACATATGCAAAATCGTGAGATGCAGCTAAAGCAGTGTTTTGAAGGCGTTTATAGCTATAAATGTTTATAGTAAGAAAGAAAAAAGATCTCAGGTCAGTAACATGAACTAATATGGGAAATAGAAGAATGAACTAAACTGAAAGCAAGAGAAGAAAGGATATGATAAAGATTAAAATGAAAATTCATCAAATAGAGAAGAGGAAAGATTTGAGAAAAACAGTAAGGCCAAAAGCTGGTTCTTTGAAAAGATCAACAAAATAGACAAATTTTGGTTAGATTGATGGTGAGGGTTGGGGGCGGGGTGTGGGAAGAAGGAGGGTAGGAAAGGAATATAGAGAACAAACCCAAATTATTAGAATCAGAAATAAAAGAGGTGGGGCGCCTGGGTGGCTCAGTGAGTTAAGTGTCTGCCTTTAGCTCAGGTCATAATCCCAGGGTCCTGGGATGGAGCCCCATATTGGGCTCCCTGCTCAGCAGGGAGCCTGCTTCTCCCTCTGCCCCTCCCCCTGCTTGTGCTCTCTCACTCTCTCTGTCAAATAAACAAATAATTCTTTAAAAAAATAAAGTAAGTGATATTACTATGACCTTACATAAATAAAAGAAGGAACATTAATGAATGTTATGAACGATTATATGCCGACAAATTAAATAACATAGATGTAATGGACAAACTCTTAGAAAGACCCAAAATACTAAGGTTCACTCGAGAAGCAATCTGAATGGTCCTGTAACAAGAGATGAGACTAAACCGGTAATCAAAAAACAAACCACCAATAAAATCCCAGGCCCAGATGGTTTCAGTGGTGAATTAAAAAAAAAAAAACTAAAGGATTAATATTAATTCTTTTTTTTTTTAAAGATTTTATTTATTTATTTGACAGAGAGAGACACAGCGAGAGAGGGAACACAGGCAGGGGGAGTGGGAGAGGGAGAAGCAGGCTTCCTGCCGAGCAGGGAGCCCGATGCGGGGCTCGATCCCAGGACCCTGGGACCATGACCTGAGCTGAAGGCAGACGCTTAACGACTGAGCCACCCAGGCGCCCCGGATTAATGTTAATTCTTCATAAACTCTTCCAAAAAATAGAAAAGGAGAGAACACTTCCCAAAATTCACCCTGCCATGAGAACAAAAGCGCTCCTTTCGTAGGATACATCAAAAGAATAAAGGAACATAAAATCCACAGCCATCATGTTTTCTAAAAGTGGGAATGCTGGAAAAATATTTAACATAAGTTGAACCTATGAACAAAAATGAGTTGCAGGTTATCTTTCCAGCTAACTTACCTCCACTAAGATATAGCAACAGTATAGTTCAAAGGAGTCCTTCAATGCCTCCTTCAAGATTAACGGCTACTTACTCAAGACAGTTATTCTGATTCTTAAACGTCACTGTCATATTCCAAGATAAATACCCCAATTCCCTCAACCATTGTTCTGATAGTGTAATTTCCAAGTCCATCATGCCCCTCTTCTCTATATGCTTTCTTTTATCATTCTCATGCCAAATTTGGACTGATAAGCCTAGAGTGCAATAGGACATCTATCATCATTGGTTTGGTCACTGTGCATCTAAATAATGAGGAAGATTATTATCCAATTACAAAGTGTGTTGCAAATTTCTCTCTATTATAGAGGTTCTACCACCTAAACCAAGTTAGTTATAAATCCAATGTAATCAGCTAATATGTGTATGTTTCCTCTTAAATAAAATTTTAGAAAACTTAGAGAGACACATAGAATATGCTTAAGGGAGTAAATTTGATTCATCAAGGAAAGTGAAGGGCCTGTTGTCTCATAAGTAAACAGACTGACTTGTATGTTATCTGTCAACTAAATGCAACATGGAGCCAGATCACTTCAGGGTGCTAGACTTTGGTCTATTGCTATATCCTAGTTATTAGGAGCCATTGCAGAAATTTAAATGGGGCTGATGACCTGAACTCCATTAGGGACTCTACTGCATTCCCAAATGTAAGCAAACATTGTATTGTAAATTGCATCAACTCATAATATAGTTAAAATTATTCACTGTGTAATTCTGCCAAAAAGAAAATCATAGCAAACGGCAAAGTACTGTATCAAATTTTCATTAAGTTTCTAGTCTCCCTAATTAACACATTCTCTTCTCATTTGTCCACATTCCTCTGCAGAGCTGGAGATGGGCCATTCATCGGAGGTAGAGCAAAAGTAGGTGCCCAGGAGACAGACTGAATGTCAACATACAGGGAAGTCAGAGGAAAACAGATCACAAAGGGAAGAGATTTTTTTTTTTTTTAAAACACAAAGCATTATAGAGAACTGGGTCTGAGGGAGTGGCCATACGTTAACTGTAGAAAGAATAAAGAAGTCCAAATCAGGTAGCTCCAAAACAAGTCAAAATACAGAGTGGAAATCAGGATTGTAAAGGCAGAGGAGCATTAGAGACCTACCTCGCTCATCTCTCACTCTGAAATAATGGGGTGGGTTTTGTAGCTGAAAATAGATGAAACAAAGCATTATCTTTTTTTTAAGATTTTATTTATTTGAGAGAGAGAGGGAGAGCACAGCGGGAGGAGGAGGGAAGGGCAGAGGGAGAGGGAGAAGCAGACTCCCCACTGAGCAGGGAGCCCGGTGCGAGGCTCGATCCCACCACCTGGAATTATGACCTGAGCTGAAGGCAGATGCTTAATGACTGAGCCACCCGGAGGCCCCAAGCATTATCTTTCTATATGCAACTTAATCTGGACCCAATCTTCACTCTACCTCAATAACTTAAAAAAAATGGGGACGCCTGGGTGGCTCAGTCGGTTAAGCGGCTGCCTTCGGCTCAGGTCATGATCCCAGGGTCCTGGGATCAAGTCCTGCATCAGGCTCCTTGCTCAGTGAGGAGCCTGCTTCTCCCTCTGCCTCTGCTGTTCCCCCTGCTTATGTTCTCGATCTCTCTCTCTCTCTGACAAATAAATAAATAAAAGAATCTTAAAAAAAATGGATTATACTTGCAGGGGACTTTAATCCAAGGTAGAATTTAAGGAGTCCAGATATTTAGATGGGGAAAAATTGCATTCTTATTTTCACTAAACACTGGAACTTATCATTTCTTTCAGTTATGCCTCTGAAAAACAAAATCACAGTGGTGCTGGGGAATTCCTGGCCTTCATCAGGCTGCCACAGTAGTCTATGCCACATCAAAGTTGAAGCACACCAAATACAATAAATTTCAGTGGGAAACCATGGTTCCAGACGCTAGTTTGGATGCAACGTTTAGAACAAATATGGTCGAGCACAGATTCAATAAGAGGAACCACAGAAACACCGACTCCAGTCAGTATTCAGCAGTTATTTCTTCTTTCTAAACATATGATAGTCATATTGAAATTCTATTTAAATTTTTTTAAATATACAAATATATATATGGCCCTGAAACTTGATCTAAGTGACTTCTAGCTACTCCACTCACTTTAATCCAAACTTAAACCTTAATCCTTATGAGTCTCTTTACTTAATATCTTAGTCACAGTTCCTTTAGTAACAACATAAAACATTGTTTGTCGAACTTTTCTAGAATGAAAGCTCTTCATTATTAGGACTGTATCTTTGGTTCTTTGGGAAGTGTGAAGCCTAGGCCACCTCAGCTAAGAGCTGCCATCTATTCTAGAGATCCATGAAGCAAGTCATGGGGATCCCCAAGCTATGTTCAGTACTCAGAAAGATCTAGTGTATTTCTTCTATTTCCCCCTGAGAAGTTTATAAAAATTAAAATGACAGAATCCTTTGCTTTTGGCTGGAATTGTATTAGGTTAATGTGTTGATCTCCTGCATCAGGTAATTTATTTAGCAGTTATATAATGTCTGTGATTTTTTTAAAAAAATGATAAAATGCATTTGTTACCACTCAATACATGGAGCTTTCAAGGAAGATTTTGATGATGAAATGATTGAAGAACAGGAGCCTATATGGGTTTTCAGGAGTTTCAAGTAAACTAATACAATTTCACTTTCTAATTCCAACATCTTAACTAAAAATTTAGCCACAGTGAAAACTGTGGAAGGGATGACACTTAAAAAAAAAAAAAAAACCAGAATCAAAAATTTGAGAGAGCAGTTAGTGGGACAGGGGCAGGGTAGAGCAGGGTTCTCGAGAACTCCTAGGATCCCGTATTGCCAGAGCATTAAGATAGAGAGACGATACATAGAGAAATGTCAGGAGTGTAAAACCAACTTTGATCATGTTAGCTGAGGTCTGGTCATGCAAGCGAGGGTTACAGTAATCATCTCTCTCCTGATTGGAGCGAGCGGGTTTCCTTTAGAGATGCATCGTGTTAGTTTGCATAAACTACTTCAGCCTGGTTACGTGGTAACACACTGCCTCCTCCGTTGGCTTTGCTTTTGCTAGAGGATGTTATGGATTATCCTGTCTTTTGACCAGGTATTAATAGATCTCTCCTCAGCAACCCACAAGTGATTAATGAGATGAAAAGATAAAATCCCCCACCTGCTGCAGCAGCCCTGAAAGCTGAATTAATGAGAGAGTGAGAGAGTGAAAGAACAAGAAAGCAAGAGAGGGAGGGAGGGAAAGAGAGAGAGAGTTCTCCCGAAGCAGCTTACCTTCACTAGACAAGGCAGATCTGCTGCCTGTTTGGCTTGGCTTCTAATGATCCTCTTTGTGAATGAGTTAGTGCCTTCTAAACAAGTACACTAGGAGCAGCCAGTTTAAGAGAAATTACATATTCCTAAAATGATTGCCATGTACACCGCAAAATTTTTACCTGACTCTAGGACTGTAATCTTAGGGAGATGAAAACCTTATCCTCATTACTCCATATTTAAGCAAAATAAATTGACTATAAAAATTAAAAAGAGAAACCCGAGCTATGAGAATGCATCAAAGGGAGGTTTTCTTGGTGCAGAGCTTAGACAAGCTATGGGCTGTGGGCATTCATACTTTCATCAGCTGTATTTCCAGAGAATGAATCCAATGAACACTATAGTTGCTGTTCTATGTTTGTGGGGGAGGGCAGCCCACATAGGAGGAATTCTTTTGTTACATGGATAAGAAGTCCTTACATGTGAACCACAGTTCATGGGTTCTCGTGCATCAGGCAAAGGATGGGGGTGGGGGACTTGCTCTCCCTGCATTGCTTCTAACTCGGAGGGTCGCTCCCTCTCCAGTATGCCAGTCCTATCCCAAGAAGGAGCTGAAAACTCGATTGGTCTAATTAGGATTCTATAAGGCCTGTTTAATAGTGGGCCAGATCACTGCTGTAAAAGCACTCTGCGTTTCCTCTTCTTATGCTGTGGGTAGGGTGCATTCATCACTGTGAGCATGGTGACCAGGTGAGAGTGTGGATAAAAGATGAGCCTAACTCACAAAGTTTAAATCAGTTCTAAGATAGAGATCTGCTTTGGAATAAGAAATGGAAGAAATGATCTAGATTATTGTTGTTATTGTTTTCAGTCAATCTGACATAGTCCATGTTTTATTGACTCGCTTACTAGATTGTAAGCTCAATATATAGGCATTTCTGTCACTTTTATTCACTGCAATGGACCTAGGACAGTGCCTGGCATAAAGTAGATGTTCAGTGAAAACTTTTGAAAGAAGGACATCTTGATTTCTACTCACATTATACCTTATACATGCACCTACCTTAGAAGTCTCACAAAAGAGGCAGCATTGACAAAGGAGGGTTTAGATATATCTGGATTACCTAACTATACTGTCACTTTGAGACAACCAAAACCTATGGTATTTCACTACTACTGGTTTTTACTAAAACTGGGGAAGGTGGAAAATCCCAGCTATGTTATGTTGTTCAAGGAGAGGAAATCTTTAACATGTACTAAATGTAAAAAAATTATATTTGGCTTAAGTTTAATTATATTTTGATCCAGTGAATAAAACCTCAGTAATACTTAAGATGGTATATCCCAATCCAAGTCAAGATGGATGGAGTATAGGGGTGCCTGGGTGGCTCAGTTGGTTGAGCATCTGGCTCTTGATTTGAGCTCAGGTCATGGTCTCAGGGTCATGGGCTCAAGCCTTGCATAACCCCTTCTCTTTCTCCCTAAAAAAAAAACAAAACAGAACTGGATGGAGTATAAATACCTCCAGGAAGTCCAGCACCTTTCAGCAAAACGTCTGCAAAGACCATTTCTCTAGTTGATTTCTTCAGATATTATAATATAGTCAGCTTATGTTCTTGGTTTTTAAAGGATATGTGAGATTTATAGAGACTAGAATATCTTTCCATTATAAAAGAAAAAATGGATGGATCTCCAGCTATATTTCATTCCTAAAGGGAATTCTGTCCTTTACCAAAAATACATAGGAGAAAAAAAATCTTTTCTTTTGTAAAAATATCACTTGTTTAAATTGTAAATCAAATTCCTTCAATTATAATCTAAAAATAAAATATTCAGCTTAGCATCAATCAGCAATTCTTTGTTTGGCTGTGTGTGTGTGTGTGAGCCAGAAAATGATCCTTCTACTGATGTTTCTATTTGTTTTCTTTTTAAATAAGATAATTATAAACTACTTTTACAGTAAAAATACTTACATTTTGTTAGTTTCTCAAACAACAAGGAGTCAACATTGCCCCCAGTTTTGCCAACAAAAAGGCTAAAAATATAGTCCAACTTACTATTTGATTATCTTCTAGTGGAATAGAAGAAAATTATTTTTTCTGGCATTATATCCTAATGCTTCTGAGATATGACCTACTTCCCCTAAGTTTTGTATATTTTTATTATTAGATCAATCCAAAGTATTCCCTGGAACACATTCTTTGGCCTCCATGTGTTTGCAATTCACTCAAACTTACTCTAGCTTGATGTGGCCAAAATGTATGGAAGGACTATATAAGATTCAGCATACAAAATTTGCCCTTAGCTATATTGTAGAGAGGGTACTGTAGATATACTTATCTCTGTTAAAGAGCGTCTACTTTGAAACACCTATCTGGGTTCCCAGTACCAAAGAAACTTCTACTTCTTCTGAGCAACTGGCATTCTTTGCTCTTTAGGAGTCTGTGTTTTAATACCAATAACAACACCAGTGCTTGAATGCTAAGGAACTCAGAGCCAGATTTGGCTATATTAGTACTTGTGGTCTGCATTTAGTGTACTGACTCAAATTCTGTGTTCCGCACAGGACTGTGGAAAGGAAGGAACTCAAAATTAGTAATTGAAATGAAAAATGTTATGCTTGAAATAATTAAAATAGTCTCCAAACACATTCCTGGTTGGTTATAATTTAATAATTATAAAGGTTTCAACTATAACGGCAAAATGCAATGATCTTCGACTCCAGGTGTCCGTGATGAACCTCAATTAGGGAAACAGAAATAAATGAGAAAAAAATTAATAAGAGATAAGCGGTACTCTGATAATTTGAAAACCAGGTCCCATTTCCTCTGAATAGGTGTCTTTTTCAGGCTCACATTTTGCAAAGACTCTCAAGAGAAAATATAAAAGCTATGGTGTAAATAATAAATGCAATAAATAATAGAGAGCTCAGTGGGACTCGTTGTGGGTCATTTCTCCAGGGTCATTTCTCTGCCTATTCTCCACTCATTCCTTTTTTGAGCAACATCACTGAGTTCTCCAAAATTTGCCCCTATTTTCCTTTTAATCATTCAAACTGCCATTCATTCTGTTTTGGGGGGAGAGATGGGGGTGATGGTAAGAGTGGTTCCCATCACCCTTAAAACAGAGCAAAGTGTGAATAAGTCTCCCAGATTCCTCACCCTTTCCTCATAGTCCTCAATAGACCCAGACAGGTGTATTTTTTGTTTCTCTTCTTTTATTTCCTATTTCTCTCTTTTTTAATGATCCTGGGAAAACTGCACAGTTAAAAAATAAAAATAAAAAATTGGGCAAAATACTAAAAGCTATAAATAAACTTTAAGTTAGTAGTTGACTCTACAAGCCCCTGTCTATAAGCAGCCAGAGTATGTCAGCGAGAACTCATTCCCCATGGCTGCATGTCAATGGCCTTTCTGCTCTTATTTCCATGGAAACTGAAGGAGTTTTGCCAGAATAAAGCAAGGGAGAGTTTTCATATAGTCCTTTATCTCCTCATGTTAACAGAAGAACAGTACCCAACCTCTGCCCAACCCCTAGAATTGTTAGACCAAGGAGAATAATACATTTTGTTACTTCTCAAGCATCCTTATTTCTATTCAATTTCTACTTTATGAGAAAAGAGAGACAGATGATTCAAAGTGGAATTTCTCTTGGTTTCTCCCCAATACTTTAAGTAATATCAAACATTTCAGCCCTCCGTTATAAGACAAAGTGATGCAAAACCCAGAATTCTGTGCCTATGAATGAACTACATGCAAAAGCCAAGAATTTTTATGAAAAACTAGTAATCCTAATAGACACTTGCCAACAGTTTCATGATAGTATACCCTCAGGAGCAATTAACTTCAAAGCCTCTTCATTGTTGGGCTGACAAACAGTTTCTTCTGTGAGGACAAGTTTGATATAGGTCACAGATGATTAATGTCCAAATCTCAGTGAAAAAATCTGACTTTCCTCTATTTAATCTTCCAAACTGAGCAATTCTCTATTTAGGCTTCTTGTTAGAGCTCAACAGATGAAATTCAAATAATCACACTCCTTTACCAAGACCTGTCTACAATTTCATTTAGATATCTTCATGCTTTCATTCTTCCAGCACATGTTGTTGAATACCTATTATGTGCTAGGTACTAGACTTTCTGTCACTACATGGAATTGACAAAGTTCCTGCCTTCTGGAGCTTACAACCTAGGAAGTGACCCAATCAATCCATAAAGCCAAAATTACATAATCGCAGATTTAAAAAGGTGCTAAGATGAAAGGAAAATAAATACTGTAAGAGGGTCCTGATAGGAGCTAAGTAAGGCAATGAGGAAACATTGACCAGATAAGAAGGACAAGAAAGTGTGAGCGTTTGAAGTATCCGAGGAAGAGAGCTCCAGGCAGAAAAGACAGAAGTACAAATGATCCTAAAGCAGAGAAGAGACTGATGTATTTGAGGACCCGAAAGGAATCCCAGGATGCTGAGAGGCTGTAAATGAAGAAAAGAGTGAGACTGAAGATACAGTCAGAAAGATATATCAAGGCTCTATCATCTACTACCTTGTAGAGCATAGTAAGAGGGTGGACTTTACTCTATTTGGGAGATGATGGAAACTTGGGTAAGTTGGATAGCAATGAAGATGGAGAGAAATGGATTCCTGTGGAATTCACAGGTCATACTGGTGAAATGAATGAAGAAGATAAAAAAAAAAGGAATAATAAGGATGATTCTCAAATGTCTGGTTTTGCAAGTGGATAAGGTCGTTTTCTGGGATGGGGAAGATGGTAAAAGAAATAGATTTAGAAGAGAAAGCCATGGACTCCATTTTAGAGATTTTTAGTTTGAGGTGCCTGAGAGACATGTAAGTGGAATTGTGAAGAATTTAGTTATGTGTTTAGTTATGTATTGGAGCTCAGAGGCTTGCTCTTGGCTGGAGATGGGGATTTTAGAGTCATCAGGAGTCTTGGGAATTAATGAAATCTTTTAGGAAAAGAGTATAGATAAGGAGAACATCCTCCTAAGATAGGAGCCTAAAGATCATCAACATACTGAAGTGCTTTTTCAGAAAGAAGCTATATTGGGAAACAAACAAGAAAATAAGAATAAATTTCAAGATGAAGGAAGTAGTCAACTGCACCAAGTATGATGAACAGCTGAATTTCCTTAAATGGAGTTCACTGGTTAATAGGCATGAGCAGTCTCAGGAGGGTGTTGATAAAAGAAGTCAAGGTGGGGTGCAGAGAAAAGTACCTCAGAAATGAGGAAACAGGCAGTATAGTTAGGCAGCTTATGAAATGTAACACAGAAAGTAGCTAAAAGGTTATGAAAGACAATGGAGTGTTGTTTCACTTTGTTTTATGATTTAAAATTTTATATCAGGGTTATCTGATGACAGGAATAATGCAGAGGCAGAGATTGAAAGAATGGTGAATAATGGTGTGAATTTTTTTTTTTTAAAGCAGAGATCTTGAGAAATAGAGATGTTGGGTTCCAGAAAGTATTAGCCTTCAAGAGGATGAAGGACACTTTTGTGTGTGTGTGGCAGAAGGATGGAGGGGGAATTAGATAAAGATGCCGATTCATGTAAGATTTGGAGGTGGGGGAAGACGACAGAACTTACAGCTCTTGATTTCTTTTTTTCCCAATGTAATTGAATAAATGTGAAGAAGGGAAATTTTGAAATAATCATTGAACATAGAGGAAAAGCTTTGTAGAGAAGTCCTGGGCAGTACTGAATACTCACTTAAGGCTGGTGATTTTAACTTATTCTGATACAAGTCAGCTACTTTACATGATTTTCTCCAGTAAGGCTTACCTGCAAAAGGAGTAGGCATAAAAAAAAATGAGCTGATTGGGGCTAATGTAGGATTGAGGTTTGTCAAAGAGAATAGATAAAGACTAGGAAGTAGAGAAAATTTGTAAGGAAATGATTACAATGATTTAATGATTACAGTGATTTAATGGTTACATAAAAAGTCAAATGAAAGCACGGGCTTTTACACAGAGGGCCCATGTAACAGATAATTTTACAAACTCAAAGGATTTTACCAATGCTTAAATTTAGGGTCTCTATTTGTAAAAGTGGTTGTAAATCTGTAAAGTAGAGGTTCAGTGCTTCTTGTTTCTGAATAAAAGCTTAAGTATGAATAGAGAGGTGTATATGGATGTCAAGTGCCCAAAGAAGTGGACTGTGCTCAAGAGTGTCTGTGGCTTTTATCTCCATCCTTGCCTTTCTATAATCTCTTTCATACCTCTGACTGAAAGCTTACATGCCACATTGCTGAAACCCCCTTGCCAGTTGAATTTCTGATGGATCTGTCAATGGAAGGCAGTACTAGGAGGTATAAAATTAGGGAGAAGGGAGATGCCATTTTTCCCTCCTTCTCGTCAACTCTCCAGCAGCAGTAGTAGCATCCATGGGCAATTGAGAGTAACTCTAGGTGACTGGGGGCTCTAGCGGTGTTGGTGGCAATTTCAACAGTGGCAGTGGCAGTCCAGCCTCCTGGATGAGTCCAACTCAGTGACATCAGTGAGTTTCCATTTACAGCAGACGCAACAGCAACCCCTCCAGCAACTCAGTATGGAGGACAGGGTCCCTCCAGGCTAGGATCATTTAGCAGCTTTAGATCTTGAAATTTTTTTTTCTTTAAGATTTTTTATTTATTTGATAGAGACACAGCGAGAGAGGGAACACAAGCAGGGGGAGTGGGAGAGGGAGAAGCAGGCTTCCCACTGAGCAGTGAGCCCAAATCGGGGCTTGATCCCAGGACCCTGGGATCATGACCTAAGCCGAAGGCAGACGCTTAACGACTGAGCCACCCAGGTGCCCCTAGATCTTGAATTTAAACAAACAAACAACCCCCCTCCTTTTTTTTCAGTTTCCTTCTACTTCTCCTATTTGCTTTCCAAGACTTTCCAAAACCTTTTAATCAATTCCCTGAATTAAATCCTCTCTGCTTGAAATATCTTGAGACATTTCCAATTTCCTGGTTAAATACTGCCTGGTAAAGAGTAGAGAAGAATGGGGACCAAGAAGATGAGTAGAATCAATCAGTACTGTGCTCAAAAGGCAGATGTCAAATCATATCCAGAAAAATTACTTATGTATACCAGAATTCAGGACAAGCTCAGATCTCACAAATATGTCATATCCACATAAAACTATGAATTCATAAAATGTGGTACAGACAGGAGTATCACAGTCAGACAGAAGTATGCCCTTTAGTTAGCATTTAATAATCCAGCAATTTTCTAAGGTTTTACAGGACAATAGTTTTTGAAAATGCTTTAAAACTTTAAAATTTCATGAAAAAAATGAGAAATGCTAGATATTATACATGTAATTTCTGTTTATTTTCACATAAATTATGTATGTATTATATATATATGTAATATATAAATCTTTCTCTCTCTCTTGCCTGTCTCTGTTCCTTTTCTCATAACACCTAGTAACATCCCATTTAACACCCCATGAAACAAGTATTCTGCTGAATGCACTTTGGGAAACTCTGCTGTGAGGGAAGCTGCCCATCTGGTCCGTCTATTCTGGACTCTTAAATCTCAACTACAGTTGGCAGTGCAGCACACTTTGACCAGATATCTATATATAAAAATGTTCTAGAAACTTTGAAGGCAACAGAAAGATTAGTGGGAATGATTAAGCCAACACTGTGAAATGAATAATTCCCAGTTTAATAGTTAATTTCATTCTAAATATACAAGTGTGGATTTACATGCACACATACGTACACAAACAGCAAACTCCATATAGTAGTAAACAGTGAGTTCTGATGTTATCCACCTCCCCCATAACATAATTAGTGGTACTGTTGTCTAATGAATGACTGAATGGATAAATGACCTAGAAACTGAGGCAGTCCTCAACCTAACTAGATAAGCTGTTCATTAAGTCAGACCTTTTGCACTTTCATTCATCTTTTTCACTCAGTAAACATCTCTTTGTGTCCTTACTATGTAGTAGGTCCAGCTAGATGTTGGGGAAATAAAGATACATAGGACAGAGCTGCTGCCCTTGAGAAATTGAGGTTCAGAGAGTGGGAAAGACAAACACATAAGGAGGTGTGTATGAAAGTAGTGTGCCTAGGAAAGTGCATTTTGTACAGTGGCAGGGAACAGTGGTAACAGTAACACAAATGCCTAACACAGCCCCGTATGTGAGTATGTGCTAATGTGAAAGGGAAGGAGAGCCATGGACAGTGTGTGTATGGGTAGGGATGTGGGAGAAAAGAAAAGCTCTCCTTCAATGCTGTTTGTGGTGGCAAAAGTGAAAGCAGGTAGGAGCAAGAAAACCATCTCAGGGAGCGGCTACATTAGCATACAAGGTTGGAATAAAAATCAGGAAGTTGCAATAAGAGAGGATCCTAAGTGCTATACAAAGGTGACTCTGAGTTATGAAAAGGGGCACATTTCTTGTGCAATTTCTACCTTCAGGGAAGGCACAACTTAATTCAAACAAATGAATGCTTTATGAAAGAATCACAGATCTCAGCAATAGGTACTCTCTTAACCTGCATCCACCCTGCTCAAGGTAAATTCTGACTTACCTCTTGTGCTTCCTACTAAATATGGTTGTCATATTCAGGGTTCTAAGAGTAAGAACAGAGAACACTGATGCTCAACAGGCTAGTTCAGGTATTTCTAATGTCATCTGATATCCCCCTTTCATCTTTCGCTCATGGAGAAGAAAGCATCTGCTATTCTACTTAAGGAAAAAAAACTTACAAGTTTATAAAAACTTATTTTATAGACAAGTTAATATGAATACTAATATTCATATTAAATTTACAAGAAGTAGACACAAAATTTCTCATCATTGAATTCCCCCAAATCCTAGTCAGGGTCCTAGAATCATGTCTTTCGGAACTGACTTCTGTCTAGAGGGATGGGGGCAGATGGCCAAAATCTTTCCTCGTAGCTCTGTTACTAGTATAGTGTTTCAGATATTAAGGCTGTAATGGACAAAAATCATCTCAGACATAAAGATGAAAAAACAGGTAGATTTCATAAAAGTAACTCAACAAAATGTTTCCATAACAACTATGTTGACCTTCATGAAGGCAATTGGAGGAAGGCCTATGAAATTTGCAGTCCTGACAAGTGAATAATTTTTCCAAAAAAGAACAATTTTCTATAATATGGCCCCTATAAAGATGGCAGTGATTAACCATTAGTAACCATGAGTACAGATTGTGATTTAGAGACTATCTAATACAGATTTTTTATTTGACATGTGAACTACTAAGGGCCTGAGAGATCAGTCCCCTACTGAGGATCATTAGCAGTATACAAATTAGTACTCGTGTGTCAGTCCCTTCCTGGGTTATAACAGGCTGCCTCATATATTCTTTGGAGGTGTCATACTGTTGATGTGACATATCACTCTGAATACAGAGCAACAATCAGACCCCCTAATCCCATTTCTTTTTTACACAGATATTACCATTTCAATTTGTGGCTTCTCATTTTGCTGTGAGTTTTTTCTTCCCCACCCACCCCCTCCTTAAATCAGGCAAAGAGACAAGTAACTGACTTCAGTTTTCAAAAATGTAACCCGCGAGTGCATAATTCTTCCTGTCAGATTTCCTTTTCTGTAAGTTGGTGAGTTTATTGTGGTAGCACTCAAAAGGCTGAGCCTGAAAAGTTCTATAACATATGGCATACATTTAACATGGCTTGTGAATTAAAAATAACAGCCTGCCATCTGCCTCTGCAAGTTGATTTTATCAAAGTCTAAATGAGAAACTCAAAGATGTGAATGTTGTCAATTAAAATAAGAAATACTCAGGTTCAATACAGAGTGACCAATCCATGCTCCCCACACCCCCCACCCCCTGCCAGTCACCACTGGACTAAAGTAACCCAATTCCTCCTCCCTGCACCAAAAAAAGAACCTTGTCACAATTTAGTTTCCAAAGTTACCTTCCTCTAGGAATATGTTACATGGTTTTCTTTTCTGAGGTTAATGTCCTCCTAAACAATTGATTATAGTTTATAAAATCGTCCCTATAATATTTAATTTATTATCTACTAAACTTGAGAGTCTATTAAGTAATTGATGTTGAAGAGAGGGCTGTGATGATTTTTCACTATCCTGTAGGAATTTCTGGAAATGATCTAAAATACTGAACTCTGAGTCAGAAGCCCACACACCAATTTAGTTGGACTAGCATTTTTCGAGCAACTACACCAGGAATATCCCTAGGGAGGCAATGCCCAGGTACAAGGTTTAAGGCAATTGCTGCTTTCAAAAAGTTTGTATCATAGTCGAGATAAGATTTACACCCAAGAAAAATTTGAAATGAAGCCCATTTTGTATATCCAAGTGCTCACCTGAGTATATTGTCAATAAGTACAATAAGTGTTCTGAGAAGAGAGAGTTATCCTTCTGAGTCCCTGTTATTCTTTATTTAAGGGCAAGAGGTTTAACTTGTATATGTTTCCATTTTATTATTGTGTATACTGGTTTTGAGTGAAGGACAATAAAAGGTAGAATTATATGAAGTGCTAAATTTGTAAGCAATGTGTAAAAGCTAAAGAGATAACTATAGAAAACATAAAGTGAGCTATTAAGTAATCTAAGTAAAATGTCCAAGCCTCAAGACTAATTTGATTGAAATTTCAGAAGGAAAGCTTTATAGGAACCTGTAATTTCTTGACTAGGGTTAAAAAATAAATAAAAGTACAGTATAGAGATTCCATGAATCAGGCATCATGGATGCCAACATTGGGAAGTAAATTTTGCAATGGATAAGTGGATATTTTCTAAGCATGAAGACCAGGGCTCTCTGGTCAAGTGATGCAGGTAGCAAATGACACAAATATTAGGAGGAGCCATTCACATAGACTACAATATATGAGTGTTGTAGTTTTCTAGGGCTATTGCAACAAATCACCAGAAACCTGGTGGCTTAAAACAACAGAAATTAAGTCTCTCAGGGTTCTGGAAGCCAGAAGTCTAAATTCTAGCTGTTGGCAGGATGAGGGAGATGAGTCCCCTGCTGAGGGTCATTCACCTCCTCTGAAGGCCCTAGGGGAGAATATTCCCTCACCTCTTGCAGCTTCTGGTGGCCCCTGCCATTCTGGATCCTCACTCCAAGCATCCTGCCTTGTGGCAACATAACTCAATTTCTGCCTCCATCTTCACAAGGTCTTCTTCCCTCAGTATGTCAAACTTCCCTCTCTTATACAAATTATTGGATTTAGGGACCTCCCTAACTTTGGAATGATTTCATCTCTAGATCCTTAACTTAAATGCATCTTCAAAGACCCCATTTTCAAATAGTCAAATAGTCACATTCATAGGTATGTGGGTGAGATCACGACCTGGCCAAAACCAAGAGTTAGTGACCTGACTGGGCCACCCAGGTGCTCCTAAAATTTTCAATAAGTGTACCTACTTGACTACATTTCTTTCTCCCTCTATACCAAATCATCATTTAAAAAAATCACATATATTTTAAAAATTATATACATGATTGAGATTTCTTAGTAAACAGGGATTAATTTAGTTCAATTACCTTAGTTATTGATAGTTCACAAAGAGTTTCAGAATGTACTCTGGGGCCTGGGAAGAACCAGCATGAGTTGGTTCTACTCTTTTTAGTGTTAAAACTTGAACATCTCTCTGATTATAAATCTGCTTCCAATTCTAGGAGCAGATGTCTAAATAAACTGGCAATCAATGATATCAAGTTGAGGAGGCATCTAAAAGTTAAGAATAATAATGCTCATTAAGAGTCCCCCTCTCCAACCAAGAAAAGCATTCAGTGATTCATATCTTATTCCTTCAAAGGCAATACATTTCTGTCTAATCAAGAAAAGCCTTTCAGAAGAGTGTATGCTCAAAATTCCATTAGTAGCAATGCAAGAGAAGAGCCCAAATGATGAACTGTGTACATTTTAAAATGAAAACTCACACCACAGGAATGCCCACATATCAAATAAATCAATGCAAGCAATCAATCATCTTAATGAAAGCCTATGGTTAGCAGGTGTAAATGCCACTGTGATCTCTTACAATTACAAGAAAAAAACCCTGATTCTGGACATGAACAATTCACTTTGGTTACATACAAATCAACCTCAATAGCATGAACTAAATGGAAACATAATTGAAGTTGGTTAAACATCTACAGTCTCTTCATTTATCTTTCAAAAATAGAGGAGAGCTAGAGGGATTTTCCCACCAGTAATTAGATGCTTTTACCCTAAAAACCCATCAATAACTGTTTCAAATAACACACTGCCTTCCATTCTAATCACATTTGAGTCAGAGAGGAAAACAGAAAAAAAGGTAACAAAATGGCTCTTTAGATAGAAAGATGTCCAAGTTTAAGCCCAAATTCGAAGTCATCCACATCTAATAGAAATAAAAATTCATTCAGTGGTCAAGAGGAAATTGTCAATTGTATGGATAATCCACTATCAAATATGATGGACCATCCTGGAAACATTTTATTTATGTAGATTTTGAGTTGTGGCTAGCCTACACTGGACTGACCAGTGTGGTGATCTCCATTATGTAGGCATTCACCCCTCTACTTGGAATTAGTGTGAAAAATCTTACCAAATTCAGTTGGACTGAAGTGTTATCAGTAATAAGCCCCTTCAGTTAACCTGAGCCTGTGGTTTTGCATAATTGACTATAATGAGTGCTGGCAATATCATCTATTAGAATTTCTGATGGTGAATCACATTTGAGGTTTTAGGTCACCAATACTGCTTAAGCATACATCCACAAAGAAACATCAGGAGATATCACCATAACCCCCTATATATGCATTGAGTGTATCAAGTGGAAAATTGACAAGAATTGACAGCATTTTAAGTGTACATTATTATTTAAACAATCACCTTGGCCAAATAGTGGGGGAATTCATCAGACTAGTATTTGACTTTATGGTGACAAAACAATTTGTTCACACTGAATTTTATTTTTATCCCATTATCTCACATGTATTATCTCACTCACCAAATGAGAATTCCTGCCTTGAAAATGAATTTCTTCCCTTTGGTTTTAGGTTTCTCCTTCTCCATCCATTCTTGTATTTTTATGTCATTTGAGGAACTTTAGGGTGGGAACTTTAAGAATTCATGCTGCATGTATTTAAGTGTAACATTGGCACCTCTGAAATATGATCTGTAAATCTATCCTCTACATTTTCTTTTTTTTATTTAAATATATATGTATATATATTTAAATAAAATGTATGTATATATCTCCTCTACATATATATATCTCCTCTACATTTTCAAGACTATTCTGTTACCTCTTCAATCTCAGTCCATAGACTTTCCATTTATTCTAAGAGTAATGAAACTCTGTCAACAATTAATCTTTTCTTAATGGCTTCTGCAATTACTGACACAAAGAACCAAAATAAGTACCAGGTACTACAAAATATAAGATGGATCAAAGCCCCAAAGAGCAATTCAAATCAAAGAGCCAAAGCTTTTAAAATTCTCTCAAAATAGGAGTGTATGTGTGTGTGGGGGGGGGTAGAATAAAAAGAGCTATCACTAAAGAAACACCATAAAAATGAGGGGGGTGGTAGAAAAGAAGATGCCAGGAAGGAAAGAATAAGAGTTTGAAAAGCTGTCCTCATTGAGAACTCTAAACTGACAAGTACATAGATGACAGTTGGCTGTTTTGAGTCCTCTGTTCCTCCTAGGAATACTCCATGTGGCTTAGTATTCCTTAAGATGTGGTCCTTGAGAAGTAAAATGTCCCATGGTGAGTCTCCAGACATAAAAGTTATTGTTTGCCCCTACTGAACCTCCTGACTCCAAAACTGGCAAGAATTCAAGTAATTTTTTTCCAGTTATAGTCTCAGCCAGACATACTGTACCCAGGATAGGAAAGGATGCGACAACAAAAGGCACACGAATTTTGCAAGGAGATTGAAGACCTTGCCAGTTGCAAACAGAATGAATCTTGTTGTACCTTCAGTGCAAGCAATAGCAGTCATTGAACATTGCAACCACAGACTAAAGTCCTCACACCTGAACCAGAAAAATAGCCATAAAAGAGGAAATATATTAATTCTTAGAGGTATTTTGAAAATTTTTATTAACAAAAATCATTCAATCTTGAAAAGAAAAAATGATGGTCAAAATTGATACTACCATGAGAGACTATGGACTCTGAGAAACAAACTGAGGGTTCTAGAGGGGAGGGGGATGGGGGGATGGGTTAGCCTGGTGATGGGTATTAAAGAGGGCACGAACTGAATGGAGGAGTGGGTGTTATATGCAAAGAGGGCACGAACTGAATGGAGGAGTGGGTGTTATATGCAAACAACAAATCATGGAACACTACATCAGAAACTAATGATGTAATGTATGGTGATTAACGTAACATAATAAAAAAAAGAAAAGAAAATGATACTACTGCAAGTATGAAAAGGGTTGGAAAATTATTTTTGTAATGGAGTACTCTAATAAATACATTGGCTTTGTAGGCCATACAAGCTCTGTTGCTATTATGCTATTGTAGCAATATATAAAGGAATGAATGTGGCTGTGTTCCAATAAAACTCTGTTCACAAAAACAGACTACGGCCCAGATTTGGCCCTAGGCTATAGTTTACCAAATCTTGAACTAGAATGTAAACATACTCTTCTGTGTATGACCATACTCTGACATGTTTCTCTAATAATTCAGTGGAATAGTTCTGTGTTTCCTACAAAATTGTAAGCTCTATCAGATTAAAAAAACTACATTTTGCCTTCTATTACCAGTATTATAAGCAAATTATATAATTATCATCTAAAGCATAGTTCTACCAATTGTTCATAGGAAGCACTTCATAAATATTTAACTTCAGCTTTCCCACCAGTATAATACTGCTATTTTTTTAACTTTTAGTGACTTTCTTTATTGAGTCTTACAGCAAAGATTAATATAATACTAATTTTAAAGTGGGGGGCAGGATTCATCTCCAGATGAAATAGAGTAGCTTTTTACAAATCAGTAATTACATTGAAAATATTTTTTAAGTCTGGATTTAAAAAAAATACAGCTGTCCCAAAAGCCAGTACTTAAGGGACATACAGTTCAGAGAGAAGGAAATGGTAGAGTAGCAAAGAGGTGAGCTGATACTTTATGTGAGCTACTTTTCTGCTCAAGGCATTTCTGTATTTTTTTTGTGCAAGTGAAAGGATGAGAATCTGGGAAGCAGGGCACTACTAAGAGGCAGAAAAGCCAGAAGAGCTTTTGATATTTTCACAGGGCTTAGGAGATAAAACTTAAAGTTCAGGACTTTCACAGCAGCTAGCATGTATGGAGCAAAAATTCAAAAGGGAAGGGAGATGCAATGAATTGGGTCCAGCACTCAACAGTGTTTAACTTGAGTATCTGTTGAACTCTTTAACTGCACTAGGAAAGAAGCTAAGAAACCAAATAGAAAGGCTCTGAAAAACAAAGATAATTTTCAGCAGTCTCAGTGAAGAGAAAAAAAACAAAGAAACAATTAGACATGAGAATAGAGATCCTATTAAACATGCCAGTCCCAAAGTTTGGAATTCAAGAAAACTACATCTTAGCAGTAGAGACAAACCAAAGGTAGATCGAATTTTATAAAAACTGTAATTTAGCCTCCACTCAGTCCCAGAGTGAAATAAAGTGATCTGACTTCATTCAAGCTCTCTATGAGTGAATAGGATGAATGGTCTCCAGGGGAAAATGTCATCATCCATAGCTATTATAATTTTCATACAGAATATCCAGTATTTAATACAAAATTACTAGGCTTATCAAGACAAAGGGCCAAGAGAAAAAACAGACAATAGAAACAGACACATAGCACAATTCAAATTTCAGAGTTATGAAACATGTACCTCAAGTGTGATTAATATGCACAAGGACATTAACAAGATGTAAAAATTCATAAGCAACTATAACCTATACAGTGGAATCAAATGTAAACCCAACAATTGAATTTAAGAAATAATGGATGGGCTTACTAATAAAAGGGACAACTCACACAAGAATGTTTGTAATCTAGAAAGCAGAATAGTAAAAAATAACCAAGATAAAGCATAGAAAGCAAAAGATATAGAATATATGTAAAAAGAATGTCAGTGACATATGGGATATTATGAAAAGGTCTAAGATGCTTGTAACTGGAAACACAAAATATGAGGAGTAAGAATAAGAGGCTGAAGCAGTATTTGAAGAAATAATGAACAGCAATAGTCCAGAACTTATGAAAGAATTAAGACACAGATTTGAAAAATAAAACACTAAAAAGAATAAATGGAAAGAACTAGGCACAACATAAAATTCTTGAAAGTCAAATACAAGGAGAAAAAGTTGCCAGAGTAAAAAGACAAATTACTTTTAAAGAAAGAAAGAAATTATAAAACTATCAACTGAACTCTCAGTAGAAACAATGGAAACAAAACATAAGTGAATGGTATGTTTTAAGTGTTAAAAGAAAATAACTGCAGGCAGAGAGCTCTACTCTCTGTAAAAATACCAACCAAATGTGAAGTGAATAAAAAACTTGTGGGATATAAAGGAAGCAATTAGTAAAATGTTTGATATAATCCTGCATCTAACAAAATTGTATTTTGTAATTATGCTTATAAATTGAACAATCCAATTAGAAGATTTATATTTCAAGACTGAGGTAGAAAACAAAACATGATTTTATGCCTTCTATAATAGACAAACCTTAAATATAAGAAGACCAAAAGATTGAAGGTTGAAGAATGGAAAAAAGCTATGCTGTACAAACTACAGAAGAAATCAATGCAGGGGTGCCTGAGTGGCTCAGTCAGTTAAGTGTCTGACTCTTGATTTCGGCTCAGGTCATGATCTCAGGATTGTGAGATCAAGCCCCATGTTGGGCTCCGTGCTGGGTGTGGAGCCTACTTAAGATTCTCTCTTCCTCTCCCTCTGCCCCTCCCCCACTGCACACTCTCACACTGTCTCTCAAAAACTTAATTAATTAAATAATTTATAAAATAAGTCAATGCAGCTATACTAAAAAAGGTAGTAACATTAATTAAAGTAGACTTTAATGCAAGAGGCATTATTAAAAAAATAGGTACTTCATAATGATAAAAAGACCAATTCTAAGGAATATTTTAAAATGTTAATTTTATATGCACTGAAAATATAGCTACAAACATAAAGCAAAAAATAAATAAATAAATAAGAACTAAAAGAAGAAATAGCTACACAACCATAGTAGAAAATTGTAATTTATCTTTTTCAATAACTGAGAAACCAAGTAGACATAAAATCAGTAAAGATACATAAAATACAAACAGTATAAATTCAGCTCATTGACATGTATGAATATAGGGAATACTTCACAAAACTGCAGATTTCTTTTTTGTGAACAAAGTTTCACCATATGTTGGGCTATAAAGCATGTCTAACCAAATTTTATAAGATTAAAATAATATGTATTGTTATCTGACCTCAGTGGAATTAAGCTAGAAATAAATAAAAAGGTAGAAAATATCTACATACTTAAAAATAGGGCAATATACTTCTAACTACTCTGTGGTTAAAGAAGAAATCACAACAAAAATTAGAGGATATTTTTAACTGAATGATAATGAAAATACAACATACTAGAATCTGTGGGATGCAACAAAAGCAGGGCTTAAAAACGAGTTTATAGTCTTTTTTTTTTTTAAGATTTTATTTATTTATTTGACAGAGAGATAGCGAGAGCAGGAACACAAGCAGGGGGAGTGGGAGAGGGAGAAGCAGGCTTCCTGCCGAGCAGGGAGCCCAATGTGAGACTCGATCCCAGGACCCTGGGATCATGACCTGAGCCGAAGGCAGACGCTTAACAACTGAGCCACCCAGGCGCCCATGAGTTTATAGTCTTAAATGCATATATATTAGGTGAGAAAAAAAGTTAAAAATAATTTATCTAAGTAGTAGTTTCCAAAATTAGAAAAATCACAGTAAATTAAACCTAAACGAAGTAGAAGGAATAAAGTAATAAAAATGAGAAAAATAATGAAATAGAAAACAAATGTACAGTAAAGAAAAATCAGTTAACTCTGAAAAGATTACCAAAATTAATAGATCTTTAGCAATACTGATCAAGGGTTGGGGGAAGGGAAAGGAAGAATGGAAGGAACAAACAAATGATGGAATGAAGGGAGGGAGGGAAGGAAGGAAGGAGGGAAGTTACACCAGTATCAATAATGAAGAAGCCCACAGATGGTGTCAACAGTAAATTTTTCTAATTATAGAAGATAGAAATTTTATCACTCTTACAGAATTTTTCTAACAAAGGGAAAAATAGTGATCACTTCCCAATTCATTCTGTAGAGCCAGTATAATAAAACCTAATAAGGATGTAATTTGAAAAAGATAATTATAAGCAAGTTTTTCTCATAAATACACATTTAAAAATATTAAACAATGTATCAGTAAATTCAATCTAGTGATATCTTAAAAGGATGACTAAGCTGTAATTATTCCGTAAATGTAAGGTTGATTTAATCTTCAAAATGAACTAGTATTTCACCACATAAATCAATAAATAAGATGAGCTATTGGACAT
This sequence comes from Leptonychotes weddellii, assembly GCF_054177405.1. Taxonomy (NCBI): domain Eukaryota; kingdom Metazoa; phylum Chordata; class Mammalia; order Carnivora; family Phocidae; genus Leptonychotes; species Leptonychotes weddellii. The sequence continues at coordinate 13,728,067 of NC_138382.1, forward strand.
CCCAATAAATGTAAAAACTGTATGTGATAAAATTCAACAACCATTTATAATTTAAAGTTTAGCAAATTAAAAATAGATAGGAACTTCTTTAATCTGATTTTAAATTTTAAACCTACTATAAACATCATACATAGCTATGAAATATTAAGAGATTTCTCAAGATTGGGAGTGAGGCAAAAATGACCTCAGTGACTACTTTTATTCAAGATTTCACTGCAACAGATTCTCCCTGGACACATTAACTCAGGCCATTCAACTCCACCAACCTCCATTGTGCTACCTGGGATTCAGAAATACATCTGAATAGAGCTCTGAAATTTACTTTATTTATTTATTTTTATTTTGATGACACAATTTAAAAACTAAACATAAAAAGCTAAGCTTTGCATATACTTCTGTAACATTTTATATCTTTTCAAAATTTTACTTTTGTTTTTAATTTAAATTTAATTAACATATAGTGCATTATTAGTTTCAGAGGTAGAGTTCAGTGATTCATCAGTCTTATATAATACCCAGTGTTCATCACATCATGTGCCCTCCTTAATGTCCATCACCAGTTACCCCATCCCCCTGTCCCCTCAGCAACCCTTGGTTTGTTTCCTATGATTAAAAGTCTCTTATGGTTTGTCTCCCTCTCTCATTTCATCTGAATAAATCTGGTAAGTCTATCTGGTCCAGTGTGTCATTCAAGCCACTGTTCACTTGTAGATTTTCTGCTTTGATGATCTGTCTATTGCTGTAAGTGGACTGTTAACATCCCCTACTATATTTGTTTTATTATCAATGAGTTTCTTTATGTTTGTTCTTAATTGATTTATACATTTGCTGCTTCCAAGTTGGGAGCATATATATATTTATAATTGTTAGATCTTCTTGAAGGATAGACCCCTTAATTTTGATATAATACTCTTCATCTCTTGTTAGTCGTTATTTTAAAATCTAGTTTGTCTGACATAAGTATGGCTACTCCAGCTTTCTTTTGACATCCATTAGCATGATAGATGATTCTCCATCCCCTCACATTCAATCTGCAGGTCTAAAGTAGGCAGCATCTAGATGGGTCTTGTTTTTTTTATCCATTCTGATACCACTATAGCAATAGTAGAACAGAAACATTGAAGGTGGTTGTATGGAAATCATATTGTTATTCCACAGATCTGAGCTGCATAGTTCTGAACTTGTTTTATACAAAAAAAATTAAATGTCTGTCTTGTTTAAGCCACTGTTTTTAAGGATTCACCGCTGTTTGTAGCAAACATAAAAGCTAAATGATACACTATTTGTGAAAATATGGTTCAAGATTTCTTATTAACCCAAAGAATATAAAACACTAATTCAAAAAGATATATGCACCCCTATGTTTATTGCAACATTATTTACAATTGCCAAATTATGGGAGCAGCCCAAGTGCCCATCAATAGATGAATGAATAAAGAAGAGTGATATATATGTGTCTGTCTGTGCATGTGTATATATATATATATATATATAAAATATATATTATATCACTGGGTTATGATGAATAAAGAAGAGTGATATATGTGTGTGTGTATGAAATCATATGATGAATCATATATAACGATAATTATGTATGTAATGATGAATGAATAGATGAATGAATAAAGAAGAGTGGTATATGTGTGTATATGTATATGGAATATTATTCAGCCATATAAAAGAATGAAATCTTGCCATTTGTGGCAACATGGATGGATCTAGAGGGTATAATGCTAAGTGAAATAAATTAGAGAAAGACAAATACATGATTTCACTCCTATGTGGAATTTAAGAAACAAAACAAACAAAAAAATGAGAGAAACAAAAAAACAGACTCTTAAATCTGGGGAACAAATTGGTGGTTACCAGAGGGGAGGAAGTGGGTGGGGAGATGGATGAAATAAAGGGAACTAAGAGTATACTTATGGTGATGAGCACTGAGTAATGTATAGAATTGTTGAATCACTATATCATACACCTGAAACTAATGTAACACTATGTTAATTATTATTTTGTTTTTTTTAAGACTTTTATGACCAAGCTTTAAAAAATACTTCTTAACCAAGGTTGGTGGGCAGCACCAGTTGCTTAGTACACTGTCTTTTATGGTGCTAACAGAAAAGATGCATTGAGAAAGTTCCCTTTGATTTTTTTTCCCACATATTATACCACTAGGTTATGATCATCAAGAGTGGAACTGAAATTATTCCATTTAAATGATTATATACCTATAAAAGTTTTCCCTCACAGAAGCAGTCCTCTTTTTCAGACATTCCAGATGGGATTCTTTTCCTGGCAATTCAAGTCCCACAAGTGATTACCTCTGCCATAGGATATGTAGAATAAATAAAGGTTAAAAGGTCAGAAAAATGCGACCATATGTCCAAACATACTGCATGCGCTTTGGCAGAGGAATATAAATGTTAAGGGAGATCATAGAGTGCTTGCCAGAAAATTATATTTTAAAAAAAGAATGAAATAGCTCTTATCATTTGATAAGATAAGGGCAGCTTGACAGCAGTACCCCTGAAACTTGAAGAGTAAGTTTGGCCAGCATACCAAAGTACCTTACTATTACTGCCCCCTTCCTTGACACTCTAATGACCAGAAAGAAAAAATTCCTAAAACCTTGAAAACAAGAAACTAATATGTGTTTACAAGCATAGAATTCTAAAATCCCTCAAAAATAAAATAAATAAAATTCCTTTTTTTTTTTGATGTTGATGAACCCGTTTTTGTAAAATAGTCCTTGGTGACTGTGGAGCATAATCCAAGGGATTCCATCAGACCTAAAAATATTCTTCCATAGCTCTTTTTGGCTCATCATCAGCCAGGGCTATAGCTTCTCATAATCCTAGGAACAAACACCCGGTGTGATTTGTCCCAATCTGGCAGATCAGCTGGGCCAAAATAGACCTTAACAAACCAGTTCCTGATAGAAGATGAGTTTACAGGCTTTCTAAACCAAGACATTAGCAGTGGAGCTATAAGTGAGAAAATTTAGATTCCCCAAGTATT